>NC_090650.1:157833315-158170815 GCF_040937935.1 Hyperolius riggenbachi | reverse complement strand
AGCAGGCAAGAGAACATGACCAGGGTCGAATTTGAGTGAGTCGGGCTCTCACGTATCAAGCGTCTCACCGGCAACTTGTTTCTCTGCTGGATGTCCGCAAAACGTGCCATGGCCGTGTAAGACCGCCTAAAATGCCCACACAACTTCCTGGCCTGCTTCAGGACATCCTCTAAGCCTGGGTAATTTGACACAGATCTTTGAATGACTAGATTCAGCACATGTGCCATGCAAGGTACATGTGTCAGCTTTCCCAAATTCAAAGCGGAAAGGAGATTGCTGCCATTGTCACACACCACGTTGCCGATCTCCAGCTGGTGCGGGGTCAGCCACTGATCCACCTGTGTGTTAAGAGCAGCCAGGAGAGCTGCTCCAGTGTGACTCTCCACTTTGAGGCAAGACATGTCTAAGATGGTGTGACACCGTCGTACCTGGCATCCAGCATAGGCCCTGGGGAGATGGGGCTGTGTAGCTGGAGAGGAGATCGCGGCACCAGCCAAGGAGAAGGAGGATGACGACAGCGAAGAGGATGTAGCAGGTGGAGAGGAGGTGGCAGGAGTCCTGCCTGCAAGCCATGGAGGTGTCACAAGTTGGTCCGCTGAACAGCCACGTACTTCCTGCTTGCCATCGGTCACCAGGTTGACCCAATGGGCTGTGTAAGTAATGTAGCGGCCCTGGCCATGCTTGGCAGACCAGACATCCGTGGTCAGGTGGACCCTTGACCCAACGCTGTGTGCCAGAGCCTCTCCACTTCACGGTGCATTGTCTTTTTAGAGAAATAATTGCGGCCTGGCATCTTCCACTGCGGTGTCCCAATGGCCACAAATTTACGGAAGGCCTCAGAGTCCACCAGCTTGTATGGTAACAGCTGGCAAGCTATCAGTTCCGCCACACCAGCTGTCAGACGCCGGGGAAGGGGGTGACTGGCAGAAATTGGCTTCTTCCGCTCAAAGATTTCCTTAACGGACACCTGGCTGCTGTGGGCAGAGGAGCAGGAACCGCTCAAGGTCATAGGCGGAGTGGAGGAGGGTGGCTGTGAAGGTGCAAGGGAGAAAGTGGCTGAAGATACTGCGGAGGAAGAGGTGAGGGTGGCTTTTCTTTTGTGTGCTGCTTATGCTCAGGTGCTCTTCCCATTGCAGTTTTTGCCTTTTCTCCAGGTGCCTTTCGTAAGGCACTTGTCCCTATGTGAGTGTTGGCCTTTCCACGGCTCAATTTTTGGAGGCAGAGAGAACAGATGGCATTGCTCCAATCTGAGGCAGACACACAAAAAAATTTCCAAACCGCTGAGCCCCCCTGGGGTGATGGCACTATGGTGGCCTCAGCAGCTGACATTGAAGGGCATGTTGGCTGGCTGTCCATAGGTGTCAATACATGGCGCCGGACGTTGCCACCAGCTGTTTCTGATGACGAGCTCCCCCTGCTTCTTTCAGGAACTCATCTCCTCCTACACTTCTCTGACTCCCCCTCTGAACTGTCCCCCTGTTCATCTCCTCTTTTGGGAACATACGTGCATCTGTATAATCGTCATCATCATAATCATCCTGCCCAGCTTCGCTTGCCTCAGACACCTCCAAAACTGCACCAACAGCAGGTACTTCATCATCCTCCTCCTCACACGTTACATCCATAGTGTCGCCTAACTCACACATATGAGGGGGTGTAACTTGCTTAGCGCTTCCATCTTGTTGTTGCAGTAGTGGCTGTGAATCAGTGATTTCACCACCAAATAACTCCTGCGAAGTGTCAAATGCAGCGGATGTGGTGCTTGTAGTAGTGCTGGTGGCTGCGGAAGATGAGGTATTCTGTGTGAAATAGTCAACCACGTCCTGACAATCTTGGAAGTTGATGGCACGTGCCTTCTTCTGAGCACTGTACTTTGGGCCAGGGCCAATGTGCACAAACAATGTGCAGTCACCCAGGTGCAGTTAACAGGTATGCATGGAGTGGTATATCACACTGTGGTATATCACACGTAGGTAGGTGTATATCACACTGCGTGCACTCACGTAGGTAGGTGGGTGCACTGAACACAACAGGTAGGTATATGGAGTGATGAGGTGGGTTCACTGAACACAACAGGTAGGTATATGCAGTGATGAGGTGGGTTCACTAAACACAACAGGTAGGTATATGCAGTGATGAGGTGGGTTCACTGAATACAACAGGTAGGTATATGCTTTGATGAGGTGGGTTCACTAAACACAACAGGTAGGTATATGCAGTGATGAGGTGGGTTTACTAAACACAACAGGTAGGTATATGCAGTGATGAGGTGGGTTCATTGAACACAACAGGTCGGTATATGCAGTGATGAGGTGGGTGCACTTAACCCAACAGGTAAGTATATGCAGTGATGAGGTGTGTTCACTCAACACAACAGGTAGGTATATGCAGTGATGAGGTGGGTTCACTAACACAACAGGTAGGTATATGCAGTGGTGAGGTGGGTTCACTGAACACAACAGGTAGGTATATGCATTGATGAGGTGGGTTCACTAACACAACAGGTAGGTATATGCAGTGATGAGGTGGGTTCACTGAACACAACAGGTGGGTATATGCATTGATGAGGTGTGTTCACTCAACACAACAGGTAGGTATATGCAGTGATGAGGTGGGTTCACTGAACACAACAGGTAGTTATATGCAGTGATGAGGTGGGTGCACTCAACATAACAGGTAGGTATATGCAGTACTGAGTATTACAATGTGCACCTGTCACACACAGAGTTAGTCACTGAATGTGCTGGGCCTGGCTGGCAGTGGCACACACACAGTATGAATTAGCAAGGCTGTCTATGCAACACAAGTATCAGTGGGGCACACACAGAAAAAAAATAGATCACAAAAACAAGATTAGCTCTCAAAAGAGCTGTTGTGGGGTGCTATTTTAGCAATAGGAATCAGCAAGGAGCAAGTTAACAAGCCTACAACATCCTAACTAATCTTTCCCTATGAGAGAGTCTGATGCAGCTGTCCCTTCTCTAATTAATGCAAGGACATGAGTGAGTGTAAGTGGCTCCAGTAGAGAGTGTAGCCTGATTGGCTACAATGTGTCTGCTGACTGTTATGCAGAGGGTCAAAGTTGACCCTAATGGTGCACTATGGGGGCGAACCGAACTTCCGGGAAAGTTTGCCTTACATGGAGAACGCGAACCACAGGAAGTTTGCCTGGAACCATTCGCCGGTGAACCGTTCGGGCCATCTCTAGTGGCAGCAGGATAGGAAGGCCAGAGACAAGAAGGGGCCTCAAAGTATCTGATGATATAAACAATATACACAGTTCTGACATTTTACTTTAAGTTAAGAGTTTTAGAGCTTTAGATGACTTCCACAAGTGACAGATCGCAGACCTGCTGCTATACTCACAGAAAGTCACTATGCAGACAACAGAAACTCACTGCTGGGGCACATGTCTCTCCCAGCTGCTACTCCTGGGTCCTGATCTCACTATTTGTTTGTTTTCTGCACAGGAAAACTGAGAACCAATGTTAATTGGCTGGTGCATACCTGTTCTGCATGTTGTTTTTTCCCCATGCAGATAAAAACAGACAGAAGTGAAGCAATGTACGCATTTTCTCTATCAATTACATTCGCTTCTGTGATAAATGTGCATGTTTTCACTCATACAGACACACGTGGTGTGCAGAAAACACATACAGAAAAAACACACAGAAAACTGACAGACGAGGCTGCTCCCTGCTACAGCTTCTTATTACACTCACTTTGTCCTCTGATGGCTGCAGACAACTCCACCTGAAAGGGGGGGGGGCAGTTCTGGAAAAGCCTTTCAGGCATGCAAGGGAGTGAGAACTGCGCAGGGCGGTCCAGTGGAGGTCAATGGAGGACCACAAGAGGCAGCCGGGTATATATCTGTGGCCAATTTCAGAGATGTAGGTTGGGCGGTCTTGTGCACAGATTTGTATGCCAGGCACAGAATCTTGAAACTGATCTTGAAGCAGATAGAGAGCCAGTGTAGGGCTTTGCAGAGGGGAGACGTGGAAGTAGAGCAGTGTGAAGAATGGATGAGTCTGGCTGCAGTATTTATGACTGATACAAACACATATCTGCCTGCACATGCTTCTTTACTGGAACATAACCCACGCATAAGATATGTGGGTATGTTTCTAACCCTTTTTAAGCAATGTCTTTGCCTTTGGACTTTTAATGATTTTCATTCAAAGAGACCATTCATGATTGTTTATGGGAACGACTGTTGTACAAACATGCTGCCTAAACTCTGCTGTGCAGCCAGTTCTGATTGATGTACAATGAAGTGGAGGACAAGCAAGAGTTTTCCTGATGTGGGCAGGGCCGGTTCAAGTAACAATTGGGCCCTAGGGCATAATTAGCCTGGGGGCCCCCCAACAGACACCCCCCCCCCCCGAACCAAAAAGCGTCATTAGAGGCCCTTTGTTGCAGCCAAATTTTCCTCCTGGGCCACTGAGCAGGCTGCTGACCCTCCCCCAATCACCTCCCAACTTAACACTCTGCAGAGTCCCTGCGGAGCAACAGTTAAGATGGGGAGGGACAACTTGGGGGCCCCTACAGGCTCTGGGGCCCTGGGACAATTGCCTATTTTTTCCTATGGTAGCTCCGGCCCTGGATGTGGGGACTGATGCAAAGAATAAAAAGAGTTAGTTGTTACATAAAGGATCACTAGCAACATCAACAAATATGAACCTTTCCATGAATGATGATCATTCCAGCTTACAAATGGCAGACAAAAACCAAGTGTGTGTATTATATAGTTAAACAAAACACATTATGCAGGTACTTATTGTTTAGATTGACTGACCGTATTGTCTGAAAATGTTCCCACCCCTCCCTGCTAAAAGATGGATTTACCAGTTTGACATAGATGGCCACTGTTACCTCTCTTATGAACCAATCCTTAGCTGTTGATTTCGACCTCCTGTGTTGGGAAAGGTGATTACGGAAGGTTTTTCTTGATCTCTCCAATATAAAGATCTTTGCCCTCCTCCCTCTCTCCCCCCTTTCCCAGTATACTGGACTGCAAGGGTTGTGGTAAGTCCTTTCACCCTCACGAAGCATCATGCCAATTTCTGACAGAAGTCACGAACTCTGCTGCTTATATAAATATGTACATGTTCAGCAGAATTACTTCTTCAATTAATTTGGCAAACAATTCTGAAGAGGCAGTACTTTGAAATCTTAATAAGCAGCCAAATTAAGATAGGGCACTGGAAAAAACATCTCAAAAAATGTAATCAATTTAAAGAAGAATTTAGGTTTTGAGAAATATGGCGTTTTGTGCTCTTAAGTGTTGATGTTGCTGGCCAGTGAGTAACAGCGTGGTGGGAGACCCTGTACTCATTGTCTGCAACAAGGGTGCATATCTTATCACCTTGTTCTTGGAATAATCTGCCACTTCCTCCCCCTCTCCTTGCAAAGTACCCCTACAATGGACACGAGTCTAACGAAAAGTTTTATACATACCTGGGGCTTCCTCCAGCCCCATCCGCACGGATCACTCCCATGCCGCTGTCCTCAGTCTTCTCCTTCTTCGGTAATGGATATTGTAACGTCCGCGACTGGCTGAAGTTACGAGATCCGGTACCGAAGAGGGATAAGACTGAGGATGGCGACGTGGGAGCGATCCATGCGGATGGGGCTGGAGTACTCCCCAGTTATGTATAAAACTTTTAGTTAGACTCGTCTCTGGGTACACTTTAAGCTGGAGTAGGGTTTTAAATCTTAATTGCACCCAAGTAAGTTTGATTGGTTTGCACAGAACAAAACCTCTGCCAGTTTTTATTACAGTCTAAATCTACACTGAGAAGAATTTCACTCATTTTCTCTTAATGGGTGTCACAGATGAGTTGACAAGAAACACCGCAAGTAGAAATCACAACTAAAAGTCAAGCAGAAATAAGGAAACAGTTACATTTACTGTCAAAGTATAATTGTTGCTAGTTGAAATCAGTTAAACCGTCATCAGACCAATTGTCACTGAAATTTGTGGCTGTATCCTGATAATTCAGGATGTGTGGTAAACATTACAGACATGACCTTTTCAGAGAATAGCCTGACACTATTCTTCATAGATTGTATGTAATGGGTCAAGCTGTCCTAACTCAGAACATACCATGTGGATAGGTATTTAAATAAAATAATAATTTGAAGGCCCCTCTGACCTCTTAAAGGGCCCTGCCTTTTATTTTCATTGGAATAAACTAGTGACACATTAACTGGGTGTACATTAAATAATTCGATAATTGTTTTAGGGGATCAATAAAATCATGTCATAATTAGTTTGTTCTTTGATTCTTTTCAATGCAGGTACCCATTATTTTCGTGGGATGAACAATAATCAACAACCATGGAACAACAACAATGGACGTAAGAAATATAATCTAAAGCCAGTCAACCCAACTGAGGAAGGTCTCGCAAGCATACATAGTGTCTTGTTTCGTAAGGACCCTTTCTTGTGGAGGGCTGCTCTGCTTTATTATACTGTGTACCAAGCTAGCCACATGTCTTTCAGTGAACTCTTTCAGGATGTGAGCCGATTTGTTAAGGATCCAAACACACGATGGGATTACTGTGTAAGAGCAAAGAGAGGCTGTACTGACACATCACAACCAGGTAAAAATCAGAGGAAAATATTATTAGGAAAAAATTATTATTAAGCATTATTCATTATTAAGAAAATACACTATAAACCTGAAATGAAGTTGGCCTCAACTATGAATCAACCCCCAAAGGTTTGACCCCTCAAATTTGGAAAAATGGGTACAGTGCTCTCAAGTACAACTGAGTACAACTGACCCATAACTGTTATGTTCCCTACAAATATTGCCATTTAACCCACAAATATTGCAAGTTTCCTCCCAAATAACTACCATGTCCCCCAGTTCTGCCCCAACATTGCTCTAAATATTGATATGTCCCCACATAAGTCCTGTCCTTATCCTGCCCATTAACTCCCATAAGACCTGTGCCTTGCTTGTTCATGATCCACTCCCCATACAAGTACTGCCCCCTGCTGCTGCACCTCCTCTCCAATTCAGAGTGGCACAGGTAGGAAAACATTACTGTGTTTTACATTTACCACACCTAGAAAGGCAGGCCTCCTCCATCTACTCTCACATGTCCTCCTTTTCCCCTGGCTCCGCATATGTCTCTTTCCTGTCATCACACCACTACCAGGTGGAGATACTGTAATAAATATTTGTTGGTTACTATGGGCAACAACACTACACCTTTGTTCGGCACCATATCACAGAAAGTGTGATTACTTAACACTCATAACAGCACAGGAGATAGAACTGCTTAGACGTCTTCAAAGGTTAAGGTGTTTATTCGGAAAACAGACATACAGATGGGCGCTTCGTTACTTGTTACCTCAGCAAAGCAATCGGTCTGTCTCAAGCGTTGCAGTTCTTGGTCCATCCCTTGTGAATAGCCCAGGCTTTATCTTAGAATGTATGATACCTTGCACTTAGGCATATATACGGCATGCAGTTACAGGAAGTTAATAAAGTTGAAGTGAAAGTTGGAAGTCAGAAGTGGCTCTCTGAAGCCCGTTGGCTGTTTTAGACTAGCCTCTAAAGAGTTAAATGTGACATCATCCAGCAGGGATGGATCCATAACCCATCGCCTGCTATTGGCTGGTAAGAACACGTGATAGCATAAGAAGCACAGTCTTTACTTCACATGCACTGGAAAGTTCCATTTACTAATGACCTGTCCCCTTGTTCTTAGGAGAACATTGCTTAATGTACTTTTGAGAATATTTTCATAACAATGGCAATGTTTATGTTGTTTGTAGTCAGCTTGTCTGGCCTACACACTGGATATCTCTGCTATGGCCTTGTACCTACCCATAGAACATTTCTAATTCCTCCAAATGTCTTTATTTCTCTCTAATAGAAATTATCCTTAAAGAGACACTCTGCAGAGCCAGTCCTTTTACTAAACCAGTTATGTAAAGTGACTGAGGCCTCAGAATTCAAGAATATTATACTTAAATTCTAACAGCCCCCCTGAAAAGGCTTGATCTGCAGATCCCTCACTTCTGGCTCAGACAGCACCCATGATTCTTTTTTTTCATTTTGTTTCATTTTTCAATGCTCGTGCTTACACACTCTTTCTGCTCTAGGGGGTTGTCCCTGGGAGAGAGAGCAAGACCTCTTGGGCTCCTTTTAACCCGGCTCTCTGGAGATGCCCTACTTCTAGGTCCCTATTGACCAAACTCTCAGCATCTGCGTCACATGTGTATCACTTACAAACTTGCATGTTCATGGAAAAGTGAAACTTGTTTGTCTGTTAAGCAACAGAGCAGTGCCAGGTGTCTTCTAAAAGAATGCCTTCAAACACTCAGCTTCATCATAGGTACCGCTGAAAGCTAGAAACCTAACCTTGTGTATAATGTAGCTTAGCTTGGAAATATTAGCTTATGAGATTGTTTATCTGACTTCAATCTCTTAACCATGTTGATTTGTTTGCGTAATGTCTCACACAAACTCACCTGTGTAATGATGCATATGATTGTAATCACCATTATTACGAACAGTGGGTGTAGAAAAAAGTTTTGAACTGCAGAGACCCAGTTCCTGGAACATCGCCAGAAACCTTTCCTTTTCCAACAGGTCCGACTGGAACTCACCTGATTATATTTGTGTTCAACCTCTTTAAGATCTCCTTGATCATGGTGAAATATCACCTCTAGTTTAGTGTTCTGTTCGTTTAACCTTTGTAATCAAATGTGGTCTTGTGTCAAAACCTGTACCCATTTGTCCCATGGCGTGTTATCTCTCAAGATGGGCACTTCCAGTGGAGCTTTGAACTTTAGAGTTCTCTTAACAATTTGAGGAATAACATAGTCAAACCTCGACGAATGGATCCATATGGGATCTCCGCTCACAAAGTAAGTTCCTCTTCTGAGATCAAACTTGTCGGAACAATTATGAAAATGTACAAAAAATTTGCCAGTAGACATCATGTTTAAAAAACAAATTTTCCCTTCAGCCACCACAGATATTGGTTTGGCTTTAGGATGGATCTTTTGAATGGCAGCTGTGCATTCTGTGCTATTGAGCCAGCATGCTTTCTCACTAAATCTGACTTGCCCCGGCAAACACAGGTTCTTATCTGAGAATTGTCAGCATGATGACAAGTCTACTTGTTTCACTTCTCCGTTTAGCACCAAAAAATGTTGACCTCTCAGGTCATGGTGCAAGACGTGTGGTTGAAACAGGTGTGCTCAGTGATACTTCTGGAAAAACTACCCGGGTTTTTCCATCGGTAGGAACTAAGGAAGTAGCAGTGCATAAAGAATTATTGCACCCTTTCCACCTTTTTACTCAGACATCTTGGTGCCTCCATGCAAAAGATCCTTCCCCAGGAATATCGATAAATCTCAGTTGTAAAGGAGTTTTACCTTCTGATAAAAACAAGGAATATCAAGAGCCCCAATAGTGTAATATGTACTGGTAAATGGTTACTAGATAGAGTAAATATTAATACTCACAAACCAGGGTTACCATTAAGCAACCACTGTAAAGGTAGGTGGGGAGATTTTCCTGACCCCACTCAGGAATAAGAAGTCGCTCTCTGTAGATGAGAAAAAGGGGATCAACCCTCCACCCAGGGTGGACTCAATATTATGCAGGAGAATAGAGGTGCCAAGAGGATAAAAGGAAGCTAAAGGAGCTTATAAACTAAATTCTTGGTAAATAGAGGAGGTAGTGGTGGACTTACCTCTTCCAAGTAGACACAGAACGACTGTAGTAAAGACAGTCAATATATTTTATTTATGAACTCCAAATATGCAACGCATTTCGCAGGCTTGATCCCGCTTCATCAGGCAATAACAACGGAGCAATAGCTGTAAACAGAGATAATTGGCTCATAACCCATGTGGGGCTTAACCGGTTCAGCACCGCAGTCCGAAAATCTCATGCATCCGAGCAACGTTCACCTCCGATTCATTCGCCTATAACTTTATTGCTACTTATCACAATGAATTGATCTATATCTTGTTTTTTCCGCCACTAATTAGGCTTTCTTTGGGTGCTACATTTTGCTAAGAATTATTTTTTTCTAAATCTATTTTAACAGGAAGATTAAGAAAGAAATGAAAAAAATTCATTATTTCTCAGTTTTTGGCCATTATAGTTTGAAATTAATATACGCTAGCGTAATTAAAACTCATGTATTTTATTTGCCCATCTGTCCCGCTTATTACACCATTTAAATGATGTCCCTATCACAATTTATGGTGCCGATATTTCATTTAGAAATAAAGGTGCATTTTTTCAATTTGCGCCCATCACTATTTATAAGCTTATAATTTTAAATAATATAATAACATATTCTCTTGACATGCATATTTAAAAAGTTCAGACCCTTGGGTAACTATTTATGTTGTTTTTGTTTTTTTTTTATTGTATTTTTTATTTTTATTTTTAATAAAAAAAAGTGTATGTGGGTAATTTTTGGTGTGGGAGGGAAACTGTTAATTTTAAATGTAAAATATATATTTTTTTTAATTAAAAATGAATTGTGGTGCAGTTTACTATTCGGCCACAAGATGGCCACAGTGAAAAAAGTCCTAGATGCAAACGATTTCGCATCTAGGAACTTAAAAGCAGAGGAAATGTTTCCTGGGGGCAGAAATACCGCGCTCTCTGGAGAGAAAGCGTCGGTATTTCTGCGGAGAAGATAGATCGGTGAATGGGAATTATATTCCCATTCACTGATCGGGGGGCTAGCGGCGGGCAGCGGGAGCGCGCGCGGGGGCACGCCCGATCGCGCGCACGAGGCGGCGGCAGCAGCAGTGCCTATCTGGACGAGGAAGTTCGTCCAGATAGGCCGAACTGGTTAATTCACAAAGCGGTGCTAACTGTTAGCACGCCTGTAAAAACCCCTTTAGCACGTCTAAACAAGCTTTTCGCGCATAAAACTTTACGCGCGCAAAATTTTATGCGCGTAAAACTTTACGTGCGTACTGCACAGAGCGCAGGGCGCTCCGCGCTAAGTGCCCATTAAAGCCTATGGGACTTAGCACGCGTAAAACTTTGCGCGCGCAAAGTTAGCGCGCGATCTGATTGAGAAATCCGGTGCTAACCTACTTAGCACCCTGGTTAGCGCGTCTAAAGACTTTAGACGTGCTAAGTAGGTTAGCACCGCTTTGTGAATCAAGTCCCTGTAGTCATACAGTCAATAATTATATAAAAAATAAAATATATATAAAAAACGTATAACTATAAATAAATATGAAACAGAGTGACAGTGTTGGGGTTTGCTGGTCAGGGTTGATATTATGCAACTGAGTTTGTTGCAAGTCTCCTCTGAACCCAACATATATCTTTTGGGCCCAGGAGTCCTCATATAAGTGGATTAGCAAATTACTTGCTTATCTATATCCAGGGCCGGCCTTAGGTTTCACAGTGTCCTGAGCGAAGCCTGATTTTGGTGCCCCCCTTCATCCTCTTCGCATACACACACACACACACACACACACACACACACACACACACACACACACACACACACACACACACACACACGCACGCCCATATGCAATTCACCTTTTCTCCTTGGAAAGTCTTTACCAACCTTTTTGAAGTTCGATACATCATGCTAAATGCTCAAATCTCCGTGAGATTCTCCTATTAACAGTGGGGCTACCAGTCCTGTCCACTTGTCCTTAGGCCAGCCTTCCCTCTCGGCAGTCGGTTCAAAGGTTGTCAGATAGGCCTCTGCATCATCCTCTGTAGACATTTTATGCAACAAGCGGCTCACCTGGATGGATGGTATCACAGCAGCCCCTGTAGCTGAGCTCTGAGGATTTTGTCCCATTTGCTGCATTAATCCGGTCAATATCTCAGTCAGTTTCTGTATAGCCTGCTGCTGCTGTTCTGCCAGCTGTAACATTTGTGCATTCTGCTGTTGCTGCTGTTCTGCCAGCTGTAACATTTGTGCATTCTGCTGTGCATTTGGTTCATTTTGCTGTGCATTTGCCTTTTGCAGTTCTGCATTTGCTTGCTGTTGCACTGCATTAGCCAAAACCAACTGTTTGAACATCTCCTCCATGTTCAACAGACTTCCACAACAGCATCTCCACAACAGAACTGCCCACATCCTCCACCACGTGTAAGTGATTAGGTAGGTAGCGGGGTGCTGGGCTCCCTAGGATAAGTCCCATAACACATATCACACAGGCACAGCAGGCTCCAATAGTGTTCAAACAGCAACGTGGGGTTTTATTTACAGCTATGCACACTATTTACAGGTGAGTAAAGTGGCAAACAAAAACACAAAACATCAAACAAAATCCTGCCACTTAGGCTGCTAATCTACACACAGGTATTTCTCTGTCTAGCAGCTACAGAGAGTCTAGTACTCTCTTCAGCAATTTTTAACTTACAACTGAAACAACAGTCTTTTAGTTACCTTTTCAAGCAGCTCTCCTAACCCAGCGTAGGTTAGTTCCAGGCAGAGAGCAATATCGGACTGACAGCCTGCAACTAATCTAGTTTTCCCTGCAGGAAATCCAGCCCATCTCATTACTGCATGAGTACAGCAAAACCTGAGCTGCATCAAGGGAACAGGGATGCAAAAAAACTGAACCTGGGTGAGACATAAACCCTGTCCTGGACTTTCCCAACCAAACCCTCCCGATATCTGTCACAATGGGCAAATGCAGGATGAGTGGTTAGATGCGTTACTGAAGTGATATTTTCTGTAAGTACCTGTGAGAAAACGCGGAAAAGCCGCCGCAGGTACTCAGAGCAAGGCGGCTGATTCCGCGTCCAACACGGCAGATTGCGCGCATGGACCTGCATCTGAACACGGAGACACCGCCGCATGTCCTGAGAACAAGGCGGCGGATTCCGCGTCCAACACGGCAGGTTACACGCATAGGCCTACATCTGGCAGTGTGGCTGAATGCGGAGGAACCGCCGCATGCTCTGATAGCGGTGCGGCTGGTTCCGCGTTCAGCATAGTGGATGGTTTGCTGCACAGGTCTGGTGTGGCTGAGACTGATAGTCCACACTGGTTCGGAAGGACGCGCACGCGCGCTGAGAGGCAGAACTTTTATGACAGCCAGAAGGGAGTCAGCTGACCAAGCCGGTCAGCTGACAATTCCACCACTTCCCATTGGTCCAGCACTTAGGGGAGGCTCTGGAGAGCGGCTTGCTATATATACTAGGTGCTGGTCATTCTCTGGTTGTCTGCCGTTGCGATCACTACGTGGAAGCACTCAGACCTTTTTGTCAGTTTCTGTGTTACTCTTTAGACCAGTTTCCAGGGTGTTGATGTTCACGGACCTCACACCCCAGATTAGGAATACTGTGTATTATCTGTGTTATATCTTCAGACTAGTTCCAGGGTGTTGATGACTACGGAGCTCACACCCAAGACTAGGAATTAGCTTTACCATCCTGTTATATCTTCAGACTAGTTCCAGGGTGTTGATGATCAAGGAGCTCACACCTTTAGACTAGATATTGTATATTATTTGTTATGACCTTTTTTTTTTTCAAAATTGGATTTACGGGGTGCATACAACCTGGTACGGATCAGAGAGGGCGATGAGTGGAAGACGGCCTTTAACACACCCGATGGGCATTACGAGTACCTGGTGATGCCCTTCGGGTTGTGTAACGCTCCGGCCATCTTTCAGGAACTCATCAATGAGGTGTTCAGGGAGGTTTTGGGGAAATTTGTCTTGGTATATCTAGATGATATACTAATCTTCTCAGCTAACCTCACAGAGCACAGGGCTCATGTCAGATTTGTGTTGCACAAGCTAAGACAAAACATGCTTTATGCTAAATTGGAGAAATGCATTTTCGAGGTAACATCTGTCGCCTTTCTGGGGTATATAATCTCTACCTCGGGCCTTTCTATGGACCCCGCCAAAGTCTCTGCTGTCCTGGAGTGGCCTCAGCCAGTGGGACTGAAGGCTCTTCAGAGATTCCTAGGGTTCGCAAATTACTATAGAAGGTTCATTAAGGGGTACTCCACAGTCATTGCACCCCTCACCAGTCTCACAAAGAAAGGGGCAGATACCAACCACTGGTCCCCCGAAGCTCTGGCTGCTTTCTCCACTCTGAAAGAATTGTTTTGTTCTGCACTCATTTTGAGACACGTCGACACCTCCTATCCCTTTATTGTAGAGGTAGATGCCTCAGAGGTTGGGGTGGGGGCTGTGCTGTCTCAGCGCTCTGGGTTGCAGGGAAGATTACACCCGTGTGCCTATTTTTCACGTAGGTTTTCACCAGCAGAGAAAAACTACGATATTGGCAACAGGGAGCTTCTGGCCATTAAATTGGCCTTTGAGGAATGGCGTCATTGGCTAGAAGGAGCAGAACATACGATTACAGTTTACACTGATCACAAAAATTTGGAATACATTTAGAGGGCTAAGAGATTGAGTCCCCGTCAGGCTCGGTGGTCACTGTTTTTCTCGAGATTCAGATTTGTAATTACGTATACTCTGGGTAGTAAAAACATTGCTTTATCCAGATGCTTTGAGCCAGAGACAGCACAGTCCTCAGACCCAGAGACTATTATCCCACAGAAAGTGGTATTGACTGCCACAGAGACTTGGAAGAATTGGATGGAGACTTTAAGTCCCTTCCAGCAGGATGTTCCTGAGGGTAAACCTGAAGGGGTCATGTTTGTGCAATTGCCATTTCGTCTCCAGATATTGCAGATGTTCCACTCCCACAGAAATGCTGGGCATCCTGGGGCCTCCAGAACACAGGACCTTGTTGCTAGGTGTGCTTGGTGGCCTTCTTTGGCAACTGACTGTAAGGAGTATGTGAGAGAATGTGCAGTATGTGCAAAAAGTAAACCCTCCCGTCTGGCACCTGTGGGAACATTGCAGCCTTTGCCCACCCCGAGTGAGCCATGGACCCACTTGTCCATGGATTTTGTGGGTGAGCTCCCGAGGTCTGAAGGCATGTCGGTCTTTTGGGTGGTAGTCGACAGATTCAGCAAAATGGCCCATTTCGTGCCTGTGAAAGGACTCCCCTCGGCCCAGGAGTTGGCCGATCTTTTCATCATGCACATTTTCCGGCTACATGGCATTCCGGAAAATATAGTGTCAGATCGGGGAGTCCAATTTGTTTCTAAATTTTGGAGGGCATTCTGTCATCAATTGGGCATGGAACTGTCATTTTCGTCGGGCTACCACCCACAGACCAATGGTCAGACCGAGAGAATAAATCAGTCACTGGAACAGTTTCTAAGGTGCTATGTTGCGGATGCGCAAAATGATTGGGTCAAGTTCTTGCCGTTTGCAGAATTTGCACACAATAATTTGAAAAGTGCTTCCTCTGGATTTTCTCCATTTCAGGTGGTAACTGGTAGGTTGTCTAAGTTCTCCCCACTACCAGTAGCTTCTACTCCATTTCCAGCTTTGGAGGTTTGGCAAAAGTCATTTAGGAACATGTGGGGAATCGTGAAGGAGAATCTAGAGAAGGCTTTTCAGAGTCAGAAAAGTGAAGCTGACAAGAAACGTTCCATTGAGTGGAGGTTCCGGCCAGGAGACTTGGTCTGGGTATCCACTCGTCATTTGACTTTGAAACATCCTTCGCCCAAGTTAGGACCCAGATTTGTGAGTCCTTTCCCAGTAACTAAGAAAATCAACAATGTTACTTATGCCATTGACCTTCCTGCCAGTATGCGTGGGGTGAGATCGTTCCATGTGTCCCTGCTTAAACCAGCAGTGCATGTAGACTCCACTCCTCCTCCCCCTGTGATGGTGGATGACCAACCTGAGTATGAAGTGGAAAAGATTTTAGACTCACGTATTGTACAGAACTCAGTACAGTATTTAGTTTACAGGAAGGTTACGGCATTGAGGAGAGAACATGGGTACCTGATTGTCGCATGCATGCGGACAAATAAAGAAGGAATTTCATGCCCTACATCCTGAGAAGCCGGGTAGGAGCTGTCCGGAGTCCACTCCTAGGGGGGGTACTGTGAGAAAACGCGGAAAAGCCGCCGCAGGTACTCAGAGCAAGGCGGCTGATTCTGCGTCCAACACGGCAGATTGCGCGCATGGACCTGCATCTGAACGCGAAGAAACCGCCGCATGTCCTGAGAACAAGGCGGCAGATTCCGCGTCCGACACGGCAGGTTACACGCATAGGCCTACATCTGGCAGTGTGGCTGAACGCGGAGGAACCGCCGCATGCTCTGATAGCGGTGCGGCTGGTTCCGCGTTCAGCATAGTGGATGGTTTGCAGCACAGGTCTGGTGTGGCTGAGACTGATAGTCCACACTGGTTCAGAAGGACGCGCACGCGCGCTGAGAGGCAGAACTTTTATGACAGCCAGAAGGGAGTCAGCTGACCAAGCCGGTGAGCTGACAATTCCACCACTTCCCATTGGTCCAGCACTTAGGGGAGGCTCTGGAGAGCGCCTTGCTATACAGTGGTGTGAATAACTATTTGCCCCCTTCCTGATTTCTTATTCTTTTGCATGTTTGTCACACTTAAATGTTTCTGCTCATTAAAAACCATTAACTAGTAGTCAAAGATAACATAATTGCACACAAAATGCAGTTTTAAATGATGGTTTTTATTATTTAGTGAGAAAAAAAAACTCAAAACCTACATGGCCTTGTGTGAAAAAGAAATTGCCCCCTGAACCTAATAACTGGTTGGGCCACCCTTAGCAGCAATAACTGCAATCAAGCGTTTGTGATAACTTGCAACGAGTCTTTTACAGCGCTCTTGAGGAATTTTGGCCCACTCATCTTTGCAGAATTGTTGTAATTCAGCTTTATTTGAGGGTTTTCTAGCATGAACCACCTTTTTAAGGTCATGCCACAACATCTCAATAGGATTTAGATCAGGACTTTGACTAGGCCACTCCAAAGTCTTCATTTTGTTTTTCTTCAGCCATTCAGAGGTGGATTTGATGGTGTGTTTTGGGTCATTGTCCTGCTGCAGCACCCAAGATCGCTTCAGCTTGAGTTGATGAACAGATGGCTGGACATTCTCCTTCAGGATTTTTTGGTAGACAGTAGAATTTATGGTTCCATCTATCACAGCAAGCCTTTCAGGTCCTGAAGCAGCAAAACAACCCCAGACCATCACACTACCACCACCATATTTTACTGTTGGTATGATGTTCTTTTCAGGGTTTTTGTGGCCCCAAGCGGACTGTAGGTAGTGGCATGGGCGTGGCTATTCCGCAGCCAGTGGGCGTAGCCATGACATGTGGGTGGAGTGGGACTGGAGTGGGTGTTTGCCGCACGCGTAGCGTGGCGGAAAAATGGCGTAGGGGAAGGGGTGTTCGCGGCGTGCGTAGTGCCAAAAAATGGGGTGACCATGACATTGAAAATAAACGCAATTTCGGCCACATGTCAGCAGAAAACAAATGCATTTTGGGCCACATGTCAGCAGAAAACAAACGCAACTACGGCCACATGTCAGCAGAAAACAAACGCATTTTGGGCCACATGTCAGCAGAAAACAAACGCATTTTGGGCCACATGTCAGCAGAAAACAAACGCAACTCCGGTCACATGTCAGCAGAAAACAAACGCATTTTGGGCCACATGTCAGCAGAAAGCAAACGCAACTCCGACCACATGTCAGCAGAAAACAAACGCAACTCCGGCCACATGTCAGCAGAAAACAAACGCATTTTGGGCCACATGTCAGCAGAAAACAAACGCATTTTGGGCCACATGTCAGCAGAAAACAAACGCATTTTGGGCCACATGTCAGCAGAAAACAAACGCAACTCCGGCCACATGTCAGCAGAAAACAAACGCAACTCCGGCCACATGTCAGCAGAAAACAAACGCATTTTGGGCCACATGTCAGCAGAAAACAAACGCATTTTGGGCCACATGTCAGCAGAAAACAAACGCATTTTGGGCCACATGTCAGCAGAAAACAAACGCATTTTGGGCCACATGTCAGCAGAATACAAACACATTTTGGGCCACATGTCAGCAGAATACAAACACATTTTGGGCCACATGTCAGCAGAAAACAAACGCAACTCTGGCCACATGTCAGCAGAAAACAAACGCAACTCCGGCCACATGTCAGCAGAAAACAAACGCAACTCCGGCCACATGTCAGCAGAAAACAAAACGCAACTCCGGCCACATGTCAGCAGAAAACAAAACGCAACTCCGGCCACATGTCAGCAGAAAACAAACGCAACTACGGTCACATGTCAGCAGAAAACAAACACATTTTGGGCCACATGTCAGCAGAAAACAAACGCAACTCTGGCCACATGTCAGCAGAAAACAAACGCAACTCCGGTCACATGTCAGCAGAAAACAAACGCATTTTGGGCCACATGTCAGCAGAAAGCAAACACAACTCCGACCACATGTCAGCAGAAAACAAACGCAACTCCGGCCACATGTCAGCAGAAAACAAACGCATTTTGGGCCACATGTCAGCAGAAAACAAACGCATTTTGGGCCACATGTCAGCAGAAAACAAACGCATTTTAAGCCACATGTCAGCAGAAAACAAACGCAACTCCGGCCACATGTCAGCAGAAAACAAACGCAACTCCGGCCACATGTCAGCAGCAAACAAACGCATTTTGGGCCACATGTCAGCAGAAAACAAACGCATTTTGGGCCACATGTCAGCAGAAAACAAACGCATTTTGGGCCACATGTCAGCAGAAAACAAACGCATTTTGGGCCACATGTCAGCAGAAAACAAACGCAACTCCGGCCACATGTCAGCAGAAAACAAACGCAACTCCGGCCACATGTCAGCAGAAAACAAACGCATTTTGGGCCACATGTCAGCAGAAAACAAACGCATTTTGGGCCACATGTCAGCAGAAAACAAACGCATTTTGGGCCACATGTCAGCAGAAAACAAACGCATTTTGGGCCACATGTCAGCAGAAAACAAATGCAACTCCGGCCACATGTCAGCAGAAAACAAACGCAAATCCGGCCACATGTCAGCAGAAAACAAACGCAACTCCGGCCACATGTCAGCAGAAAACAAACGCAACTCCGGCCACATGTCAGCAGAAAACAAAACGCAACTCCGGCCACATGTCAGCAGAAAACAAACGCGTTTTGGGCCACATGTCAGCAGAAAACAAACGCATTTTGGGCCACATGTCAGCAGAAAACAAACACATTTTGGGCCACATGTCAGCAGAAAACAAACGCAACTCTGGCCACATGTCAGCAGAAAACAAACGCAACTCCGGCCACATGTCAGCAGAAAACAAACGCAACTCCGGCCACATGTCAGCAGAAAACAAACGCAACTCCGGCCACATGTCAGCAGAAAACAAAACGCAACTCCGGCCACATGTCAGCAGAAAACAAACGCATCTCCGGCCACATGTCAGCAGAAAACAAACGCATCTCCGGCCACATGTCAGCAGAAAACAAACGCAACTCCGGTCACATGTCAGCAGAAAACAAACACATTTTGGGCCACATGTCAGCAGAAAACAAACGCAACTCTGGCCACATGTCAGCAGAAAACAAACGCAACTCCGGTCACATGTCAGCAGAAAACAAACGCATTTTGGGCCACATGTCAGCAGAAAGCAAACACAACTCCGACCACATGTCAGCAGAAAACAAACGCAACTCCGGCCACATGTCAGCAGAAAACAAACGCATTTTGGGCCACATGTCAGCAGAAAACAAACGCATTTTGGGCCACATGTCAGCAGAAAACAAACGCATTTTAAGCCACATGTCAGCAGAAAACAAACGCAACTCCGGCCACATGTCAGCAGAAAACAAACGCAACTCCGGCCACATGTCAGCAGAAAACAAACGCATTTTGGGCCACATGTCAGCAGAAAACAAACGCATTTTGGGCCACATGTCAGCAGAAAACAAACGCATTTTGGGCCACATGTCAGCAGAAAACAAACGCATTTTGGGCCACATGTCAGCAGAAAACAAACACATTTTGGGCCACATGTCAGCAGAAAACAAACGCAACTCTGGCCACATGTCAGCAGAAAACAAACGCAACTCTGGCCACATGTCAGCAGAAAACAAACGCAACTCCGGCCACATGTCAGCAGAAAACAAAACGCAACTCCGGCCACATGTCAGCAGAAAACAAAACACAACTTCGGCCACATGTCAGCAGAAACCAAACGCAACTCCGGCCACATGTCAGCAGAAAACAAACGCAACTCCGGCCACATGTCAGCAGAAAACAAACGCAACTCCGGCCACATGTCAGCAGAAAAATCCCCTCAGACATGTCCACATCTCCCCCTCCCAGACTACACATAAATATGCCAACTCTCCACTTCCCATTCATACACTTGCCTCTTGCCTGTGAGAAGCCCTCACACAGAGTCTCCTGTCCTGACTGTAATGTAAAGCAGCTGGACCTCACTCATCCCCAGCAGTGTCGCTTTTACTTGCCTCAGGGGAGAAGTTGTCAGAGGCAGCCACATCCATCAATGACAGGCAGAGGTTAGTCCGAAGAGCCGCTGGGCCTGCCGTGCACATCTCCGCTGGTCAGGATCTCCAGCCAGCTGGTCTGTCTCCTCTCCCCAGCTGTTTCCCGCCTCATTCGTTTTTGCAGAGAGACGTCAGGTCAAAGTGTGCACGTCTGACGTCTCTCTCTGTACCAGCCAGAGAGGAGGAGGAGGAGGAAAGAGAGGTGTGGCCAAACAGCACTCGTAGCTGTGGCATCTTTCCGGTCCAGAGTCCAGAGACTGTCATAAAAAAAAAAAAAAAAAAAAAAAAAAGCAGCGCCGTATGTGCGCCCTTGGTGTGACGTCACGGAGCCTCCGAGGCCCCTAAAAACATGAGGCCACAAGCGGCCGCTTGGTCTGCTTGGTGCATGGCGGAAAAATGGTGTAGGGGAAGGGGTGTTCGCGGCGTGCGTAGTGCCAAAAAATGGGGTGACCATGACATTGAAAATAAACGCAATTTCGGCCACATGTCAGCAGAAAACAAATGCATTTTGGGCCACATGTCAGCAGAAAACAAACGCAACTACGGCCACATGTCAGCAGAAAACAAACGCATTTTGGGCCACATGTCAGCAGAAAACAAACGCATTTTGGGCCACATGTCAGCAGAAAACAAACGCAACTCCGGTCACATGTCAGCAGAAAACAAACGCATTTTGGGCCACATGTCAGCAGAAAGCAAACGCAACTCCGACCACATGTCAGCAGAAAACAAACGCAACTCCGGCCACATGTCAGCAGAAAACAAACGCATTTTGGGCCACATGTCAGCAGAAAACAAACGCATTTTGGGCCACATGTCAGCAGAAAACAAACGCATCTCCGGCCACATGTCAGCAGAAAACAAACGCAACTCCGGTCACATGTCAGCAGAAAACAAACACATTTTGGGCCACATGTCAGCAGAAAACAAACGCATTTTGGGCCACATGTCAGCAGAAAACAAACGCAACTCCGGTCACATGTCAGCAGAAAACAAACGCATTTTGGGCCACATGTCAGCAGAAAGCAAACACAACTCCGACCACATGTCAGCAGAAAACAAACGCAACTCCGGCCACATGTCAGCAGAAAACAAACGCATTTTGGGCCACATGTCAGCAGAAAACAAACGCATTTTGGGCCACATGTCAGCAGAAAACAAACGCATTTTGGGCCACATGTCAGCAGAAAACAAACGCAACTCCGGCCACATGTCAGCAGAAAACAAACGCAACACCGGCCACATGTCAGCAGAAAACAAACGCATTTTGGGCCACATGTCAGCAGAAAACAAACGCATTTTGGGCCACATGTCAGCAGAAAACAAACGCATTTTGGGCCACATGTCAGCAGAAAACAAACGCATTTTGGGCCACATGTCAGCAGAAAACAAACGCAACTCCGGCCACATGTCAGCAGAAAACAAACGCAACTCCGGCCACATGTCAGCAGAAAACAAACGCATTTTGGGCCACATGTCAGCAGAAAACAAACGCATTTTGGGCCACATGTCAGCAGAAAACAAACGCATTTTGGGCCACTTGTCAGCAGAAAACAAACGCATTTTGGGCCACATGTCAGCAGAAAACAAACACATTTTGGGCCACATGTCAGCAGAAAACAAACGCAACTCTGGCCACATGTCAGCAGAAAACAAACGCAACTCCGGCCACATGTCAGCAGAAAACAAAACGCAACTCCGGCCACATGTCAGCAGAAAACAAAACACAACTTCGGCCACATGTCAGCAGAAACCAAACGCAACTCCGGCCACATGTCAGCAGAAAACAAACGCAACTCCGGCCACATGTCAGCAGAAAACAAACGCAACTCCGGCCACATGTCAGCAGAAAAATCCCCTCAGACATGTCCACATCTCCCCCTCCCAGACTACACATAAATATGCCAACTCTCCACTTCCCATTCATACACTTGCCTCTTGCCTGTGAGAAGCCCTCACACAGAGTCTCCTGTCCTGACTGTAATGTAAAGCAGCTGGACCTCACTCATCCCCAGCAGTGTCGCTTTTACTTGCCTCAGGGGAGAAGTTGTCAGAGGCAGCCACATCCATCAATGACAGGCAGAGGTTAGTCCGAAGAGCCGCTGGGCCTGCCGTGCACATCTCCGCTGGTCAGGATCTCCAGCCAGCTGGTCTGTCTCCTCTCCCCAGCTGTTTCCCGCCTCATTCGTTTTTGCAGAGAGACGTCAGGTCAAAGTGTGCACGTCTGACGTCTCTCTCTGTACCAGCCAGAGAGGAGGAGGAGGAGGAAAGAGAGGTGTGGCCAAACAGCACTCGTAGCTGTGGCATCTTTCCGGTCCAGAGTCCAGAGACTGTCATAAAAAAAAAAAAAAAAAAAAAAAAAAAGCAGCGCCGTATGTGCGCCCTTGGTGTGACGTCACGGAGCCTCCGAGGCCCCTAAAAACATGAGGCCACAAGCGGCCGCTTGGTCTGCTTGGTGCCTGGCGGCGCCCCTGGCTCTTTTGCTGAAATACTGTGGTACTTCTACGCCAGATGTAATGGGACACGTACCTTCCAAAAAATTCAACTTTTGTCTTGTCGGTCCACAAGGTTTTTTCCCAAAAGTCTTGGCAGTCATTGAGATGTTTTTTAGCAAAATTGAGACGAGTCTTAATGTTCTTTTTGCTTAAAAGTGGTTTGCGCCTTGGATATCTGCCATGCAGGTCGTTTTTGCCCAGTCTCTTTCTTATGGTGGAATCATGAACACTGACCTTAATTGAGGCAAGTGAGGCCTGCAGTTCTTTAGATGTTGTCCTGGGGTCTTTTGTGGCCTCTCGGATGAGTTTTCTCCGCGTTCTTGGGGTAATTTTGGTCGGCCGGCCACTCCTGGGAAGGTTTTTCACTGTTCCATGTTTTTGCCATTTGTGGATAATGGCTCTCACTGTGGTTCGCTGGAGTCCCAAAGCTTTAGAAATGGCTTTATAACCTTTACCAGACTGATAGATCTCAATTACAGTACTTTTGTTCTCATTTGTTGCTGAATTTCTTTGGATCGTGGCATGATGTCTAGCTTTTTGAGGTGCTTTTGGTCTACTTCTCTGTGTCAGATAGCTCCTATTTAAGTGATTTCTTGATTGAAACAGGTGTGGTAGTAATCAGGCCTGGGGGTGACTACAGAAATTGAACTCAGGTGTGATAAACCACAGTTAAGTTGTTTTTTAACAAGGGGGGCAATCACTTTTTCACACAGGGCCATGTAGATTTGGAGTTTTTTTTCTCACTAAATAATAAAAACCATCATTTAAAACTGCATTTTGTGTTCAATTATGTTATCTTTGACTAATAGTTAACGGTTTTTGATGAGCAGAAACATTTAAGTGTGACAAACATGCAAAAGAATAAGAAATCAGGAAGGGGGCAAATAGTTTTTCACACCACTGTATATACTAGGTGCTGGTCATTCTCTGGTTGTCTGCCGTTGCGATAACTACGTGGAAGCACTCAGACCTTTTTGTCAGTTTCTGTGTTACTCTTTAGACCAGTTTCCAGGGTGTTGATGATCACGGACCTCACACCCCAGATTAGGAATACTGTGTATTATCTGTGTTATATCTTCAGACTAGTTCCAGGGTGTTGATGACTACGGAGCTCACACCCAAGACTAGGAATTAGCTTTACCATCCTGTTATATCTTCAGACTAGTTCCAGGGTGTTGATGATCAAGGAGCTCACACCTTTAGACTAGATATTGTATATTATTTGTTATGACCTTCTGCTTTTCCTGACCTCTCTTCTGACCTCTGAATTGGTACTTCGCTATATCTGACTCTCCGTTGCGAAACCTTGCTTGCCTTAGGATTCCGTATCAGTCTCTTTCCTCTGTATCTGATCTGTCTGTCTGTTGCCGACCTGGCTTGTCCGACCTCGAGAACTATCTCCTCTGTTTAGAGATAGTTCATAGATCTGTCAGTGACACTCCACCATTGGTGTCACTCACACTCTGGTCCTTCCCACTCTCTGCCTGACTCCTCCCCTTGGGGAGCCTCAGGCCTCTGGAAGGAGCCTGCTCTTTGGGCAGTATCTGTTACTGCCTTGCACCCTCTATACGGGGGGCTCTCCTCAAAGTATTACTGTTGCACCAAACACTCATATTATACAGGTGTCCAGAGGTTAGAGATATATCTGATTATCGGTGATACTGCAGATCATCAATAATCAGGTATATATCTGTATTCTCGGTGATACTGCAGATCACCGGTAATCAGATCCTCTCTGTGTCACACCGATCGTTACAGTACCGTACTACATTGAATAGCACAAAACTAGTGATGGCAGCAAACATATCAGCATTTCATCTGATGAAATATCAAGTAGAACATGATGATGTCCTGGTATCAACAGGCCCAGATTTACCTCACAGGAGCCTATAGACAACGATGTCCTGGCATCTTAGATTTTGCCCAACATGAACCTTCAGACCCCCGCCGAACTGAACAGCACCGCAAGTGTGCTGGCTGTTCCAGCTGTCACTTCTCCCTTACTACCCTTGCCCGACATAGGTAGCTACAGGTGACCCTTAGTATTAGGTAGCCAGAACTACCCTTAATATTAAGTAGCTAGAGGTGCCTGCAAGTATTAGGTAGCGAGAGGAACCTCAGTACTAAGTAGCTAGAGGTACCTCTGACTGAAGGTAGATCTAATTTACGCTCTGCTCAGGACTCTTGTTTTTTTTTTTTCAACCAAAAGGAGTTTATTGAAGCACAATGGTTTTTAGAAGAAAATACAACAGACATACAACAAATTTTCCATATACAATCATAGACAAATCATAAATCAAGGAATCTTTGTACATAAAATGACAATAAACTGCCAAACAAGTTATTGCATCAATAATAGCATGTTGCTGATATGCAACTGTGGGCAGTAATAAGGGTATATTGTGTAAGTGTAGCACACAATCTTTCGGAGAATAGAGACCTTGCACATATTGACGGTTATTAGAGGCAATAGATCCATCAAAGGAAACTGCTGAAACTTATCACCTAGTGTTGCAGCTCAGTTGGACATATCCCAGGTGTACAGTTCCTCAAAGCAACTCTCAATGATAGCTGATTTAGAGGCACTCCAAGATTACCCATCCCCCAATCATATATTAAGCTTTATCAGCTTTATCATTCTTGCCATTTATCCCAAATTTTATGAAATTTGAAACTATATGCATATAATAATTTTTTATATGGTGAGCTCCTATCCTCCCTTCTGATCCAATCTGCCGTCGTCGGGAAATTGGGACTTTTGGCCATTTTGGCACAATTTGTTGTGAAGCTGTGGATTAAGTTTCAGTTAATATTTTTTTAGTGTCTGCATGGATGGACTTATTTGTAAACACCCCCAGTAGACATTGTGTCATGTAAATCAAAACCGGACATCCAGTTTTTGTCATGTAGAAATTTAACAGTTTGCCACCAAAATTCATGGATGGGCAGTGCGGTCAAGAGCTGTGTGCTCAGCCAACACTTTATATACATCCCCAATGAGATGTTTGGCTGGCCCATCTTTTATTAAGTCTAATACAGGGGAGGTAGTATATGCTAATGTGGATATTGGGAATGCTGTAGATGTGATATACTTGGACTTTGCAAAGGCCTTCGACACTGTTCCACACAAAAGGCTGGTGCAAAAGTTGAGAATGCAAGGACTGGGGAAGCGTCTGTGTGCATGGATAGGGAACTGGCTAATGGACAGAAAACAGATTAGAGTTGTAGTCAATGGATCTTATTCAAAATGGGTGACTGTTAGCAGTGGGTCCCACAGGGGTCAGTACTGGGTCCAGTGCTCTTCCATTTATTTATTAATGACCTGAATAGACATGAATAGATGCAGTACAAAGCAATGTTGCTATTTTTGCAGATGATACAAAATTGTGCAAGTCTCAGGAGGATAGTGACATATTGCAGCAGGATCTGGATAGGATGGCTATATGGACACATAAATGGCAGATGAAATTCAATGTTGAAAAATGTAAAGTGATGCATTTTGGTCTTACCAATGGTCAAGCACCATACAAAATAAACGGGATACAGATGGGGACATCAAACTTGTAGAAGGACTTAGGAGTACTCATCGACAACAAGTTAAATAATCATATTCATGCAGCTAAAGTTAATAACATTTTGGGATGCATTAAAAGGGAGATAAAAACTTGGGATGCTAGCATAATATTGCCCCTTTTCAATTCTCTAGTAAGGCCACATCTGGCCTTACTAGAGAATTCGACAGTCACAGAGCTTGCGCGGCCCTGGCATCCTAGCTCACATCGGTGGGTGTGTTCTGTGCAGGCGCAGTACAAGAGAATCTATGCTGCACCTTCGCAGGACACTCCCAGTGCATACGAGGACGTACCTGGCAGGCAACTGCAAAAGTGAAAGTGATCGTATGGTAATGGTGTGGGAACAGGGTGGCTGCAGGGGGCTGGCAGAAGCACCAGGTAAGTGAAACTTTTTTTTTTGTTTAAATACTTCAAGTTTCCTTTAAGTGCCACAAGTTTCTACAAGGTTTGTGGTAATGGAATATATAGGATTGGTTAACAATGGTTATTCATTTTTTTTTTCAAATAATTTTATTGGAGCTTACAGGTACATACAAAACGATATGCAGTGGTGAAAATCTACAGTAAGAAGGTAAAGCGTATAAGCACATATTCATCATAGCTTCATAGGCATATTGTATAGTTACATATACACAGATAGGAATATCTTAACCACTTAAGGACCAGGGGATTTCTGTGTGATCTGTGCTGCATGGGCTCTCCAGCCCGCATCGTGAATGAGGCAGGGTGATCAGACTTCCCCCCTTTTTTCCCCACTAGGGGGACGTCCTGCTGTAGGGGGGTCTGATCGCCGCCGCTCTATGTGGCCGAGCTCCTCAAAGCCCCCCTCCGCAGCGATATTCCGCGCTCCCTCCCCTACCGCCTCCAATAGGCTTTAGCCTATCAGACGGCGGCGATCCCCGGCCAATCAGAGGCCGGGGATCGCCGATCTCCTTTACGGCGCTGTTGATGTAAACAGCGGGGATTTCTTCCCCGTGTGTTTACAATTAGCCTGCGAGCCGCGATCGGCGGCTCGCAGACTGTTCACGGAGACACCCTCCGTGAACTGACATGGAGTGGAAACACCACTTCGACCTGCCGACGCCTATCGGCGTTTAGGCGGTCGTTAAGGGGTTAAGCAATTAAGCAATTAAGCATTAGCCTCTGACGAAGCAGGGAGACCTGCGAAACGGCTGTCAGGCCATCTTTTGTACCCCTATAACCTTGATGTACCTGTTGGAATAAATCACTACTGAAGCATTGAGACTGGTGCCGGACCTGCTTTCTTCTTGTTCCTTCAACGTGAGTAAGCAAGTAGTGTGCAAACACAAAACACAGATAAAAACAGTTGTCATATGCTTATTCGTCTTTGTTACATTTTTAGCAAACTTAGGCTATAGATATTTTTCCAATTTGTGAGGTTGCTGGTAGCCTTTCCATAACATAGCTTCATGCATGTTGAATTAGTATGGCTCTGTAAAATGATTAGGCTATAGGTACACTACATACCAGTGGTAGAAAAAGAGGAGGTGTGTAATTGACATTGCCTAGTATTCATCTGCATGTCATTTTCTTCACCACAATAAATCCTTGCAGGTGTGGAAAGAAAAAGCACAGAGACAACTGGAGCCCAAATGGTGCAGTAAGTCACAACAGTGGTCAAGTGCGAACAACTGGTTGTACTCACAAAGGAAGGCTGCAGACGTGCAACCAACCACTTTAGGCAGGTGGAGATGCACAAACCATTTCACTCACTCTCTCTTGGTAAAAAACTCAAGATGGTTATGGGGATGGTGGAAACTCTCCTGACCAAATAGAACACCCCTCCAAAAGGAGAGTGGATAACACAAAGAGTTTGAAAAGAGGCGACCAAGGTGTGATAAAACTACGGTAAAAACAGCTAAAATGAAAAGGGTGAGGTGGCTTACCTCAATGAAGACAAATTTGTATACTAAACAACAAACTTTTATTTGCACTGGCAACATGTTTTGTAGGTCTGTGCCCACTTCCTCAGGCCAAATAAAGTGCCTAAAAACATTAAATACAAGTGCTCAAGCACTACAAACACATTCAATATACAATATACAAATATATACAACAAATATATATATATATATATATATATATATATATATATATATATATATATATATATATATATATATATATAGTTTTATAGTTTTTAATATACTATTGTACCTGCACATATGTGCACTTATAAACCAAATCCATAAGGACAAATATACACAATAAACAGAAGCAGGTGTATGAGTATGTGGCCATATTGGTGCATATATAGAGATGGAAGGGTATGGCGTAAAGTTAATTGAATGACACATATAAAGTGAAATACATTATGTAAGAATAATTTGTCTTTATTAAGGTAAGCCACCTCACCCTTGTAATTTTAGCTGTTTTTAACGCAGTTTTATAATACCTGGGACGCCTCTTTTCCCCTTTGTTGTACAATAAATTCCTTGCATCATTTACAGACATGCAACAGAAAAAGATGATACCATTTATTTGCTAATTTAAAAGATTCTAAAAGTAAGCTGGTGTAAAATCTTGTAAAATTGTAAAATCTTCTAGCCTTATCCTGTATGGGTCTGAAGAAAATACAGTTCGAAAGCCAATTCTTTCAATCTTTTTTAACCACTTGAGGACCCACCCTTTACCCCCCCTTAAGGACCAGCGCTGTTTGATGGGATCTGTGCTGGGTGGGCTCTGCAGCCCCCAGCACAGATCAGCGGGCACGCAGAGCGATCATATCGCCCCCCTTTTTTCCCCCCTATGGGGATGATGTGCAGGGGGGGTCTGATCGCTCCTGCTGGTGGCATGTTGCGGGGGGGGGGCACCTCAAAGCCCCCCCATGCGGCGACATTCCCTCCCCCTCCCTCTCCTACCTGTCCCCCCAGTGATCCGGGCTGCACAGGACGCTATCCGTCCTGTGCAGCCAGTGACAGGACGTCCTCTGTCACATGGCGGCGATCCCCGGCCGCTGATTGGCCAGGGATCGCCGATCTGCCTTACGGCGCTGCTGCGCAGCAGCGCCGTACAATGTAAACAAAGCGGATTATTTCCGCTTGTGTTTACATTTAGCCTGCGAGCCGCCATCGGCGGCCCGCAGGCTATTCACGGAGCCCCCCGCCGTGAATTGACAGGAAGCAGCCGCTCGCGCGAGCGGCTGCTTCCTGATTAATCAGCCTGCAGCTGGCGACGCAGTACTGCGTCGCTGGTCCTGCAGCTGCCACTTTGCCGACGCACGGTATAAGCGTGCGGTCGGCAAGTGGTTAAATTTCTCCAGTAAATGGCATCTTCCTGATTCAAAACTTTTTGCATTAACTGATGGCTAATACAATACAATATGCTACTACAGACATAAAATATAGATTTTAATGAGTATCGAGTTAAAGCAATGTTGCATATATAACAAACACTATATGGTTTCCTATGGAGACCTCAGTCATCTCTAAACAAAAACAAATTGTCATCCTGATAGTTTTAAACCATCGCTTATATTGAAGTCTGCTGAAATCTTTTTTTTTTATTTTTTTTTCTTTTACCTTTACAGGTTGTTTCAGTAAGGATCAGGTATATCTTGATGGGATTCTTCGGATACTAAGGCACAGAGAAACCATAGATTTCCAGCTTCTAACTTCCATGGGAAAGGTATATTCCATGCTTTATATCTACTTGCACATTTCTTCCAGTTGGGGCATGGTAAATGCCAGAGTGGTCATACAGAGAAGAAGGGATTATGTGCAAGCGTGGCTCAGCAAGCAGAAAGGGTCTAAAGCTGGGATACTGTGTTGCCAGTAAGGCTGGCTTTACACCTTGCCATTGCACTGCAATGGGATACTCCATTTCATCGTACCGCAACGCAAAACATGTCATTCATATAACCCTGCTGCAGAGTGCGCCGACAGTGTCATATGCATTCAGTCCACTACAAAGAATCGCACACCTTTAGCAAAATACCTGTTGGTGCTGGACCTTGCAGCAAGTGAAATCCATACATCCAAAGTAGGGTTCGCACACAATCAGGTTAAGAAGAACCAGAGGTTTTTATTGTTCCATAATGAAGTTACATAGGCATACGACTTGGAGTGACGCTTATACGCCTGGAAAAATAAAGTCTCTGGTTCCCGTTAACTTGCTTGTGTGTGGACCCTTCTTTGGATGTAGGTTTATATGTATAAAGCTGCCCCCTCCCCACCCTCCCCGTATGCCCCTCGCTGCCACTCACTGCCCTTCACCCAGTGACGTACTTCCTGCTGGACAGGAATTATGTCACTAGGATTCCCGTAGTCACGTCGTTCCCTGCATGGGTGCCGCAACGCTGCCAACATATTGAAATTTTCTGCGTCGCACATTAACTTACATGCATTCTGCCCCCGCTACATCCACGACTTTGCAGTGGGTTAGAGACCAATTGGGAACTACCGGCACAACCCAACGCGGTAAGTGTGCTAGGCCCCATTACTTTGCATTGCTGTTGCGTTACCTTATGACAAAACAGGGTAACGCAACGCACACTTGCATGGCAAGCGTAAAAGTGGCCTAAAGAGTTACATTAAGTGCCTGTGCGAGTGTGTGTATGTGTGTTTTTGCATTCTGCAGTGTTGGGGGTTGTGCTGGAAGCTTGGTCGTGGAAACAGAGGTTAAAGGGTAGCCCATGAGAGGGCCTTGGAGGCTGACAATAAAACAAAAACAAAAAATAATTAGACAGCCTGTCCCCTCAAACATAATTAGGCAGCATTTCACATTAGTAGGCAGGGTGTCCCCTAAACATAATTAAGCAAAGTCCCCAAAATCATAAGTAGGCATAGTGTCGCCTTTCACTCCCAATATATAAGCAGACATGGCCCCCCTAAATCTCCTAACAAAATGTCCCCATAAATCCTCAAACATAAATAGGCAGTTCAACCCTTAAAGTGGACCTGAACTCTTGCACAGACACAAGGAAAACGTAACAGAAATGCACCCTGTATGTATTTAAAGAGTTTAGCCCGTGTAATTCCCCCTCATTTGTGTCTTATCACTATTTGTGATTTGATCACTCCCTGGTGTCCCATGACTGCCTATGGCAGAAAAGCAGATAAGCCCATTTGAAAGCACAGACTGTAAACAATCTGTCTGATTCCATGAATCAGGAAGTAGAAACTGTCCAGGTTTTTTTTAGGATTTGTATCAGCTGTAACAAAGAAATGTTTTTGCTTATTATGCTGTTGTGTATCTTTTAGAGCAGAGAGGAGTTCTGAGGAAACTGAGGGTAGAGACATATGGAGGCTGACATATTTATTTCCTTTTAAATAATGCAAATTGCCTGGCTCTTCTCCTGATCATCCGCCTCTAATACTTTTAGCCAGGACCAGGGCAGTTTCTCTGCTAAATTGTGCCCAGAGCGAGGGTGTAAAAATTGCGCCCCCTCCCCCGTGGACTCGCAAACTCTTACTCTTTAGGGACAGTCACACAGCCACAGGTCACAAGTAGATCTGCCTACTTACTAGTGACCAGCCATTCATCCAGGAGGAAGCAGGGACCAGGAAAACACACAGGTGAATAGAGCCCGGAAAGCGGACTCCTCCATGGGCGCCACGCACTGACAACCTGCAGTACCGCTACAGGACATCAGGTGTCATCACACGGGGGTGCTGGTAATCTTCTTTCTTCTTCCATTTGACTGTACCACGCATCACCAGCTCCCTAGCGGTTCTGTCCTTCTGCCTGCGCCCCCCTTCTTTTACTTGCCAGTTGGCGCCCAGGGCTCCTTATAAATCTTCAAGCGTAATAAGGCAGAGTCCCCCTCAATCTTCAAATATAAAAGTTTTAGCCATGTATTTAGGAAAGGGTTCTTTATGGTAAGAGTGATTAAAATGTGAAAAGTATTACCACAGGAAGTATTTATGTAAAATTCTATATCTGTGTTTAAGGAGCCTTAGATGCTTTCCTTGCATTGAAAGATATCCATGGCTAGGTAATTCCTGGTGGTGCTGATCCATGGATTTTATGTGATTGCCATGTGGAGTCGGAAAGGATTTTTTCCCCTTAATTGGGATTGCCTTATAAGGGTTTTTTGCCTTCCTCTGGATCAACAGGGATATGTCAGGGTGTTGGCTGATGTTGTAAATTATTTATTGGTTGAACTTGTTAGACATATTTCTTTTTTCAACCCCAATAGCTATGTAATTATTGGGTTACTGAATGATTAAGATACATTACAATCAAAACCTTGAAATGCGCTTTAACACAGCAAGGGATTCTAAAGTCTTCATATAGAAAAACAAACAATGAAATGGTTTGGACAGCGGCGTAGCAATAGGGGGTGCAGAGGCTGCGACCGCACCAGGGCCCCTGGACCCGAGGGGCCCACTAGGGGCCCTCTTTCATCCTTTGTATTAGCTTTGCATTGGTGCTATGCTGGTAATGAACACCTCTATATGTGCATTGCATAGTGGTAATCCTTCACAAACTGTTTCCTTACTCTGATTACACCTCTCTGAGACTGAGGTTTTGAGGCTCCATACCAATATAGTTCTTAGGTAAAACTTGCACGGGGGTCCCAAGCTCCTTAGTTACTCCACTGGGTTTAAAGTTTTGTGTACTTGATGCTGTGGTTTCTAGTACTGTAGTTCATACAGGCTTGTTCATCATATTAGAACATTGCAGTATTGACCACTAGATGTCCTTTGTGAAGGGACCCTAGAGAGCTTTTTTTTGTACCTGTAGTCCTACTAACAAATACAGAAGGCATTATTGTTTTAAGGCCACTAGATGGGGTTGTGAAACCTTTTAGGAGTTATATTTATGCACTCCTAAAACTGAATGCTAAGTTCCGGTAACATTTTAAGAAACACAATTTAGTATTATGACAATTTCTAATGAGTTATATTTGCAGTTATACATACATGGATACATAAGGATTTGTTGAAACTACATCACACCTCCCATAACTTCAGATCATTCAGCTGCTGAGAAGGTGTCATTTACACCCCTGGATTCTTCAAGGGACCCTGAGCTGTAATTAAAAGTGGAATTTGGACTTACCTGGAGCATCCTACAGCCCCCCCCCCAGCCCTGGAGGTCCTCCGGCATCCTCTTCTTCCTTCTCCCAGTCCCGCTAGCTGCTCCGGTAATCAGTGACTTTGGGTGAAGTCTCACATGCACTCCCCCTCCGCACGGCCGTCACGTCAGCACGTTGGTTGCCGTAAGCCTCCTGCGCATGCGTGGTTCAGTCTTTAGAGGACCACACATGCGCAGGAGGCTTACGGTGACTGGTGTGAGTATGCGATGGCCACCCGGCAGGGGAGGGCACATGTGACTTCACCCAAAGTCCGGATACCAGAGCAGCCAGTGGAACAGTGAAAAGGAAGAAGAGGATGCCGGAGGACCTCACGGGCTACGGGGGGGCTGGAGGAAGCCGCAGGTAAGTCTAAATTCCATTTTTAATTACAGCTCAGGGTCCCTTTAAACCTTTCCTTGAGAAAAAAGAAAACTAGGAGCACAACCTGATTCTACATAGGCTTAGGAATGTACATACACGTTTATCTCATTATGTCACGAGTCAGTTCAGTCAGGTTTAATGAAAAGCTATTTCAGTATAAAGTTATTGAACCTGCTGAGAATCAAATGGGAAAATTAGTGAGTGTGTGGCTCTCTTCAGCTGACATCCATTGTTTTCACAGCACATAGAACAGCCCATGTGAAGCACAGGCAAACAGAAGACAGATTAAAAAATATCTGAGGTTACGTTTCTAAAAGATTTGATACTTAACCAGGGCTTCCTCCAGCCCCATGAGCAGCGATGCATCCCTTGCTGCCCTCCCGAGTGCCTCCATTCTCTGGCTATCGGGCCTGGTAATATGGCTCAGTGTTGCCAGTCAGCTTTTCTGCGCATGTGCAGAGGGGTCGGAAGCTCTATGCGCAGGCGCAGTATGTGGGGCATCAGCGGGGGGCTGGTAGAAGCCCCAGGTAAGTTGAACTTTTTTTTTTTTTTTTTACAGGTTACAGTACTCTTTAAGCACCTGAAACAAGCATGCAGTCTTGTCAGAATTCTTATAGTTTGTTTAAGCGGGAAAAGCTTCCATATGTATATGTTTTAAGTTTGAATGTGCCATGCAAAAGTTCTGCGAAGATAAAGTACTTCTTTAAAATGCTCTGAGACTTTCTAGTGTAGGGAAGGTTGTAACTTCAGACAGTGATTGTCATAAGATTGCTTTAATTACACAAGCTAGAGCATTTTGTTTATGTTACAAGCATCTTTAGGATGCCAAGGTTATAGACAAGCGTATTGTGTGAAGACTGAAAAGAAGTTTAAAGGGAACTAATCACCCTTTCTTTCACTGGAATTTATCCTGGCATAGAAGCTGCCATGTTCTCCCCACCTCTTCTCACAGTCCTTATTTACAGAAGTCACAGATGCTATTTTGACACATTCACTCTAGATAATCTCTTTGAAGAAACTGTCCTAATTACCCACCCCACTTTGTTGATAAAAAGGTATTGTTTACTTCTGTTAATTACTACAATAAAATAAATAGCGTCCTGAAATTTCTGTGGCTGGGGACATTTGGGCAGGCCTGCTGAAGTAGGCTAATAAAACTTAATTGCTAAACTTTGAATGTAGAATAAAAGGTAAAATGAAAGTTATTTTAGTAATGAGACATATTGTTAGCATGCATTTTTCATAAAATGGTACTTGGTTCACTTTAAAAATCACATTACTGCAGCAAGCATATAAGCAAATATGCTTTGTTATATTACATATAAATATTATTAATAATCAATACATTCCTTCTAAAGAAAGAAATACCAAATATACTCGAATACAAGTCGACCTCGTGGATAAGTCGACTCCAATATTCAACCCTCTTAAGCTGGAATAATTTTATTGACTCAAGTATAAGTCTACCTAGCAACGTTAATGGCGGCACTTGGGGACCAAGTGGGGTTAGTGACTGCACTGCACACAGTATTTCAGCTATTAACCTCTCCTGCCCCTTAAGTGCAGACAATACCTCCTCCAAGCAATTATTCACTCCAAGCAATTATTCACTTCCTTTTATGGAGCCCAGTAGTTCCCCCCGCCTCTTTCCTTGTTAATTGTTGTGGCTGGGACTTTCAGGACCTGTGTTTTCTTGGATTTTTCCTTTCCCCAAAGTATTACTTACAACTGGGTAAATTGCTGCAAATGGGAATGTCACTATTATTAGTACACATTTAACTCAGTGTGCTCAGTGATGCCCGTGACTCATGTGTAAGTCGACCCCTATATTTTTATGAAGAGAATCAGACCTAAATTTCTAGACTTATACTTGAGTATATACAGTAATTATTGTTAAACCCTATAATTACATGTAATATACTGTAATTTATAACTTTTAAATACATTAAAAATGTACCTGAGATGGCGAAAAAAAAGTTTTATACTTACTCGGGGCTTTCTTCAGCCCTATGAGCACTGATGCGTCCCTCGCCGTCCTCTCGAGTGCCTCCGTTTGGCCACAATCAGCCCCAGAAATCTGGCTCATTTGTGTCAGTCGCCTCTACTGCTCATTTGAGACCCCTCCGTGCATGCACAGTAGAGCTAACTGGCACGACTGAGACAGATTACCGGGGCTGACTGCGGATGAATGAAGGCACTTGGGAGGACGGCGAGGGACGCATCAGTGCTCATGGGGCTGGAGGAAGCCCCGGGTGAGTATAAAATCGTTTTATTTCATCATCTCAGGTTTACTTTAAATGCCTGATTCTGCAGGCAAAGTTTGAAACACATTTTAGATGTTTTGGTTATGAATGTCCTATCAAACATTTTGGAATGTCAACAATAAACATATCAAGTTTTTTTCTATTGTTTTCTATTTAGGACAATGATGCCACCTGGCGGTTTTTATATTCTTTATAAAATTAATATAGAAAATGGTTTTAAATGATTAAGTTAAAATATGCTGTTACATCTTATATGATTAATTGTTTTAAGAAGAATTATATAATAACCTTTATATTTAAATAAGTATATTGGTTGAAGCCCTGTATGCTTCAATAAGCATTAACCACTTTACCCCCGCCCGTACGAATTTCTCCGTCCCTTTTTCCATCCTTTAACCCCTAGGGACGGAGAAATCCGTACTTTCCGCGTACCCGACGCTGTCCGCGCTCCCGCTAGTAAACACGCCGCCGCCCGCTCGCCCGGAGATCAATGAACGGGAAAATCCATTCCCGTTCGTTGATCTAAGCCCCACAATGATCTGCTGCTCTCCTATGGGCAGCGCGATCATTGTGAGAAAAAACTCACGTGTCCAGCCTCCTTATACTTCCTCCAAGCTTCCGGAAGGACGCTTGGAGGTCGCATTAAAACAAAAAGTTACTGTGGCCATCTTGTGGCCAAATAGTAAGCTACACCCTACACATTTTTCACATACAAATAAATGATTTTTACACAAAAAATTAACTCATTACCTCCCACACTCCCATTTTTTTTTTTTTGTAATTAAAAAAAAATTCAAAAATTTACAATTAAAAAAAATACATAAATAGTTACCTTAGGGACTGAACTTTTTAAATATTTATGTCAAGAGGGAATAACACTGTTACTTTATAAACTATGGGCTTGTAATTAGGGATGGACGCAAAACTGAAAAAAATGCACCTTTATTTCCAAATAAAATATTGGCGCCAAACATTGTGATAGGGACATAATTTAAATGGTTTTATAACCGGGACAAAAGGGCAAATAAATTTAATGGGTTTTAATTACAGTAGCATGCATTATTTAAAAACTATAATGGCCAAAAACTGAAAAATAATTATTTTTTTCCCCACATTTTTCCTATTTTCCCATTAAAACACATTTAGAAAAAAATAATTCTTGGCATAATGTCCCACCTAAAGAAAGCCTAATTGGTGGCAGAAAAAACAAGATATAGTTTATTTCATTGCGATAAGTAATGATAAAGTTATAGACGAATGAATGGAAGGAGCGCTGAAAGGTGAAAATTGCTCTGGTGCTCAGGGGGTAAAACCCCTCAGTGGTGAAGTGGTTAAATTGCTGTAAATGTTAAGTTACAAATCCATGTGATTTGCTGGGTCAAAATGACCAAAATGTCCATTTCAGGAATAGGACAGACACATTCCAAACTAATTAGCAGAGAGACATATTATCAAAAGTGCATCATACAAAAATGAAGAAAGAGCTGGCACATCCAAAGCAAATAATTATTGGTTCCATGTAAATGCATATGGCCATAACAGAAAAGAAAGAGCCATTGAAGATTTACTTTGGATGTGCCAGTGTTCTCTTCTATTGAATACTGAATAGAGGGTGTCATCCCTCTTTTCCAGCTGTTGCACTCCCCTTAAAGGATCCCCCCCTCCCCGGATCTACTTACCCATGGCTTCCTCCAGCTCGTTGCCGGCGACATGTCCCACGTCGCAGCTCCGCTCGCAGCCCGTGGCCCGGAATCCCCGCAGGTACTGAGGCCCGACCTCAGGGTCGGCCTCGTACTGTGCCTGCGCAAGTGGCGCTGTCAATCACCACCCCGTTGTCCGCGCTGTACTGTGCAGGAACAGTAGTTCTACGTCTGCGCAGTACAGCGTGGACAACGTGGCGGTGATTGACAGCGCCACTCGTGCAGACGCAGTACAAGGCCAACCCTGATGTCGGCCTCAGTACCGGTGGGGATTCCAGGCCGCGGGCTGCGAGTGGAGCTGCGTCGTGGGACATGTCGCCGGCAACAAGCTGGAGGAAGCCACGGGTAAGTAGATCCGGGGGGGCGAAATGCATGATAGCTCATTTAAAGACAAAGGGTTTGATTCTTTAGGCCTCGTTTCCATATAGCGCGCTTTGGATTACTATTGATCTCCTGTTGTGGCAATTGCCTAGATTCTGACTACGCTTTTAGATTTCTTCCTGGGCCGACTTTGGATTGTTTCTGACCCTGATATTGCCTAGTTCTTGTGTACTGCGATATCTCTCATTTCCTATGTATGACCCTGGATTGTTACTGGAGGTGAGTTTGCTTTTCGAATCTGTATCACACAAATTACTACAAAAACACTGTAGTTCGGCTGCCAGCACTAGCTGGAAGCCAAATTACATCTTTCCCCCACTATCCATGGCGGCCTGGAGGGAGAATAGTAATTCATGCCACTGGGACTTGTGCAGAAGGAAGGTTAGCCGTTTATTAAATTTACCTAGCACCCAAATCTCCAGGCAGCCGATTCATAGCCTTGGAACTGTTAATATTTTGTATATATGCTGTATGATAAGCAAATACAATTTTTTTTATACAAATCAAATACTAAGTGCTCTGATTCATTTCAAGGTGTACCGTCAATCTATAATTCCTGTTATAGAGGGTTCAGACCCTGCTATGCCCGATTTATATGATAGCAATGCTTTAAAGGCTTGATCCTTTCCTGAGTTAGCGATTATGCAAAAGGCAAGAACCGCTCAAGCTTTTGACAGTCTGTTTGGTCAGACTCAGGGGCGTAGCAATAGGGGTTGCAGAGGTAGCGACCGCATCGGGGCCCTTGGGCCAGAGGGGCCCCGAAGGGCCCTCCCTCAACTACAGTATTAGCTCTATATTGGTCCTGTGCTCATAATAATCACTTCTACAGATACTTTGAATAGTGGTAATTATTAACAAACTGTTCCCTATCCCCTTCTTGCATCTCAGACACTGTAGTTACCATTGGCAGGTTTTGATGTGCCGTATCAATTGCTATGTATAGAGTTCTTGGGGGGCCCCATTGTAAAGCTTGCATCAGGGCCCACAACGCCTTAGCTACGCCACTGGTCAGACTTTAAGAACACCGGGTCTGCACACTGGTTCTGGGGGAGGACACAATAAGTATTCAAGCAGAGAATAAGGCAGCACAACATGTAGACAAGCTGGTGTTTTGAAAAGGATGAAATACTAGCCTCCATATGCTTCTCATTACATAGTCGCGTTTATCCCCCACCCCTTCTTTTATTTCACTCCCCCCCCCCCTGCCCCCTATTTTTCATTTACAGTAATCACAGCTTGCCAGTAACTGTGGAGTTAATTTACATCAAATCTGGGGTAGTTCACACCCACCTATGTCTACAGCAACACACAATGGCCTCAATTCACTAAGCTTATCTCCTTGCATGTAGTAAACGTAACTCTTCTGTCCTAATGTTGGGAACACACATTTCATTTTCCCGCACGATAGATGCATTCGACTGATAAATTCTGTCATGTCCGATATTTCGCTTGATCGTTTTACCGCTCGATTCCTCATAGAAGTGAATGGAAAAAAGATAAAAAAAAGTGAGCGGAAGATAAGAGAATCGAGCAGAGAATTGAGTGGTAAATCGATCGAGCGTAGAATCATGCAGAAAAAAAAGTATCGTGTGTTCAAAGCATAAGTTAAGGAGAGATCTCCCATGTTAACATTTCAATCCTTAAAATAACTACAGAATTCTAAAGTTAAAGACAGGCTGTTAATTAACTGCATGTGAAAATAACTACAGAGGAGGTAACTTAAAGCGTGATTGTCACCATAAAAATCAAATTTCAACAGCAACTGGTCTGAGTGTATTAAGTGATAAATAAGCTAATCCTGCATTTAAAACTTTCAAAACTTTTTCTGCTGTTATGATTTGGAGTTATAACATACTTAAGGAGCACTGGCCCTTTAGTCAGGCCCGGCCCTAGACTTTTTGCCACCTGAGGCAAGCTTTAAGCAACCCCCCCCCCCCAAGCCGTGGGTGTGAGGGGCCGCCCGAGCTGGAGGGGATAGCGAGCAGGAAGGGGGTATTGGGCCTAGCGGCGGGGAAGGGGGTCGGACCCCCCCCCTCCCTCGCCTGGGTCCCCCGTCCTCCGCTCCCCTCCAGCTTTAAAAAGTTGCGTGGCTGGCTGGCTGGCTGCAGCTGTAAGAGGCAACGGGCGGGGATCACTCACCTCTTCCTCATTCCAGCCTAGCCTGCGCTCCACTGACGTCACTTCCTGCTAGGCCGCAGGAAGTGACGTCAGTGGAGCGCACGCTGGAACGAGGAAGTGGTGAGTGATCCCCGCCCGTTGCCTCTTACAGCTGCAGCCAGCCAGCCACGCAACTTTTTAAAGCTGGAGGGGAGCGGAGGACTGGGGAACCAGGCGAGGGAGGGGGGGGTCTGACCCCCCTCCCCGCCGCTAGGCCCAATACCCCCTTCCTGCCCGCTATCCCCTCCAGCTCGGGCGGCCCCTCACACCCACGGCTTGGGGGGGGGGGGGTTGCTTAAAGCTTGCCTCAGGCGGCAAAAAGTCTAGGGCCGGGCCTGACTAAAGGGCCAGTGCTCCTTAAGTATGTGATAACTCCAAATCATAACAGCAGAAAAAGTTTTGAAAGTTTTAAATGCAGGATTAGCTTATTTATCACTTAATACACTCAGACCAGTTGCTGTTGAAATTTGATTTTTATGGTGACCCCCCAGAAGTGCCGCCTGAGGCAAAAGTTTCACCCCGCCTCATGGGCGGGACGGCCCTGCCTTTAGTAGTCAGGCAGTTGCATGCTGGGAGTTCTTTTTATCTATAATATATTCCTCCTCTTGCATTTATTTCCCTACCTAGCTGCTTATCTGAAACACGATCCCCTGCTCACTTGTGTTTACAAGCAAGGCTTTGGTAACTAAGCGATTGGAGGAGAAAAGAAGGATTAGCCAAAAGACATGGTTCCCACCAGGAACAGAATTTTCTTCATTTACTGTATAACATTCACTGAAATCAAAACGTGGACAGTACAATACATATCTTATGCAAGTAGATCAAGTATTTATCTACTTATATATGTGTTTTTTCCCTGGCATAGTATGGCTTATCCTACTGCTTTAAAGGGAAGGTCCAAGCAAAATAAAAAAATGAGTTTCACTTACCTGGGGCTTCTACCAGCCCCATGCAGCCATCCTGTGCCCTCGTAGTCACTCACTGCTGCTCCAGTCCCCCGCTGGCAGCTGGCCGACCTCTGAGGTCGGCGGGCCGCATTGCGTACATTTTTACACATTCTCGCTAGTGCAGGAACATTAACACATACATTTTTACGCATTACTGGTTTAAAAATTTACGCATTGAACCAGTAATGCGTAAAAATGTATGTGTTAATGTTCCTGCACTAGCGGGAATGCGTAAAAATGTACGCAATGCGGCCCGCCGACCTCCGAGGTCGGCAAGCTGCCAGCGGGAGACTGGAGCAGCAGTGAGTGACTACGAGGGCCCAGGATGGCTGCATGGGGCTGATAGAAGCCCCAGGTAAGTGAAACTCATTTTTTTATTTTGCTTGGACATTCCCTTTAACCTCCCCGGCGTTCTATTGAGATCGCCAGGGAGGCTGCGGGAGGGTTTTTTTTAATAAAAAAAAAACTATTTCATGCAGCCAACTGAAAGTTGGCTGCATGAAAGCCCACTAGAGGGCGCTCCGGAGGCGTTCTTCCGATCGCCTCCGGCGCCCAGAATAAACAAGGAAGGCCGCAATGAGCGGCCTTCCTTGTTTTGCTTAGATCGTCGCCATAGCGACGAGCGGAGTGACGTCATGGACGTCAGCCGACGTCCTGACGTCAGCCGCCTCCGATCCAGCCCTTAGCGCTGGCCGGAACTTTTTGTTCCGGCTGCGCAGGGCTCAGGCGGCTGGGGGGACCCTCTTTCGCCGCTGCTCGCGGCGAATCGCCGCAGAGCGGCGGCGATCAGGCAGCACACGCGGCTGGCAAAGTGCCGGCTGCGTGTGCTGCACTTTATTTGAAGAAAATCGGCCCAGCAGGGCCTGAGCGGCAGCCTCCGGCGGTGATGGACGAGCTGAGCTCGTCCATACCGCTCAGGAGGTTAAGGACAGAAATGATAAGATAAATCTCTAACTGTGAAAACATATCTCTACACCTTAATAAGGCAAGATCATTGTTTGGTGGTGAGTTTTCTCTTGCCTTAATATCTCCAGCATGATGTTAGTGAATTGAGGCCATTGTATACACTGCAATGCAACACATTATAGTGTCTTGTGTCCAGTGCACTGCTGCATGCATTTTTATGCAATGCCAGTGTCATACAATTGTGTGCACTAAGCACCTGCATTATGCTACACTGGATTTGGTGTAAACTTGCCCTCACAGTGTCTTTAACATTAACTCAAAACAATGCCCCCAAGGATATAGGCTCTCCTTAGGGGTGTAGCTAAGGGTGGGCAAGGGGGGACATATGTCACTGTGAGGGCGCTCAGTGCGGCTGCTGCACCCCCACATGTGTGAGAGGCAGCTTGCTGCCCACCTGAAGTGAAACTGCTTCTATCCCTCCCTCTACAGTGGAATGAGTAAAAGTTAATAACACCAGAAGGCTCACTGGCTCTGATGTTGAATGACATTAGCTCTCCTCTGTTACAAAGGAGAGGATTCTGGGCATGCTGCAGAGGACAGATGGTGGCGTTACTGGAATGTTGGAGCCAGTGAGTCTTCTGCTGTTGCATCTGGCTATGTAGAGTGGGGCAGTGGCGTAGCTAGGGTGTTTGAGACCCGGTGCGGATCATTTACCGACACCCCCCCCCCCCAAAAAAAAAGTGAAGCGCGCAGAGGCAAAAAAATGGGTGTGAACATGGCATCTCATGGGTGGGGGTAACTGTAATGTAACTGTAACAGTAAGGCAGTGGGCTAATATAGGTAGCCAGAATAGTTGCCCCCAGCATAGGTTAGATAGGTAGCCGCCCCCCAGTATAGGTTAGATTATGCCCGCCAGTATAGGTTAGATAGGTAGCTGCCCCCCAGTATTAGGTAGGTAGGTACCCCCCTAATGGAGGGGGAGCCGCAGCCGCGGGGAGGGCAGCCCGACCTCTCCCTCCCTTCCTCTCCCCGGGCCGCCCTCCGTGCTCCCCCCTTCAGACTGCAGAGTGAGTGCACAGGGAAGCTCTATAAACAGCTACTCACCTACCTGGTTCCAATCGCCGCTCACTAGCCGCCAGTCTCCTCTCTGCATAGCCGCTGATACGCACACTGCTTCCTGTTTAGCCAGAAGCAGCGTGTGTATCAGCGTGTATGCAGAGAGGAGACCGGCTGCGAGTGAGCGGCGATTGGAACCAGGTAGGTGAGTAGCTGTGTATAGAGCTTCCCTGCGCGATAACTCTGCAGACTGAAGGGGGGAGCACGGATGGCAGACCGGGGAGAGGAAGGGAGGGAGAGGTCGAGCTGCCCTCCCCGCGGCTGCGGCTCCCCCTCCATCAGGGGCGTTGCTATGATGCTAAAAGATCCGGGGCACCGCAGGGCACCTAGGAGAAAGGTAGAGTGCGGCGCGCAAAGGCAAAATATGGGCATGGCCTTTACATGGGTGCCAGGAAATGGGCATGGCCATGATGTGGGCATAGCCAACTGTAATGTGACAACGTAAAAGCTGGGTGCTGGTGGGAGGGGTAAACGCTGGGGGCTGGTGGCGTGGGTGGGAGGTTTAAACGCTTGGTGCTGGTGGAGTGGGTGGAAGGGTTAAACACTTGGTGCTGGTGGGGGAGTAAAACGCTGGGTTCTGGTGTGGTGGGTGGGTAGGAGGGTTAAAAGCTGGGTACTAGCTACAGTGGGCGGAGGGGAACATCAAATAACTGGGTGCTGGCCACACACACACACACACACATATACATATACGCGCACACACACATACATATACATGCACACACACACACACATACATATACGCGTACACACACACTGTGCACAATACACAAACACACTATACATACAATCTATACACACACATTGACTACATATACACACACTATACATACCCACAGAGCACACAAACATACGGTTCATAAAATCTATACACACACACACTGTACATACCCACACAGCACACAAACATACTGCAAATGCAATCTATACACACACACACACACACACACTGTACATACCCACACAGCACACAAACATACTGTATATGCAATATATATACACAAACACACACATAAACTCTATGCATGCACACAAGCACTATACATACAATCTCTGCAAACACATACACTGTACTTACAAACTACACCCACACACATACTGTAGATATAAACACATTACATATACCCACAAAAACATGCACTGTACAAAGGGTATATACAAAAAATGTGCATTGTGTACAGCTTATACTTACACACTACAAGGCAGGCGACAGACATTTTGCACAGTCTGGACTCAGCCCTGCATAGTAAAACTTCCTTTCGGGGGAGGGGGTCTCGATCTGCCAGCGACACCTCCCCATCTGCATTCAGTCCTGGCTGGGCTCAGAGGGCTGACGTCACACCTGGCCGGACACTTGACAGCGGCTAAGCAGCTGTCTAAGGGAAGCCGCTGATGGTGCTGCCCGGGAGAGTCTGCCTGCTGGCTGTTGCAGGCTCTCTCCAGTCCATGCATGGATACATAGCCGGCATCTGCACACATGGGCTCAGACAGGCAGACTGAGAAATGCGGGGCAGCTAGGAACCTGTACGCCGGGAGGGTGACTGAGCAGCACCCCCTCTAGGGCGGCTGGGGTCACCCCACCTGGTGCGGGACGCACCCCCCGCAACCCTGTCACAACGCTACTGGAGTGGGGCACATCTGGCTATCTGTAGGGGGGCACACTGGCTATCTGAACAGGGAAGGGGGCACATTTGACTATCTAAACGAGGAAGGAGGGGGGGGGGGCACAACTGGCTATATAAACTGCATTTGTACATTTGGCTCCACCCATGACCTTGCCCACATTCTGATGCGTGGTTACACCATTTTATGCGGGGGGGGGGGGGGGTGCTTTACGTATCAGTAAATGTTACGTACAGTCTGACGGAGTAGGAACAAATTATTTAGAAGGATAATTATTAACCCTTACAGTAAGAAAAAACGAAAAAAATAAAGGGACACAAACTATTTCTAAGTTGATTGGGACTCTACATTCACGTGCTCATCTCATCGTATCATTTCAGGTACTCTTTAAGAAGCTTTCAATGGTAGTGATATGTCTACCACAGTGGAAAGCAGAAAAAAAATAGTGTAGCCTCTCCCCCTTAAAGAGTCAATAGTCAGGCAGGTCTCTCAAATAGAGGGGAAACATCACCTCCCCTCCATTTCACGAGCTCTGTTATATGATTGGTGGGCACAGAGGCTCCAGAAAAATCTCTGTCTCCTAGGTAATTGGATCAAAGAAACATCCCACCCATATAGGCTCAATGTGTAAACATTAAGAGTTAATAAAGAAACACAGAAGGTTGTAATATAATCTGAATTATTATTTTTAAAGACCAGTGTATTTATTAACAGACAAATAAAGATGGTCACAGTCCTGGAACTGATTTCAGGAAATGTATTCCTTACGTTGCCGGTGCTGCACCTCACTCAGGTCACCCCCCTGAGAGTCCAGTCGTATAGATAGTGAAGAGGCGGCACACGAATGGCTTGCTAATTAAAGCATGTATTAATGGTGGAGCGACACTACATGTTACGAACCATCACGGTTCTTCATCAGGTGTACTTATTAACAGCCCTGATTGCAGTGTAGCCCCTGCCCTGTTGATTCAAGGTTTCTCTCTGTGTTGCTTGAGAAGGGTCTGTGGGAGGTGCATACTCCTCAAACTCTGACAATGAGATCTTAACTTGTAATCTGAGGTCTTAATAAAAGCGTTACCCCAAAGCAACAAACTTAAAAAAAATTGACTGATTGGATTCTATGCTCTCCCATAACAAAATGTTGTTGCTGCCTGGCAAATACCTCCTCTGTTTAAAAAAAATAAATGTTGTTATATTTTTATATTTCCCATAAACCTGCACTACTGATATGTATTTTCATATTCTAAATAATTGTATGATACATATGGCATTTGCCTTTGGCTTATAGTATATCATTTTAGGCAGTGCTGGATTTACAGCTAAGGAGCCTATAGGCACATAAGCTCTGGCACCCTAAACTCCGCCCCTTAACACAGGCCAGACCCCTCAGATCATGCCCCATTTTCCTTATTCAATAAAACCAAAAAAAGTAATGTAGATATTACCAAAGGCAAGAAGAGAATATCAACAATGTGCAGATATTTCCAGCGACAAGTAGAATTGACCAAATATAGGCTGCTATTACAAACAACAAGCAGATAATTTAGAGGGATACAATGTGTTTAGGAAGGATAGAACAGGGAAAAAATGGTGGAAGGGTTTGTCTCTTTCTTAAGAACTCTTTTACAGCTGTCCTAAACAATGAGATGGAGGAAGATTGCGAAGATGTGGAGTCCGTTTGGGTAAATATTCATGGTGGAAATAAAGGTTGCCAATTGCTTATTGGGGTATGCTACAGGCCACCACATATTGATGAAGCTGCAGAATTGCAATTACTACAGCAGATTTAAAAAGCTGCAAGTAAAAATGAGGTCATAGTTATGGGTGACTTCAACTTTCCAGACATTGACTGGAGTATTGAGGCTACCCATTCTGGTAAAAGCAGCAGATTTCTGGCATCACTACAGGACAGTTACCTGACTCAAATGGTAACGGAACCAACTAGGGGGAATGCATTACTGGATTTGATCATTTCAAATAGACCAGATAAGTTCCCATATGCAATTAACTTTTTCACCTGAGTTATGTCCTAGGAGATAATTATATCCTAGGAGATAATTTTCATCTTCTCTTTAAACATACTTTTCAGCAATTTACAATTGAAAAAGTACCCAAAAGTTGGGGAAATAGTACTGTCACACTTATGTAGAGTATCTTCTTGCTTGCTGATGGCTTAAAAGGCATTTTAGGGCAAGTTGTGAAGATATCACCCAAGAGAAAACTCAAGAGAGAAAGTGAACTGCATATGGTCCAATGTATCAAATGTGCAGGTTCAAGAACATTTGGGAAATAGTGATCACAACATGATAACGTTTGATCTGGTGACTGATAGGCCCGCAGGGCAGCGGGACCACTAAAACTATGAATTTTAGAAAAGCAAAGTTCAATCAACTCAGGCAGGCACTAAGTTTGGTGAACTGGGATAATGTACTACAAGGGGAGAACACTGAAGGGAAATGGCAAGCTTTTAAACTTATTCTCAATCAATATTGTAGTAGCTATATCCCACATGGAAACAACATGTCTAGGAATAAAAAAAGGCCTCTATGGATGAATAGAAAGGTTAGAGATAAAATGAAGGGGAAAAAGAATGCCTATAAGGTCCTAAAATGGGACGGCACTGAGGCTACATTAAGCAATTATAAGGAGTGCAATAAAAGTTGTAAAAAAGAAATTAGGCTGGCAAAGTTTGAAGCTGAAAATCAAATCGCTAGGTATATCAAATCTAATGAAGTTCTTAGACTTCTAAAGAAGCTTTACAAGTACATCAACTCTAAAAAAAGAAAGGTTGACTGTATAGGACACCTAAAGGATGAGGGTGGGAACTCAATGGTGGATGACCAAGGTAAGGCAGAGTTATTAAATGCTTTCTTTGCTTCTGTCTTCACAAGGGAAACAGCACTGTTGCAAATTACAGATGCAGAAGAGTCTCAATCTTCCAACTGTAATATTAAATACTTAACACAGGAAGAAGTGAAGGCAAGGTTAAATAAATTAAAAATAGGCAAGTCACCTGGCCCGGATGGCATGCATCCTCGGGTCCTAAGGGAATTAAGTGCAGTTATAGATAAACCCCTTTTTCTTATCTTTTGGTGTTACAAGCCCTACTGCATAGAGCCAAATTAATCCATGCCATGCACTGATGAGGATCAAACAATCTGAAACAGTCTGTATGCATGTTGGATTATTATGGCTCTGTACAAATTAACAAGCTGACACATTATTGCATTCTAGCGGTTCTGGAGGTGTGTTTAGCTTCTAAGGGTACAATGGTTAATTTGCATATATTCAGCAGTGTTGCACTGGGAGACATCTCAAGCTCACTCCAACCTGAATTATCGCAAATTCTTTCTGTTTTAAAGAAAGCAAACGTTTGTTTTTCTTAACATCTTAGTAAGGGGGCTTTTAGGACCATTGTAGTTCCTTACACACTCCAATGAGTTCTGGGTCACCATGAGCTTGCTGGTTAGTCTGTGCCTCTTGGTGTTACAAGCCCTACTGCATAGAGCCAAATTAATCCATGCCATGCACTGATGAGGATCAAACAATCCGAAACAGTCTGTATGCATGTTGGATTATTATGGCTCTGTACAAATTAACAAGCTGACACATCATTGCATTCTAGCGGTTCTGGAGGTGTGTTTAGCTTCTAAGGGTACAATGGTTAATTTGCATATATTCAGCAGTGTTGCACTGGGGGACATTTCAAGCTCACTCCAACCTGAATTATTGCAAATTTTTTCTGTTTTAAAGAAAGCAAACTTTTGTTTATCTTATCTTTTGTGACTCTCTTTCAACTGGCAGAGTCCCAGTGGATTGGCGTACAGCCCACGTTTTCCTATTATTTAAGAAGGGCAAAAAATCAGATCCAGGAAATTATAGACCTGTAAGCTTAACATCAGTTGTATGCAAACTATTTGAGGGGTTACTAAGATATACTATACATGACTTCATAGTAGAAAATAATCTTATTTCTCAGCATCAACATGGGTTTACTAAAGACAGGTTCTGTTTGACTAACATGCTCAGCTTTTATGAGGTAGTGAACGCTAATGTGGAAATTGGGAATGCTGTAGATGTGATATACTTGGACTTTGCAAAGGCCTTCGACACTGTTCCCCACAAAAGTCTGGTGCAAAAGTTGAGGATGCAAGGACTGGGGAAGAGTCTGTGTACATGGATAGGGAACTGGCTAATGGACAGAAAACAGAGAACAGACGAGTTGTGGTCAATGGATTATACTCAAAATGGGTGACTGTTAGCAGTGGGGTCCCACAGGGGTCTGTACTGGGTCCAGTGCTCTTCAATTTATTTATTAATGACCTAGTTGATGCAGTAGAAAGCAATGTTGCTAGTTTTTGCAGATGATACAAAATTGTACAGAATCATCAACTCTCAGGAAGATAGTGACAGGATCTGGATAGGGTGGCAATATGGGCACATAAATGGCTGATGAAATTCAATATTGAAAAATGTAAAGTCATGCATTTTGGTCGTACCAATGGTCTAGCACCATACAAAATAAATGGGATACAGTTGGGGACATCAAACTTGGAGAAGGACTTAGGAGTACTCATTGACAACAAGTTAAATAATCGTATTCAATGCCAAGCTGCTGCAGCTAAAGCTAATAACATTTTTGGATGCATTAAAAGGGAAATAAAAACTCAAGATTCTAGCATATTATTGCCCCTATTTAACTCTCTAGTAAGGTCACATCTGGAATATGGAATTCAGTTCTGGGCACCACATTACAGTAAAGATATTGCAGTTTTAGAGCAGGTGTAGAGGCGAGCAACAAAATTGATACGTGGGATGGAAGGTCTCACTTACCAAGAAAGGTTAGATAAACTGGGTTTATTTAGTCTTGAGAAAAGACGCCTTAGAGGGGATCTAATTAACATGTTTAAATACATTAGAGGGCAATATAAAAGCTTGGCGGATGACCTTTTTGTCCCTAGGCCTTCACATAGGACTAGAGGACATGATCTGCGCATGGAGGAAAAACGTTTTAGCCATTTATTTAGGAACGGCTTCTTTACAGTAAGAGTGATTAAGATGTGGAATGCATTGCCACAGGAAGTAGTTATGGCAAATTCTATACCTGCATTTAAAGGAGGCTTAGATGCTTTCCTTGGGTTGAAAGACATCCATGGCTACAATTACTAGGTTATGCCTAATGATGTTGATCCAGGGATTTTATCCGATTGCCATCTGGAGTTGGGAAGGAATTTTTCCCTTTTGGGGCTAATTGGACCATGCCTTTGCAAATTACAATGATAGTCTATGAGATCTGCAGATCATCATACACACATGATTTAACTGACATTCATCTGCAGATCAGATCCACCAGGAGGGATTTTCAGATCTGCAGATGATTGCTTGATCTGCAGATGAATGTCAGTTAAATCATGTGTGTATGGTGATCTGCAGATCTCATAGACTATCATTGCAATTTGCAGGAATGGATTTTTGGCAGGAACAGATCTTTTGCAGATACTGATCTTTTGTGTCTGTACAGCATCTGTGTGTGCAGCATCTTGCAAAGATTTTTTTCTGATGTGGAGTTCAGCTCCATAGAAAAGACTGTGTAGAGTATGGCTCTCATACTACATGAAGGGTGGTAAGATTGGTCTGTGATCTTTCATTTTCAAAAGACTATGGTCTGATGTGTGTATGTGGCCTTAGAGGAAAGGTCAATGACATTGGGGTAATTTGTACACAATCAGGCCAGATTTGGCATAAGGCACTGTAGGCACATGCCTACAAGCACCTTATGCTGCAAAAGCGGGTCTCTGATTTTCCCTATTTTGCAATTCAAAAGCTGGGAGCGCGACCACTGTCACGACCACGGCCCGCCCACTATGGCGTCTCCCAGGCGCACACAGTTCAGTTGCCAGCCTGTGGTTGCACCCCCAGCAATTTGATGGCCTGCATGCAGGCCAGGGTTGAGGGCGTGGCCTGTGTTGAGGGGCAAAGCTTAGGGCACCAGAACGCCTCTTCCTACAGGCTCCAGAGTTGTAAATCCGGCCCTGTACACAGTACTTTTTCAACAAACCATCAACCAATGATAGTTTCAGCTGAAAAAAAAAATTAAAAGCACAGGTAGCTTTAGTGGGGGCTAATATCAATATTTTGCCTGGGTCAAATTAGATTCCGACAGCTGATAACTACTTAAAGGACCTCTGTCATGAAAATCTTAAAATTTAAAATATATGTAAACATACACAATTAAGATGTACGTTTCTTCCAGAGTAAAATGAGCAATAAATTACTTTTCTCCTATGTTGCTGTCACTTAGGGCCGGTTTCCACAATAGTGGTGCGGAATCGCCGGAAAATCACCGCGGACAAAATCGCATGCGGGTGCGATTTCGCTTGCGATTTGTACCGCGATTTCACATGCGATTTCACATAGGGTAGTATGTATGCGATTTTAACCATGTCACTGCCTGTGTGAATTAACATTGTTTCCTATGTGAAATCGTGGGGAAAAACGCATGCCAAAAACGCATGTGATTTCCCTATTAAATACATTGCGTGCGACTCGCATGCATTCCACACGCGAGCGAATTCTGAGGGCTCTGCCGTGCAGAAAAATCCTGCACAGAAAAACGCTGAGGAAAACTGACAAGTGGAAACAGTCCCATCCACTTGTATTGGCTATGCGAATCCACATGCAGACAACGCATGCAGATTCGCGATAGTGGAAACGGGCCCTTACAGTAGGTAGTAGAAATCTGACAGAGCTGACAGGTTTTGGACTATCCCATCTCCTCAGGGAGGGTTCACAGGGATTTCTTTCTTTTCAAAATGCACTTAGTGAATGGCAGTTACTCCGTCCAACTGCCAAAAAAAGCATACGGTGAGCAGGGAGGCTGGTCAGCATATTTGTATAAATCTTTTTCAGGGATGGTCTTTATCCTACCTAATAAAACACAAGTGTCCCTGCGTCCTGTCCATGTGTCAGTGCTTTTGCACTACTGCGCATGTCAAGCACTGACAGCCGCTAGGACAGGACGCAGGGTGGAGGGGCGGGCAGCCAGCCGAGCGGGCGGGCGATAGAGCGTGCGACCTGCGGGTGTGGGAGCGTGCGTGACCGCCGGGTGCGTGCGCACGCGCAGCAGGCTGGAGCGTGCGTGATCGACTGGTGCGCGCGCACGCGGCGCGCGGTAATGACAGACCTAGAGCCCGTTTTTAAACGGGCTTATGCCACTAGTAAAGAATAAAGGCCATGCTGAGAATCCCCTATGGAGAAATGGACTAGCCCAAAACCAGTCGCTAATGTCAGATTTCTTCTACTTACTGTAAGTGACAGCAACATAGGAGAAAAGTAATTTATGGCTCATTTTACTCAGGAAGAAATGTACTTCTTATTTGTATGTGTTTTAAATTTTAAGATTTTCGCGATAGTTCCTCTTTAACTGACTTGATTAATCAGCTATTGAAATGGTGGCTGGTAGCGATCGCTCAATTCTAGTGGCAGGCGCTGGCAGTGTTCAGCCAATTTCTAGATGCAGGCAGGCAGTGGAGGCATATTTCATAACTTGAAATTCAGCCACATGTATGTTTGTCACACAATAATAGAACAAGATACATATTATAACTTTCAACTCCACCACAGTTGTATATGCTAATACTAAGACTAGTAATGCCACAGGAGCTTGCAGCTGCACTACAATGGTACAGTTTTAGTGTAGACAGTTCAGATGGTCAATGCAGTATACTCTAGGACTTGTAGTTCTATGATAAAGGTGATGTGTCATGCTTGCATTTGTAGTTCTACAGCAGCAATGTGGAAGCCTGTACAGAGAGGACCTGCAGGCTTCCTCTTCTGGGGTCACAGTGCGACTTTCAGCAGAGTCGCCATACCCAATGTAGCCAGCCCGGGAGCAGGAGCGCTTACCTAAGGGGCCAGTGAGTGTCTTCTCTTAACCAAATAGCAGTGGGTATGCTTATATGCATACCTATGACATCTGCTCAAGGTCCCTTTAAAGAGACCCTGTAATAAAAACAAAGTCTCCTGGGGTGTACTTACTTTGGGAGGGGGAAGCCTCAGGGTCCCAATGAGGCTTCCCCTATTCCTGTAGCTGCAGGCAATCCAGTGCTACCTCCCCCGAAGCGTCCCGCGACCCTGGCTCGACAAGCCTGGCAAGGCTTGATATATTTAGCTTCCCTGGCTCCAGCGGGGGCGCTGTTGTGGCTCTCAGCATGGAGATAGGCGGAAATAGCCAATCTCTGTCTGTCAAAAACCTGGGCGGTTCTTGCCTTTTTCATGATTGCTAACTCAGTAAAGGACCAGCCCTTAAAGAGAATCTGTATTGTTAAAATCGCACAAAAGTAAACATACCAGTGCGTTAGGGGACATCTCCTATTACCCTCTGTCACAATTTCGCCACTCCTCGCCGCATTCAAAGTGGTTAAACACAGTTTTAAAAAGTTTGTTTATAAACAAACAAAATGGCCACCAAAACAGGAAGTAGATTGATGTACAGTATGTCCACACATAGAAAATACATCCATCCATAAGCAGGCTGTATACAGCCATCCTTTTGAATCTCAAGAGATCATTTGTGTGTTTATTTCCCCATGCAGCTATCTTCCACTGAAGTGTCAGGCTATTTCTTCCTGCAGAGTGCAGACAGCTGTGCCTGTATGTAATTCCTCAGTATGTGAAAGCCCAGCCAGCTCAGAGGAGGATTTATCCAGCTTGTAAAAGATAATAGAACAGAGAGAAGCTGCACTAATCTAAATATCACACAGGCAGTGTGCAGAGAGGGGCCTGGATGGGGGAGTTCATAGCAGAACCACAACACTGAAGAACTTGGCAGCCTTCCAGACACAGGCCTGACAAGTCTGACAAGAGAGAGATAAGTTGATTTATTACAGAGATGGTGATAGTAGAACGTGCTGCAGTAAGCCAGAACACATTAGAATAGCTTTTGGAACTTGTAGGATGATAAAAAACAGGATGCAATTTTTGTTACGGAGTCTCTTTAAAGCGTTGCTATCATATAAATCCGGCATAGTGGGGTCTGAACCCTCTATAACAGGAATTATAGATTGACGGTATACCTTGAAATGATTTAGAGCACTCAGTTTATGATTTTTATATAAAAAATTGTATTTGCTTATCATACAGCATATATACAAAATATGAACAGTTCCAAGTAGTGTTTCCTTATAACAGTATTCCATCTTATCAAGGCTTTAGAGCCAAGCAATTATCAATCTTCTAAGTACATTCAAAAAGTAATATAACGGTTGTGTTATGTAGAATAAGATCAAAAGTAGTCTCATCTGTATCAATAGCTGTGTATCTAGTAGCTGTGTACAACTTGTAGTAATCTTCTTAAAGAAATAGCATAAAAAAATAACTTCTAAAAAAAACTTCTTGCTAACATCTTAACAGAACTTAATGCTGAAAAATTAATAAAGTAAATCACCAGAATATTAAGCATATTACCCCTTCTCTGTCATCTCTTCAGCATCTAGAACCACTTGTGGGAAGGTAGCTTCTGCCTCATGTGTCTTCTCAGGAGATTGTTGGGCTTCTGCAAACTATGAGCTTTCAGCTTCTACTTTTATAGGGGTTGGAGGCAATATGGCTGCCTAATCTGGACTTTCCCTGGATCCCAGGCTCTGATTGGCTAAAGCTTTCGTGCGTCAATGCTTTATCATGTTTTGATTACCTAAGTCACAATATTATTGTTTATAAATTCTTAATTACCTTATCTTGTGGGAATTTACGTCATTTGGAGTGCTTGACATTTGATATAGGGTCATTTCTGACGCACTTAATTAAAAATGGATGTCAGCCATCTTGTCTGTTGGCTGACCCAGACATGGAGACTAAACAATGTCATTCATGACGCATTTCTGATAAAGTGTTCGCTGCTAATTATGTTGGAATGTCTTGGTACTTCCCCAGACATGAGATTGGTCAGGTTGACACTGTAACCAGACCTGTGAGAGCCTTCAGCAATTTAAGGCTTATTGAAACATACAAGGCTTCTAATATACTTATTTAAATATAAAGCTTATTATATAATTCTTCTTAAAACAATTAATCATAAAAGAAATAATTGCACATTAAATCTTGATAATATAAAATCCTTTTCCATATATTTGTCTTTCTGATGAAGAAATAAATATCTAATTTCAACCGGCAGAGGTCAGCCTTTCATAACAAGTAACAAACAGTATTAATAATGTTGACGCCAGGTGCCATCATGGAGTCATCTTTAACTAATTGGGAAAACCCCTTGTTTTATATTTTATATCTTCCATGTTTTGACTTTCTCTGTCTGGGAAATGTTTATTTTTTCTTGCTGGCCTTGGCCTTCAAGCTAAGAAACATGTCAACATCTTCTAAAACTAAAACAATCTCACAAGAAGGTTTCACAGACCCAAATCATCACTAGCTTTTAAATATATTTTAAAGTAATAGATTCTATTATATAGGGTTTAACAATAACTATTCCTTTCTTTAGAAGAACTGTATTGATCATTAATATTTAGATTAATATATGTGTAAGAATTAAGAATATGTGCATATATAATTACTGCAGTAATGTAAGTTTAACTTGCTTCCTGTCTTCACACAGAAGCCTCTTTAAATATCAAGGCCACACACTAGCATAAACAAGAATGCTCTGACTTTTTGTAACCGGTACGTCCATTATCTGCCAGCTTGCAAGTTAAAATAATCTCATAAGCTTTACAGCCTGGAATATGCTATGTCACAGAGCAATATAAAGTACTCTAACTTTTCACTTTACAATGAAATTTTGCATAGGACATTAAAGCTTAAACCATACACTTATGACAGCTTTTTCCTGCATAAAACCGCTAGAATTCTGACATCCCCCCTTGCAGGAAAATGACGGCAGATGATTAGCGATCTCCGTAGTTGTTATATTTCTCCGGGAAAAAAAAAATTCTATAATCAAAATTAAAACTAATGCAATCTTTCATTCTTGCAAAACCTTGCTCATTAAATAGCGTTGTCAGCTGTGTTGCCTGCCTGACAATAGACTCAATAGTAAGATTAATATCTTCTCCAATAAACATTTTTTGCTGGTCTAAATATGGCTGTAGTCTTTGTATATGACATATGTATGGATTCACCCTTGAATCTGTAGTTTCTGTCTCTGTGGTAGCTTGTGTAGATATGTAGGAAAATTCTAGGCAATATTTGTCACCCATTTTAAGACATATGGTAAAACTTAAAGTTCAAAATGTATAAACAGGAATTATACCGTTCATGTGGTCCCTAGGTTATTTGGAACACAATACATTTAACATTTTATTGTTAGCTTACAACAGGTTAATTAGTTAGTTGGTTAGTATTATGTATTAATACAGTTAATTACACCTTTCTTATACCGCAAGGTTTTTTCACAAATGGTATGTAGCAGAACAAAGTATGTGTAGTTTTCCAACAGAATCCCATAAAATAATGTTATCTTTCTATCTAAATATAGGTATCATATAAAAAATGTAGGCATTAAAAAGTTCTTTAGCAATTCAAATTGCAAGCCAGCTAGTTAGTAGCTGTTTTCAAATATATTCTCAATAAAGCATATATATTAACATCTCATTGTTGAAGTTGCTTCTCCAATATTTTGCAGTAATTCTCTCTCTTGAATTGATCAGGATCTTTACCACTGATTTAAAAGTCTCTTGAAACTTATGTTGTAGCCTATCAGCACTCTTGTATGTAAATCTTGCATGTTTACTTTCACAAAAAGTCAAATGTGATAAATTATCTTGTAGATTAAGTTTTGATATATGTTTGTTTTCTTGTTAAGCACAGTCTATTCTCATGGCAATACTTAATGTAGTTACACGCTTGATCCTGGATATGTCATGTGTAGATCTTCTCTCTGATTGAAGTAGTTCTCCGCACCAATCAATCATTAGTATTGGAATCAGTAGTCATTCAGAATTTTCTTTTCTGGAAACTTCTTTAACAGGTATCATATGGTTCATATAGCTTTCAGTCAAGTGTCTGTAATTCTTGTATACAACATGCAGTTCTCATGATAATATAATAGGATCCCCCCTTGTGCCGCTTTATAGCAATCTAGTACCAGTCCAATGTTTTACTAGCAGTTAAGTCTGCCACTTTAACGCACTATTGACAGTTCAGGTTGTTTAGAACATTTCATCTGTAATATTATCAAATAGTCTCGCAAATAACTCCGTTTTCTGAGTTGACTATGGCTAGTCATCTTGCATCTTTACGTCTAGTGTGTAGGACAGTCTTTGCATACCATGGCACTTGAAGACGTTTCACTCTCTTAGTTTCTTCAGTACTTTTTTTTGTATATATACGGATTAGGTATTTAATTGATATTTGAGCTGTTCTTGCTCTTAAAGTCTTGTAGTGGGTGTTCCTATTGTTATGGTGCATCTTCTTTTCCACCATCAGGCAATAACTTGTATGCTAGAACCAGTCATAGGGCAATTTCATTTGTCCCAGGATGCTTTCTTGAAACTTGAAAAGGATGAGTAACAACGGTCATCTACAAGTTGTATTATTAAACGGAACGTTGTATTATTTTCATTATCAGTCGGGTTGCAATTTAGTACAGTTGCCATTCACTATGCAGAGCTATGTGCAGATGTACGATAGTCCCTTCCTGAACATATCTTTTCATAATTTAGGATATTTTCATCTCTCTTGGAATTCAAACAAATGTTAAACTGTCCTTTATTCTGGTGAATTGGATTTTCTCTTTTAATTGTCCATGTATTGCATATTTGAACATTTCTGAAGAATATTTTTCTTTAACTTCATGTGAACAGCGCAGTGGCGTAGGGGTTAGTGCTCTTGCCTTGCAGTGCTGGGTCTGAGAGGAGTTTGTATGTGCTCTCTGTGTCTGTGTGGGTTTCCTCCAGCCACTCTGGTTTCCAACTCTTCAGATAGTACTGGAATGGTTAGGTTGGGCATCATCTTTAAGGATAAAGGCTGTATGAGCAAATCCAGCAGTCACTCTTGTTCAGGCACTGGGCATACTGTTGATGCATCAAATTCAATTTATTTTTGAAGTCTTCCTTGTAAGTTGCAAACTTCAGCTTTTGCAGTCATCAAATGTATCAGGTACAGCAAACCCCATTGTATGGGCATTTTTGCGGATAATTGATATTGTTCTCAGCACCTATGAGAAAAAATAAAAAGGAAGAGGAGAGAAGGGGAAAACACAAAAAAAGTAATATGCAACATTCTGGTGAATTTTCAGCATAAAAAAACTAAACTAACTACTACCTTCCCACTTGTGGTTCAAAAAGAAAAATATATTGTGATGCTATATGGTGCTGGGTGCATTCTTACTAGTTTGCTCTATTGTTCAAACTTATAACAGCAGGTTCCTTCTCTTCTTGCTTATGTCTTTCCTTAAAGGGATACTGTAGGCGGGTCGGGGGAAAATGAGCTGAACTTACCCGGGGCTTCTAATGGTCCCCCGCAGACATCCTGTGCCCGCGCAGCCAGTCACCGATGCTCCGGCCCCGCCTCCAGTTCACTTCTGGAATTTCTGACTTGAAAGTAAAAAAAACCACTGCGCCTGCGTTGCCATGTCCTCGCTCCCGCTGATGTCACCAGGAGTGTACTGCGCAGACACAGACCATACTGCGCCTGCGCTGTGCGCTCTTGATGACATCAGCGGGATCGAGGTTACGGCAACGCAGGCGCAGTGGTTTTCTGACTTTAAAGTCAGAAATTCCAGAACTGAACCGGAGGCGGGGCCAGAGCATCGGTAAGTGGCTGCGCGGGCACAGGATGTCTGTGGGGGACCATTAGAAGCCCCGGGTAAGTTCAGCTCATTTTCCCCCGACCCCCCTACAGTATCCCTTTAAGTTCATCTTAGTTTGTCTTTTAAAAATCAAAGTAGTATTATCCATTTCCTGTAAATGTTGAGATATGTCTTCTCTTTGAAATACTGTTCATTTTTTTCTTCTGAAATATTAAAACTTTCTTTTAAGCTGTGTATTAAAGTCCATAAATAGCATATCATACATGTCTTCATTTGTAGCTTCATGTGTGTAATGGCTTTTTCCTAGCTTGACATCAGTAAGTCCTTGTCCATGTACAAAAACATTTTCTCTTGTTATCTGTTCATCACTTTAGTTAACTGTTGTCCTCAGTGTTACACTTCTTGAATAGAGTATTCATCTTGAAACTGTTCTTCTTGAACTTCGTCAATCGATTACCTAAGGCATGGATTTCTCTATCAGTCTCTTGGTGAACATAACTTCTTTTCTCCTTCATGTATTTAAAAAAGTCTTCATCAATATAGGCTTCATTCTTCACATTAGGCCTTTAATCATCTTGTACATATAATGTAGTTTAGTGCAGTCTTCTATAGAACCAGCTTGATTGCTGTATGTCATTATTGTGAACAGTTATCTCCTTGTTTCTCCTGTAGTATGGCTTTCTTCCTGTAACTTTCATAAATCTTTATTGCATCTGCTTCTGTATTTGTAGCATGGCAGTATATTGCTGCATAGGTAGAAAAATCTATATCTTCCACATCTTCTTCATATACGGAATCAAAAATAGAATATCTATCAGTCTTTTTCAAAAACTTCTACATTGGCTGTCTTCTTCTAAAACTGGATAATCTTGACATCTTAGTCTTGATCTTAAAATCTTGATATGATGTAACAGTCTCTATTGTAGTTTTAAATGTCTATCAAAACCTTCTTTCACTCAACTTCTGGTATTTTCTATGTCAAAAATCTTGTCCTCTTCTAGTTCATCTGATTTATCTGTAAAACCTGAATATCTCCATCCTCATCTTCTAATGCTCTCTCTTCACCCACCTGATAATCTCATTTATCTTTTAACCTGATGTCTTCTTCTGTCTGGTCTTCTTTTCTTGTATTCCTTCAGGCCCACTTTTCTCTTAGTGCTGTCTCGATCTTCTCTTAGCTGGTGCGTCAACCAGTGGTTGGAGTTGTTAAAGAAGTAAAAGTACTTTTTAGTCCTCACACTTCTCTGGTTACTCCAGTTCCAATTGTTTCTTCTTCAGCTGTTTTCAGATCAGAGCTTCTTATAACATAGCCTCATTCAATGGCTTGTCTTCATGTTGACATCTTTGCATAGTCTTCTAGCATGTAGATTTCATCGCTTTATCTGAGCGGGTTTTTTCTGGGTGCCTGCAAATAATGCTTGTTTGGAGTCTTCTTTGGTTCAGACAAGAGAGATTATCTTGTGAGACTTCCAAGCTTCAATAGCAACATTTTCAATTCTTCTGTAGTCAAACCTTCTTAGTATAATGTCATCACAAAAATAAAGTCTCTCTTGATGCTTCTTAATAGGATCTAGCCTCAAAAATAAGTAGAGATTTCCCCCCTTGAGGCTAGGACTATAAAAATTAAAAATCTTCTTTAACGGTCACTTCTTTATGTTTATCCGTTACATCTCAACATGGCAGCTGCTATTTATGAGTCTTCATTACTCCTTTAGCTTCTCATGATAAGAAAATTAAAAACAAACAAAAAAAACACTTGAATCTTCACTAGTGCATTCTTCTTCTATTTCCTTCTTGGCATAATTGTTGATTAACTTCTGTATAAAAAGACTATTGTAGGCTTTTTTTTCTTTCTTTCTTATCTTCAACAAAAAACTGAGATCATCAGTCATATATATAAAAAAAAAATTCATTCCTAGTCTCGAGAGAAAAAAAAATCGAGTGTCATATCTCTAAGTCTATTCTTAATGCATGTTGTGTTGCTGTCAGTTGGAGGATTGTCTTGTCTTCTCCTGTGTCGGCATCTGGTAGTGCTAGCCACACACTAAAGATTCTTGTTCTCATAAAAAAATTACAAAAATAAAAATAAAAATGTCTTCTTACATCTCATTTATGCCTGTAGTAACGTGTCTTGTGTCTGCAGTCTTCTATATTTAAAGAGCTATACATCTTTAAAACAGGATTTTTCTCTTTTTCTTTCAAAAAAGTTATTTATAGGAGCTTTTGCTTTCAACACAAAGTCTGTTCAATTCTCTAGTATAAATAAACAATGTTAATTCTCTTGATAGTAGAATCTCTTACGTATATATAAAAATAAAAAAAATGTTCTTTGACAAATACTGCTGTCTCATTTTTCTTTTCACTGAGCATGTCTCAAAAAGTTTTTCTGCACTTCTAAGGTAGCCATTTTCATAATGTATAGCTATATACTCTGCTTCAGTATGCTGCTCCAATGTAATCTGCTTCATTTTGTCAGAAAAATACATGTAGCGCTATTCCTTTTTTTAGGTTCAATAGGCCAAAGTATTTATTTTCTCTTCTAAGTCTTTTCATACACTATAAACTGAGTGTGCTCATTAGTAATTTTCTTCTATGAGATTTTAAAGCATAAGAATATCTTCCTTCTTTGCTTTAGATTTTTGGATGCTTCATATGCATATCCAACTCTATTTACAGAGGAGAGAAGAAGCTTCCGGGCACCAGTGTGCATAGCCAAGTCACCTTTTATTCAAAGCTCCCAACACCTTCAAGACATATATGCATATATGTCTTGAAGGTGTTGGGAGCTTTGAATAAAAGGTGACTTGGCTATGCACACTGGTGCCCGGAAGCTTCTTCTCTCCTCTGTAATTTGATATATTATCTACTGGAGGCACAGTGGCACTCTGCACCTGCCGCTCCCAACCTGCCAGAGCTTCATCTTGTGCCGATTTTTTTCTTGTCTTGTGGATTATATATCCAACTCTATATATGAGTATATAAGTACTTTTTTATTCTCTTATCGCAATAGAAAGCTATGGTCTATACTTCCACCATAGAAAGTATATTTCAAGATAACAATCAAGATAACCATCAACTGTTGGGCGCCAACTGTCAAAAACCTGGACGGTTCTTGCCTTTTTCATGATTGCTAACTCAGTAAAGGACCAGCCCTTAAAGCGTTGCTATCATATAAATCCGGCATAGTGGGGTCTGAACCCTCTATAACAGGAATTATAGATTGACGGTATACCTTGAAATGAATTAGAGCACTCAGTTTATGATTTTTATATAAAAAATTGTATTTGCTTATCATACAGCATATATACAAAATATGAACAGTTCCAAGTAGTGTTTCCTTATAACAGTATTCCATCTTATCAAGGCTTTAGAGCCAAGCAATTATCAATCTTCTAAGTACATTCAAAAAGTAATATAACGGTTGTGTTATGTAGAATAAGATCAAAAGTAGTCTCATCTGTATCAATAGCTGTGTATCTAGTAGCTGTGTACAACTTGTAGTAATCTTCTTAAAGAAATCGCATAAAAAATAACTTCTAAAAAAAACTTCTTGCTAACATCTTAACAAGACTTAATGCTGAAAAATTAATAAAGTAAATCACCAGAATATTAAGCATATTAACCCTTCTCTGTTATCTCTTCAGCATCTAGAACCACTTGTGGGAAGGTAGCTTCTGCCTCATGTGTCTTCTCAGGAGATTGTTGGGCTTCTGCAAACTATGAGCTTTCAGCTTCTACTTTTATAGGGGTTGGAGGCAATATGGCTGCCTAATCTGGACTTTCCCTGGATCCCAGGCTCTGATTGGCTAAAGCTTTCGTGCGTCAATGCTTTATCATGTTTTGATTACCTAAGTCACAATATTATTGTTTATAAATTCTTAATTACCTTATCTTGTGGGAATTTACGTCATTTGGAGTGCTTGACATTTGATATAGGGTCATTTCTGACGCACTTAATTAAAAATGGACGTCAGCCATCTTGTCTGTTGGCTGACCCAGACATGGAGACTAAACAATGTCATTCATGACGCATTTCTGATAAAGTGTTCGCTGCTAATTATGTTGGAATGTCTTGGTACTTCCCCAGACATGAGATTGGTCAGGTTGACACTGTAACCAGACCTGTGAGAGCCTTCAGCAATTTAAGGCTTATTGAAACATACAAGGCTTCTAATATACTTATTTAAATATAAAGCTTATTATATAATTCTTCTTAAAACAATTAATCATAAAAGAAATAATTGCACATTAAATCTTGATAATATAAAATCCTTTTCCATATATTTGTCTTTCTGATGAAGAAATAAATATCTAATTTCAACCGGCAGAGGTCAGCCTTTCATAACAAATAACAAACAGTATTAATAATGTTGACGCCAGGTGCCATCATGGAGTCATCTTTAACTAATTGGGAAAACCCCTTGTTTTATATTTTATATCTTCCATGTTTTGACTTTCTCTGTCTGGGAAATGTTTATTTTTTCTTGCTGGCCTTGGCCTTCAAGCTAAGAAACATGTCAACATCTTCTAAAACTAAAACAATCTCACAAGAAGTTTTCACAGACCCAAATCATCACTAGCTTTTAAATATATTTTAAAGTAATAGATTCTATTATATAGGGTTTAACAATAACTATTCCTTTCTTTAGAAGAACTGTATTGATCATTAATATTTAGATTAATATATGTGTAAGAATTAAGAATATGTGCATATATAATTACTGCAGTAATGTAAGTTTAGTTTCAAAGTATTTTATTGGAAATTTCAGTAGAAATCTTACAGCTTTTAGATATTCCCTTAACAAAGGGTGTCATACACTTTGTCATCATAACATATAAACATATAAACAACAAAAACTAAACATGCAGGTCAGTTTATTATTTGTTAATGCGGGACAGTCACCGAGGCGGGCATAGCCCCTAAAAGGCGAGGGCACAGGACCGAAGTCCCAGAGATTCGGAGGCCGAAAGCCATGGTTGCCAGGTATGTGTAAATGACAGCGTCGTATCATTTATTATTGCTAATAATCTTTCAGAGATGAGTATGTCCATAATGATGGCGTCCGCCAAGTCCAGTGAAAGATTGGGTTTTAGCCACTGACGTGCTATATGAAGACGAGCCGCCTTCGCCACGTGTTGAGCTAGTGTAACGATTGTGGAACTTTCTCCGTGATCAGCGCACAACGTGTGCGCTGACACGGCGGAAATCCTCCACAAGCGTGTAATTTTGCAGGCACCCAGCAAAAGGTGCTACGCACCCGTAGAGGGAAAATTCCTGTCGGCAGATGGCGCTGGGGAGTGCAGAGGAACCAATCCTCTGTACCTCCACAAATGCCAGACAGGAATTGTACGAAGCGCAGAACGCAATCGCAAGAGAGGCGATTGCGAATGAGATGAGCAAAGGGACAGGTTGTATGTGTGTGCGCCAATCCAGTCGCCACCCAGCGACCGCGCACACACACAACAGCAGATATGAAATAGGAACGCGATCGCGAGAGGTGCGATCGCCAGACGTGACACAAGGCAGATCAGAATAGAATACGAGGGTAGCAAAGGCACAGCAAATAATACAATAAGGAGATACGGAAAATAACAAATGCTAGCTAACCGCGAACACCGCACTCATTCGCAACAGTGCACGCGGTTATGCGCGGTCTCCACGTGATAAGCACAATAGAGACAAGCACGCCTAACTAACCATTAACAGACAAACATGAAACAGAGGACGCGAGCGCTTGCTTAACGGTTACCTCACCGAGCCTCTAGCAAGCGTAGCAGACAGACACACGAAAACAGGGACAAGCGAGAGATAGGATCCACAGCACTAGCGAAAAGTGGCTAGCGCGATCCAAGTACAGAGTAGCAGAACAGAAGGATCCCCAGCGCCAGCGAAAAGTGGCCAGCGCGATCCAAGAAGACAGAACAGAAGGATCCCCAGCGCTAGCGAAAAGTAGCTAGCGCGATCCCAGGAGACAGAACAGAAGGATCCCCGGCGCTAGCAAAAAGTAGCTAGTGCGATCCCAGGAGACAGAACAGAAGAGATAGCTGGTAGCAACCGCTGCACCAGCTATACTCCAAGAACAGAGATCAGAACCATTTCCTGTCAACCACCATAGGGACAGGACAATGGCAAACAGGCAAGACAAGACAGAACAGGCAATACAGATAATACAATCCTAACAGCACTAGGGAAATCTGCCTAGCGCAGATTTAGGAATTACTCTAAGCTGATGTTCAGTCAGAGAGCAAGGCTGACACCCCACCAGGAGTGTTACATAGGACGAAATCCTTATGAACAGCGAAGCATTGTGGGAAAGACATAGTACTTATAGTACACGCCTCCAATGAATGTGGCCAGGCAATTTGCATGACAACGTATGCAAATTCCTCTGCAAGCACAAGCTGCAAAACTGACAGAAGCTGTTCTTTCCAGAGTCCTGCAGCATGCAAACCTACACAATGGTCAAAAGGCTGGCTGCCTGCACAGGCAGCTGAGCAAATCATCACAGCTAGTCTATGCTGTGGGTATTTCCATCTCTGAGGTTTATGTCCTAATAGTAATTGAAGGGGGTCAGGAGGGAGGGGTATCTCGAGGGCTGTGCTTATGGCCGAGGCCACCTGGGCCCAGTATTTCTTTGCTATCGGGCAGAACCACCAAATATGTGCAAGATCGCCTACTTGTCCACACCCTCTAAAACATAGATGAGAGTTGTCTTTAGATATAATATGCAATTTCTGGGGGGTTATGTAAGTGCGATGTAAAATTTTGTAGTTAGTCTCAATATGTGAAAAATAGTTACTCCCTTTGGCTAATGTCAGGCAGCACTTAGACCATTGTTTCATGTTAAGTTCCTGCCCCAAGTCCTCCTACCAGGCTATCATCGACGGGAGTTTGTTTGGCTCCAAAGGTTGGGATATGGTAGAGTATAAGTAAGATATAAGTCCGCCCTCCAGCGGCCTCCGGCTGCACCAATGCTCATAGCTAGTACACCTTGAGGGGATGGGGTTAGATTGTATGAGAGCTTTTAAATAGTGATATATCTGAACAGCTCTGTAGCTCTCTGCGGGAGGGTATTTAATATGTGAACAGAATGTGGACCAATTCGGGAATTTATCATTGATGAGGAAGTTTGTCAAAGAAAGGAGATTATGAGACGCCCACCAGTGGAAAGGGCGTGGGTCCAGTCCAGGTGGAAAATCGGGATTGCCAAGTATTGACGTTAGAACAGGTATAGTAGATTGTAATTTTTTGTTGAATCTCAGTCTTTGCCAGATGGAGAGTGAGTGGGCTGATAAGGGTGATTGTCTTTTATACTTTGCCGGGGACAGGTGTGGAGACCACTGGAGGACGGCCAAACTAATTGGTGACAATAAATCATCTTCTATTTCAGCCCAGAGTGGCCTGTTAGAAGTAGCGTGTACTTGAGCCATCTAAGCTATCTGAGCCGCTCTGTAATAGCTAAAGAGATCAGGGACCCCCAAACCCCCCCTGTCCCTATTGAGATACATGACTGATTGTCTGATTCTACTTTTTTTATTATTCGCAATGAACTTGAAGATTGAAGTTTGGAGGTCTTTTAGGGAGGCTTTAGTTACTTGTATCGGGAGTGATCTAAATAAATAAAGAATTCTTGGCAGTAAATTCATACGTATTGATTGTATGCGTCCAGACCAGGAAATCGAAGGAGAATTCCACCTCAACAGGTCTCCCCTCAGCTCGGACAGGACAGGTCTGTAATTTAATGCAAATAAATCGGACGGATCTGTGGAAATTTTTATGCCTAAGTAGGTAATATATTTGGATTGGTAGGATAGGCCCAGCTTGCTAGCCAGGGCCTCTGCACTGGATTTAGTGAGATTGGCAAACAATACCTCTGATTTGTTAATGTTCAGAGTGAGACCGGAGAGCTGCCCAAATTGCTTAACTATTTGCAGTAAATTTGGGATTGATGTGTGAGGGGAAGAAAGGGTTAAAAGTAGGTCATCTGCAAATCTGCAAATAAGTTGGCTTTATATTCAGAGTTCTTAAGTTTTATGCCTTGAATGTCAATAGAAGACCTAATTTTGTTCGCTAGGGGCTAGATTACTAGGGCAAATATGGCTGGGGATAGGAGGCAGCCTTGCCTAGTTCCTCTCCTAATAGGTATTGGCGTAGGGAAATCAGTGGGAAGCTTCAGGTGTGCCACTGGGTTGGAATATAAGGAGGTAACGGCATTTAAAAATGAACCACCTATGCCAGCCCTCGACATGGTGGCATGCATAAAGGACCAGTCTATTGTGTCGAATGCCTTTTCCATGTCGAGGGATAGCAAGGCAAACGGAGTTCTGGAGGCTTTAACTATGTGCAGTATATTGATTACTTTTCTAAGGTTGTCGGGGGCCTGACGCTGGGGAACGAAACCAACCTGGTCTCTATGGGTGAGTGGACCTAGTACCCTATTCAACCGGGCAACCAATATTGCTGTTAATATTTTGTAATCAAGATTTAACAAGGATATAGGCCTATAGTTTTTAATATCTAGTGGGTCACGCTTAGGCTTTGGAATCACTACTATTGTAGACTGGAGGAACTCAGGCGCCGGGACTCTGCCCTCCAGAATGGAGTTAAAAATCTTTTTAAGATAGGATATGAGTACTCTCTTGAATTTCTTGTAATAAATAGCAGAGAAGCCATCGGGGCCCGGAGCCTTCCCGTTTTTTAATCTTTTTATGGCAAGGAAAATTTCTAAGTCTGAAATTGGGATGTTTAGGGCCGAGGCTTTATCTGGGAGAAGGACAGGCGTCCTTAAATTCTGGAAAAAGGCATTATTGTCAGCAGCCTGAGCTTCTGTGGGTTTAGCAGTATAAAGGGTTTTATAATACTCTGCAAATGCTGTATGTATTTTGAGTGGGTCTGAGGTAGTCACACCTTGTTTGGTTTTAATTTGTAGAATCTTGTTGGAAGAGTGGGTTTTTCCGTCCGAGCCGAGAGGAGAATGCTAACCTGATTTTGTATATCCTGTATCTGCTTATATAGGTATCTTGAGGGAGAAGAGGCATGCGCCATCTGAAGTAATGCTAGCTTATGTTCAAGATTGTGTTGTTTTTCATTTTTCAGTTTTTTCCTATGAGAGGCGATTTTTATAAGGTGTCCTCTAATGGTTGGTTTGTGGGCTAACCACAGTATATCAGGCTTAATTTGTTCCGTGTCATTACTTTTGAAATAATTATTAAGCTGCTCCTCAACCTCTAGGACAATTTCCCTGTCTGCTAGCAGACTTTCATTAAGCCTCCAAGGTGGCCTAGCAATTGGTGTGGTCAGAGATGAACATGCCGTCCAGACTATGTCATGGTCTGACCATGAGCTGATCATATGTCTGGCGAAGATTAATTTGGATATTAAGGTTTGCAGTAATGTAAGTTTTACTTGCTTCCTGTCTTCACACAGAAGCCTCTTTAAATATCAAGGCCACGCACTAGCATAAACAAGAATGCTCTGACTTTTTGTAACCAGTACGTCCATTATCTGCCAGCTTGCAAGTTAAAATAATCTCATAAACTTTACAGCCTGGAATATGCTATGTCACAGAGCAATATAAGGTACTCTAACTTTTCACTTTACAATGAAATTTTGCATAGGACATTAAAGCTTAAACCATACACTTATGACAGCTTTTTCCTGCATAAAACCGCTAGAATTCTGACATGTCAGGTCAGCTCTACTACGCAGGCGCAGGAGACTTGAGCCTGCGCAGTGGAGCGGACCGACAGCGATCTGCTATTTCCGCCTATCTCTGAGCAGAGAGCCGGTACTGCGCCTGCGCTGGAGCCGGAGAGGTAAATATTTACATCCACAGCGAGACCGCCGTGGGACACAGGGGGACGGGGGAAGCCTCAATAGGATCCAGAGGCTTCCCCCACCCGAGGTAAGTACCCCCCAGGGGGACTTTTTTTTAGTTACAGGTTTTCTTTAAGGCAGTGTTCTGTCTGGTTCCTTGCCGGGAAGCACACATATCCGGCATCAGGCAATCCCCGCCTGTGTGCTTGGTCCCATCACAACACATCTTCTTTATAAGAAAAATAGTTGTTATTCATGAAAAATGAAGACATACCACCTATTTAAATCATCATCAAATTTATTTTAAAAATTATTTGATTGTATCAATTCCTAATTTCATAATCTAACACAGAGTATAAGGATGACATGTCAGCTATAACTAAGTAAGCCATTCTTTGCAATATACGGTAATAACATTTTAGTGTCCCTAAAACTTGTATCACTAAGGTTTGAAAAACTGTGTCATTGTGTCAACCTAACTCACAACAGGCTAAAAAGAGGTTTGAAGCTATGTTTATGTATTTTGATAGAGGCAGAGGTCCATATGCAATTCAAGGAGATAAGAAGCTTAAAACATGCAAGCTTCTTATCTCCTCACATCGCTCAGGATTTACCGGCAAATTCAATTGCCAGTTTCACCTGAGCGATGTCCTTGCGTAAAGGAGCATAACTCAGGCGAATACTAGGTATTCGCTGAGCGATGCTCCTGTGTGGCCAGCGATGCGGAGCGAGGCATTAGTGTTGGGGAGCTGTCCTTCAGCACCACACCACTGCAGCCTCGCTCCCCGGGAGATGCGCGAGCATGGTCGCAAGAGCCAGCGCATCGTCGCAAGGCTCTTACCTGCCGCCTGTTGCCTCCTGCCGCTCGTCGCTACCGCGGGACCAGTCAAAAAACATACCTCCATCGTTCCCATCTCGCTGCATGTCCCACGCCGCTCCTCCGCTCATTCTTCCTCCATCTCTATTCTCGGAGCCGGCAAAGCATCTTTGAGTCTCCCGCCGGGGCTCCCCATTTGTCCACTAGGTGGCCCAATGAGAATCATCCTGATTCTATTTGGATCAATGAGAATCAGGATGATTCTCATTGGGCCACCTAGTGGACGAATGGGGAGCCCCGGCGGGAGACTCAAAGATGCTTTGCCGGCTCCGAGAATAACAGAGACAGAGGGAGAATGAGCGGAGGAGCGGCGTGGGACATGCGGCGAGACGGGAACGATGGAGGTATGTTTTTTGGTTACATTTTAAATAGGTAAGGAGTCAAAACTAACTCCTTTACCTATTTAAATCCCTGGCATCTGGGGTTTCCTTAGTAAAGGAGGCTCCCAGATGCATAAAACAGCTTGCCGACATCGGCGATAGGTCTTTTCGCCTGCTCAGAGCCGGTGAAAAGTTATCAATGTTTGGTGGGAAGCATCGCTTCCCGGGGGCTGCAAAATGCAATTGCATAGGGGTAAAGGAACTTGCTGGGCGATTATATCACCCAAGCAAGTTCTTTTCCGCCCCGAGGGGCGGACCTTACTGACGCCTAATTTAAGAACTCGCCAGCACTTATCGCTGGCGAGTTTGCTAATTGCATAGGGCCCAGAGTGTCTATTGCCATTTTGAACATGATTCTCATTGTCATGGCCGTGGGGAAAACTTGATTATTATTGGTGGTGATCAGCAGTGCTATGTTTTAACTTCATGAACTGGGTATAACACAAGTGCCCCTTTTTGTCTCTGACACTACGAAGAGCAGAATTACAAATGTTTGTCCCTAATTGCAGTTAAAATGTGGGCCAAGTTTGCTGGATTAGGCTTTTTGATGTTCTTCAGCTCAATAAAACGTTGGTAAATCAGGACCTATATTTCTGTTTTTGTTTTTTTGCAACATACAGTATATCCACTGTGCAGCTGTAATGTAATGTTTATTTGCATTTCTTTGAAAAAGATATACTCCACTTTCACTATTCCTAATGACAGTTCTGTGTTTTGTGCTCAAGGTGTCTTATGAGGATGTAGATCGTTTAAAAGACATTGCCATTCTCCAAAGTGCCAGAATTCCACAGTTCCTCCAAGACAGAAAACGATACATGGAATATCTGGAGAAAATTATGGAGGTGAATGAACTAACAGATGAGAAGCTACAAACACTTATTGCGTGAAACATTTTGTCAGTCACAACTCCACTATTGGTTTCCACTGGAGAACAAGAAATGGACTGCTGTAAAGAAGTCAATGCAATATTTTTATGAATACAAAATTGTTTTCAAGCAGTCTATTACCTGTAATGTGCACACCATAAATTCATTGAAGGCTTTTTGTTTTACTATTTTACATTTTTTTTAATTCTTTATATAGGAGAACCTATTGTTAATTCCACAAGAAAATGCTTTATAAGTTTTAAAATGATTAGTATTGCATTCTTAATGTTATGACCTAAATAAATGTACCCTTTATAAATATCACACCTCTGTCCTGTGGTGACTTACAAAGAGATGCTTGAAAGGATGAATGTTGTTAAAATAAGAAAAAGAGAGAACACCTAGAGCCCAATATAGTGTAGTATGTACTGGTAATGTATCATTGGAAGAGTAATAATATTAATGTAATACTCACAAACCAGGGTTAATAATTAGGCAACCACTGTCAAAGCAGGTGGGGAGATTGTCCTGACCCCACTCAGAATTAAAAAGTCGCCCTCTGTAGTAGAAGAAGGAAGGGTACAATCCTCCACCAAGGGTGGACTTGATGTAGATGATAGGATAACAGAGGCGCCAACAGGATAAAAAACACTAAGAACTTAAAAACCCATCTTGGTAATAGAGGAGGTAGGGGTGGACTTACCTCCTCCAAGCAGAACATACGACTGTGGATTTTCAGTCAAAACAATTTTATTAGATACTCCAAATAAAGTGCAACGCGTTTTGCGTGGTACAAACCCGCTTAATCAGGCAATAAAAGATAGCAGTAAACAGCATCTGCCAGTATCATCAACACTGAGCTCCTCTGTTAAGGCGCTCAGCATTGATGATAATGGCAGATGCTGTTTACTCCTATCTGTTATTGCCTGATGAAGCGGGTTTGTACCACGCAAAACGCGTTGCACTTTATTTGGAGTATCCAATAAAATTGTTTTAACTGAAAATCCACAGTCATATGTTCTGCTTGGAGGAGGTAAGTCCATCACTACCTCCTCTATTACCAAGATGGGTCTTTATGTTCTTTTAGTGTTTTTTATTCTGTTGGCGCCTCTGCTATCCTATTATCTGTATTGTTAAAATAAGCCATTAGTCTTATCCAAAAGAAACAAAAATGGAGAGGAATGTGGAAGGAACAACTACGGACTGGTGTGATTGCTGTGCTGATCCCCTAACTCTCTGATTTAATAATCTACAAAGGGTTTGCAGATGAGATGTCCTGGCTCCTTGGGCTGCATGTTTGTTCTACTCTGGTAGGTTGATAAATTAAAGCACCATGAAGGTGCAAATGGCAAAAACTGGTATGTGAACATTTATAAAGCAATAATAGGCTACACCCAAGCAAGGTATTTTCTTTTTTCTTCTTTATACTTTTATCCTCTGACATCATCTTATTCTGTAATCTTCTTTCCTCTTCTGTTCAAATTCTTCTATTATTTTGTTATGTGTTCTAGTCTTTTTTCCTTCTACCTTTCTATCACCATCTGTCCTCACCATAACCTGCTACTAAAATGATCTGGCACCCCATCGGGGGTTATTTGAATTTTCTGCCACAGCTTGCTACTAGTCCATAGTGTGGCAATAGAAAGAACATTCAAATAAGCACACTGGCCTCTATCTGGCTAATGCAATTGTAATTGATATATAGGGAAATGTGCTTATGTTAGTGCTGATATATTCCACAGTGCTTTGCATGGTGTATATAGTCATGTCCCTATCTATCCCTCAGAGCAGCACACAATCTAATCCCTTCCATAGTCAGTTATAGCCTCATATTCTTGCTGTATTCTTGCTGTATTCTAAGGGCAATTTTGGGGGGACTAATTCACCTATCTCTTATTTAGTGGTATATGATAGGAAACCCGAGTACCCTGAGGAAAACCATCCAAACATAGGGAGAACCTACAAACATGTAGATAGTGTCCTGGCCCAGATTTGACCCAGGGCCCCATGCTGTAATGTGAGACTGCCATCCACCTATGCCACCATGTCGCTCACTTGTAAGATGTTTCCTTATTCATTTCAAAAGAGACATGCACAGCTGCATTAGCAGTTGGCCACAGTTTCAAAAATGTGATGGTTCAAACTTTGAGCTTCTGCTGCTACTTACTGTAGGTGAGTGCTGTGTGTAGGTGATTGCAGAAGCACTAAGGTGAGGGATTGCAATGTGCAATCCCCAGGGGCGCCTCTAGCCATTTTGTCACTCCAGGCGAGAAAACCTGTGGTGCCTCCAACCTCCCCCCCCCCCCCCCAAAAAAAATAATCTTAATGCAGCAGCGTTTCACTAGAAAATAACCGTATTACAGCAGCGTTTCACCAGAAAATAATCGTAATGCGGCAGCGTTTCACCAGAAAATAATCATAATGCGGCAATATTTCACCAGAAGATAATCGTAATGTGGCAGCATTTTACCAAAAATTACAGTTATTGCGGCAGCGTTTCACCATAAAAATATACGTAAATGTGGCAGCATTTCACCAGAAAATACACAATGCGGGCAGCGTTTCACCAGAAAATACACGTAATGTGGGCAGCGTTTCACAAGAAAACAGAGGAAGGTGCAGGAGACAAAGGTGGCACATGGGGACTGAAGAGGCACATGGAGACAGAATGAGGCACAAAGAAAGACAAAAGGAGGCACATGAGGATAGAAGGAGGCAAAGTGTAACTGAAGGATGAACAGGGGGGCAGAGGTAGCACAAGGGGACAAAGAAGGCACTAGGGGACATAAGGAGGCACAGGGGGCAGAAGGAGGCACAAAGGGGCACAGAAGGAGGCAGAGGTGGCACAGGGGGACTGAAGGAGGCAAATGGAGACAGAAGGAGGCACGAAGGGAAACAGGAGGCATAAAGGGAACAGAAGGACAGACAGGAAGTCAGACATGGCACAAGGGACTGAAGGAGGCACAAGGAGACAGAAGGAGGCACAAAGGGGGCAGAAGGAGGCACAAAGGGGGAAAAAAGGATGCACGAGGCACAAAGGGATACAGTGGCTGCTGCCTGCAACTTACGCTAAGCAGATGCAGCAGAAGCAAGTAATAGAACAACCATGGAGTGGGGCTTCATTCAGGTGGATTGGGTTTCAATCAGGGGGCGGGGCTTAATCCAGCAACATGGCGCCCCCAGAACCAATGGCACTCCAGGCAATGGCCTGTACTGCCTATGCCTAAAGGCGCCCCGGGCAATCCCTTTTGTTACTACCTTACTGCTTCACTTCACTTTATTAATTTGGTTTCTGTTTTTAATACTTTCCTTTTTTTAACAGTTTCAATAAAAAATAAATAAATGTTACCCCCTGCTCCTTTCAATTGCTGGTCCCCGATGCAGGTTTAATTGCCAGAATGGCAGAGCTGGCCATCGTGGGGATTTATTGCCCACATAGTTCATGACACTGCACTGCACAGGGACACTGCAACAGGGTTATTGTTTTGGTGGGGGTTTTGTGTAATTTATTAATGCAGTGATGAACGTAGGGATGGAGAAATTCTCCAGTGATGCTTACTAAAGATCCCTAGCTCATTACATGACAGCTAGCTTATATCAACATTGTTATATTTTATAGATGTAAATTATTAAAAGTTACGTTTTAATTAGGCCTATTTTTGAGTTAATAATTGTGTATTAGTTTATAGTAATCAGGTTTTGTGAATATTACACTGCAACAGGGGGCAGAAATTCTTTCTCCATTTAGCAACGCCTTCTCCCCAGTCCATGTCACGGACAAGGATGTGATTTCCACCTCATGCTCAGAGCCATGCAGTGGAGGCTTGCCTGTGGAGGTCAGCTGGTGGCAGGCTGACAGCAGGCCTGCCTGCCATTTGTGGCAGTGTCACCAACTCCAGTGCAGATCCACACAGTGGAGGCTTGCCAGTGGTGGTCAGCAGGTGGCAGGCTGGCAGCAGGCTTGCCTGCCATTCGTGGTGGTGTCACCAACTCCAATGCAGAGCCACGCAGTGGAGGCTTGCCAGTGGTCAGCAGGTTTACCCAATGTGCGGTATAGGTAATATACCTGCCCTGACCGTGCTTTGCAGACCAGGTATCAGTGGTTAGATGGACCCTTGCCCCAACACTGTGTGCCAGAGATGCGGTGACTTGGCTCTGCACGTGATGGCACAGGTTTACACTTACAAATTTAATCTGAGAAAAAATGTCAATGTTATTTACAAAAATATGTCAATTTTATTTACAAAAAAAGTCAATGTTATTTAGAAAAACATGTTATTAGTGCACTGGGATGTGGAATAGGCCTTGGGGAGCTGGGGGTGTGCACTTGTAGTAGAGGTGGGCAAAGCAGCAGCAGAGGATGACTCAGCCAAGGATGGTAGCAAAGAGGATGATGGTGGAGGAGAAGGAGGAGAAAAGGAGGTGGCAGCAGGCCTGCCTGCCATTCATAGCTGTGTCACCAAATCCACTGCAGAGCCACCCATTCCAAGCTTGCCTGTCAGCAGGTTTACCCAATGTGCCGTATAGGTGATATACCTGCCCTGACCGTGCTTTGCAGATCAGGTATCAGTGGTTAGATGGACCCTTGAAGCAACACACTGTGCCAGAGATGCCTTGACTTGGCTTTCTACATTACGGTACAGATTGAGGATGGCCTTACTGGACAAATAATTTCTGTTGGGTACCTTCCACTGCGGTGTCCCAATCACAACAGATTTTTTAAAGTCCTTATGGTGGCCACACACGATACAATAAAATGATCCAATTTTACAGCGATTCAATAAAAACGATCGGATCGCCCAAAAAAACAAAAGCTTTTTTTTTAATTCGACTGAAAAATCCAATCGGATTTCCTGTTTTTTTCGATTTTTATCTATCCGGAATGCCAGATATTTTTCTTCAATTTCTCTAAAGATTGTATGGTGTGTGTTAGATTGTCAGTTTATTAATATACACACCCTAGCAATTTTCTCAGTTTCCAATCATTTTTATCATAATTGGGGAAAAATTTAACAAATGTGTGTGGTGGATTGGTCAGATTTTTTAAATGTTACAATTAGTCAGAAAAATTGATTGCAATTTTTAAATTGAACAGACATTTAAAAAATTGTATGGTGTGTGGCCACCTTTAGACTCCACAAGCTTCTATGGTAACAGCTAGCGGGCTAACAGTTCCGACAAGCCAGCTGTCAGATGCCAGGCAAGGGGGTGACTCAGAGACATCAGCTTCTTACGCTCAAAAATTTCCTTGACAGAAACCTGACTGTGGGCAGATTAACAGGAACTGCTCAAGGTGAGAGATGGAGTGGAGGGTGGTTGCAAAGAGACAAGGACAGCAGAGGGTGACGTGGCTGAAGAAGCTGGACCAGGAGGAAGGTGGCTTAGACTTTGGGTGCTGATTCTCCTCATGTGTTGCTCCCATTGCTGTTGGTGTTTGGAGCTCAGGTGCCTTATCAAAACAGTTGTACCTAGGTGTGTGTTGGACTTCCCATGACTCAGAGTCTTATGGCACAGGTTGCAAATGGCTTTGCTGTTGACAGAGGCAGAAACACAAACAAATTGCCACACTGGTGAGCTTTGGATTGACAGCATTCTGCTGCTGGTGGTGGTGGTAGTAAGAGCAGAAGTTGGCGGGGTGTTGGCTGGCTGACCCCAGGTGCCGATACATGCTGTGTGGCAGTGCCACTAGCGCCTTTTGACAATCTCCCCCTGTTAGTTAAAACAACTCATCTCCTCCCTGTCTCCCCATCTGAACTGTCCCCCTGTTCTTCATCTCTTCTTGCGGCCACCCATGTGACATCCATGGACACATCATCATCATCATCATCAATTGCTTCACCTCCAAAAAGGCACCAACAACAGGTACTGTAACATCATCATGACACCTTATGTCTATGTGTGTACTGACGCCTGACTGAGACATATCAGGTGGTGTACCATCCTTATCACCTTTGTGCTCCGCCAGTAATGGTTGTGCATCAATAAATTCATCACACAAAAGTGTGAATAACTCCTCTGACACAGTGGCGTACCTAGGGCATTTGGCACCCGGTGCTGGGTATTAAAAGACCCCCCCCCCCTTAAAAAAATGGGCGTGGCCACCACCGGAAAAAAAAAATTGGGCGTGGTCATGACCAGATGAGGGCGGGGCTAACTGTAATTTAAAGTATTAGCTAGTATAGTTGCCCCCAGTATAGCTAGTATAGTTGCCCCCAGTATAGCTAGTACAGTTGCCCCCAGTATAGCTGCCCCAGTGAAGCTTGTATAGTTGCCCCCAGTATAGTTAGTATAGTTGCCCCCAGTATAGCTAGTATAGTTGCCCCCAGAGCTGCCCCAGTATAGATAGTATAGTTGCCCCCAGTATAGCTAGTTTAGTTGCCTCCAGTATAGCTAGTTTATTTGCCCCAGTATAGCTAGTTTAGTTCCCCACAGTATAGTTGCCCCAGTATAGCTAGTATAGTTTCCCCCAGTATAGCTAGTATAGTTGCCCCAGTATAGCTGCCCCCAGTATAGATAGTATAGTTGCCCCCAGAACTGCCCCAGTATAGTTGCCCCCAGTATAGCTAGTATAGTTGCCCCCAGTATAGCTAGTATAGTTGCCCCCAGTATAGCTGCCCCCAGTATAGCTAGTATAGTTGCCCCAGTATAGCTGCCCCCAGTATAGATAGTATAGTTGCCCCCAGAGCTGCCCCAGTATAGCTAGTATAGTTGCCCCAGTATAGCTAGTATAGTTGCCCGCAGTATAGTTGCCACCAGTATATCTAGTATAGATGCCCCCAGTATAGCTAGTTTAGTTGCCCCCAGTATAGCTAGTTTAGTTGCCCCCAGTATAGCTAGTTTAGTTGCCCCCAGTATAGCTAGTATAGATGCCCCCAGTATAGCTAGTATAGATGCCCCCAGTATAGTTGCCCCCAGTATAGCTAGTATAGCTGCCCCCAGTATAGCTAGTATAGCTGCCCCCAGTATAGATGCCCCCAGTATAGCTAGTATAGCTGCCCCCAGTATAGCTAGTATAGATGCCCCCAGTATAGCTAGTTTAGCTGCCCCCAGTATAGCTAGTTTAGCTGCCCCCAGTATAGCTAGTTTAGCTGCCCCCAGTATAGCTAGTTTAGCTGCCCCCAGTATGGCTAGTATAGCTGCCCCCAGTACGGTTAGTATAGATGCCCCCAGTATAGCTAGTTTAGTTGCCCCCAGTATAGCTAGTATAGATGCCTTTAGTATAGCTAGTTTAGTTGCCCCCAGTATAGCTAGTTTAGTTGCCCCCAGTATAGCTAGTATAGATGCCCCCAGTATAGCTAGTATAGTTGCCCCAGTATAGCTAGTATAGTTGCCCCAGTATAGCTAGTATAGATGCCCCCAGTATAGCTAGTATAGTTGCCCCAGTATAGCTAGTATAGATGCCCCAGTATAGCTAGTATAGCTGCCCCCAGTATAGATGCCCCCAGTATAGCTAGTTTAGTTGCCCCCAGTATAGCTAGTATAGTTGCCCCCAGTATAGCTAGTATAGTTGCCCCCAGTATAGATGCCCCCAGTATAGCTAGTATAGCTGCCCCCAGTATAGCTAGTTTAGTTGCCCCCAGTATAGCTAGTTTAGTTGCCCCCAGTATAGCTAGTATAGATGCCCCCAGTATAGCTAGTATAGTTGCCCCCAGTATTGCCCCCAGTATAGCTAGTTTAGTTGCCCCCAGTATAGCTAGTATAGTTGCCCCCAGTATAGCTAGTTTAGTTGCCCCCAGTATAGCTAGTTTAGTTGCCCCCAGTATAGCTGCTCCAGGAGGGGGGAAGCAGCTCTAGAAGGAGGGGCAGTGGGGGCAGCGGCGGGGAGGGGGGAAAGATCCCCCCCCCCTCCCTCACCTGGGTCCCCTCCTTCTGCCTCTCTTCCCCTCCAAATGACAGCAGGGGCAGCGGGCAACTTACAGTCAGAGCGGGCGGGCAGAGACTACTCACTTTACTTCTGCGTTCCAGCAGCTGGAGCGCTCCGTCGCCGTCACGTGCCTCTGCGCCTCCAATGCGTGTCACAGCATTGGAGGCACAGAAGAGGCACGTGACGGCGACCCAGCGTTCCAGCTGCTGGAACGCAGAAGTAAAGTGAGTAGTCTCTGCCCGCCCGCTCTGACTGTAAGTTGCCCGCTGCCCCCGCTGTCATTTAGAGGGGAAGAGAGGCAGAAGGAGGGGACCCAGGTGAGGGAGGGGGGGGGGGATCTATCCCAGTCACCCCTCCTTCCAGCGCTGCTCTTCCCCTCATGCACTGTCTGCAACAATGGGGGGTCGTGGCGACACCCCCTTGGCTGGCTGTCACTCGGTGCGCCACGCCCCCCTGCGCGCTATTGTAGAAACGCCACTACTCTGACATATCAAGTGGAGCAGCTGTGGTGCTAGTGGTGGTGGCTGCCGAGTGAGTGGTAATAAGTTGTTGTGGAGTGCTCGAATCAAAGCAGGAGGAGGATGGTGCATCAAGGTTTCGTGCGGAAGCTGTAGAAGATGGGGTGTGCTGTGTAAGCCAGTCAACTACATCCTCTGAATTTTGGGTGTTGATGGTATGTGCCCTCTGAACACTGGACATTCTTCCAGGGTCAAAGGAAATCACAGCAGCACAACCTCGAGGACCCCTGCTGGGTGGCCTTCCTCTGCCTGTCATTTTTTTAAATTTGGTGTACTATGCCTGCAACAAGTGAAAAATAATGCCCCCGGGGTGGTACTGTGCCTGCAACTTAATGTGGCAACAATGGCAGTGGTGTACAGTGCACAGCTGTGAGTATCAGTGAGCTGTGTAGTGTCACACACAGAGAAATGCAATAGTACTATCAGAATACAGTCTAAACTAATGCACTGGAGTGCTACTGTGCCTGCAACTGAACAGGCCAACAATAGCAATAGTTTTTGCACAGCTGTGGGTATCAGTGGGCTGTGTTGTGCCACAGACAGAGAAATGCAATAGTACTATCAGAATACAGTCTAAGCTAATGCACTGGAGTGCTACTGTGTCTGCAACGGAATGGGCCAACAATAGCAGCAGTACTCTGCACAGCTGTGGGTATCAGTGGGCTGTGTAGTGTCACACACACAGTAATGCAATAGTACTATCAGAATACAGTCTAAACTAATGCACTGGAGTGCTACTGTGTCTGCAACTGAATGGGCCAACAATAGCAGTAGTACTGTGCACAGCTGTGTGTATCAGTGGGCTGTGTAGTGTCACACACAGAGAAATGCAATAGTACTATCAGAATACAGTCTAAACTAATGCACTGGAATCAGGGCCGATCCGCACATGAGGCGGGGTGAGGCGGGTTCCTCAGGTGACAAAGTCGGGGGCAGCCGAGCTGGAGGGGGTAGCAGACAGGAAGGGAAGCACCAGGCACAGCAGCGGGGAGGGTGGGTCGGACCCCCCTCCCTCACCTGCATCCCGTGATCTGCCCTCCCCCTCCAGCTATTAAGCGCAAGTAGCGTAGTATGATCAGGCAGTGGGCGGGGATGACTCGCCTCTTCCGCATTCCAGAGTGCATTCCACTTTCATCACTTCCTGCAATGCCGCCCCGTGCAAGGGTAGGTGAGTCATACCCGCCCGCTGCCTGATCATACTACGCCGCTGCGCTTAATAGCTGGAGGGGGAATGCAGATCGGGGGACCCAGGTGAAGGAGGGGGGGTTTGACCCCTCTCCCCGCCGCTGTGCTCGCTGCCCCCCTTCCTGCCTGCTACCCCCTCCAGGCTACCTATTTTGGGTTTTTTTATACTGGGGGGAGGGGGCGACATCTGACAAGTTTGCCTCAGGCGGCAAAAAAGTCTAAAACCGGCCCTGACTGGAATGCTACTGTGCCTGCAACTGAATTGGACAACAATAGCAGTAAGCAGTAATACTGTGCACAGCTTTGGGTGGGTGCCAGTGGGCGGTAGAGTGTCGCACACACACACAAAAAAAAACAAAAAACAGCAGAACGATGTAGTAGCCATCAAAAGGGCTATTTGGGGTGCTTTCACAGCAAGTCAGTCAGCGAGGAACAAAGTAAACAGGCCTAGCTAACTTTCCCTATCTCAGCAATGATTTCTCTCCCTTCCTCTCACTATAGCAGCTGGAGACAGAATGAAACATGGATTCGAATTTCATCTCTTCCTGTTCAGTATGCCAGCACCTATTCAGTAGAAGACTTTGGGCAAGACTCCCTAATACTGCTACTGCCTATAGAGCGCATCCTAGTGGCTGCAGCTGTGGCGCTTTGAGTCCCCCAGGAGAAAAGCGCAATTTAAATGTTCTGTGTCTGTCTGTGTAAAGCAGGGACAGAGAGAGAACTGTGTGAATAAATAAAGTGCCCCTACCACTAATGGTAATGTGTACCCTAGTATAGAGTATTAAAAAAGCCCTTTTAATTGATACTGTTCGTTTAAAATAGTTTTCATAATAACTTTTCACCTACTTTTGGTACTTTTTCAATTGCAAAGTGCTGAAAAGTTATTCTAAATAGGAGATAAAAAATGTTGTTCTAGGAGAAAAAGTGAATTGCATGTAATCCCAAGCCTCTTGATTTTGACACATTGGGCCTGATCCAATTCACTTTTCTCCTAAGTTTTCTCCTAGGTGATATTTTCATATCTTATCAATAAAATGCATTTTAAGCCACTATCAAGCAAGAAAATGCTTAAGATAATTTTGACAGTACTTTTTACACTTACTTGTGTTCCAAAGTCAAATACCTTACCCCTGTACCATGGCTTTTGTTGTTACTTGCATGGTAGAAACTTTTATTAGACTTTCGAAATTGCACTTCTGTCTTCTACCTCAGAAGTAGACATTCTGCCCTCAGGAGGTAGACGACAGAAGTGCAGCTTTAAAAGTCTAAAAAGTTCAATCACAATCTTTTGTGACACATAGGGATTGCACGGCTAGTGGAAGTAATGAAAAACAAATACTACAGCACTACTCTCAAACAGACATGAGGAATGTGTGCAAGAATGTGTGCAAGGATGTCTAGTATGCGTCCAGAATAATCCTAAACCAGAAGGGGAAAAACTTGCGTAGGCCCACTTCCTGTAGCAACAGGGGAATTGCGATTGCATTGGCTATCAGCAACATTTTCTCAAAATGGCCTTAGTTTACTACAGGCAGTTCGGTACAATCATTTAGGTTGGTAAAATACTGCATTCAGTATTTTATACATTTTTTTTCCAAATTTTGTAGCCTGACAAGGGAGTGCTCTGAGGTGTGTATTTATTTGGGGGGTTTCTCTGAGCAGCCGCAGATCTTGTGCACTGCTGGCTCAGATTGATGGCAGACAGCAGAGCATTGATGGCTGCAGGGGAGTGAAAGAGAGTGCACGCGAGTGTGTGGCGTGCACTCTCTTCAGGTTGCTAGGCAACCAGGAACGCACAGCGGGGAAGTTTCTGGAGAGAGAGCTGAGAGCGTGAGGAGAAGGGATTGACCGGCGCGGGGGGAACCGTTGGAGAGAACTGGTTTTACCCAGTTTTCTCTGAGGTGGTGGCGCAGTTGTAGCGAGTCAGCAACGTGAGGCAGGAGATAGGACATGGCTGGAGTTGCGGGGACCGTCCGGAAGAGACGCCCGCAGAAACGAATGAGCGAGCAAGCGGGTATATGGGGACTTTCTCTGCAGCAACCAGGCGCTACCCAGCAGGGCTTGGAAGGCCTAGAGAGAGAGAGACACTATTGTTTAAAGAGGCCATAAACAAGGACAGAAGACGGGGAGTCTGCACTAAAGATTCTGGAGGGATGAGTATAACCCTTATCTGTACCAGGCCATTATAGAGAGAGTGGGAAATACATTTATAATATTTATAAACTAAACCTGCTAGTAATTTGAGCTGACAGTAAAGGAGAGTGAAGGAAGAGAGTGAGATTCACTAAGGCCTCGTTCACATTTAGGGCGCTTTTACGCTGACACCATGCGTACCGCATAGACAGCCCTTCTACCGTTCATATCTACTACGCTGCGCAGCAGTACGATGCGCTGGGAAGCGCTTGGGAAACTGCTGCATGCATTTTGCCCGGAAGAGCTGATCCCATCACTGTCAATGGATGGGATCAGCAGCGCAGCAAGCAGCGGCGCAGATAGCGTGCGATCAGATGCGCTGCGTTCAGATCGCACGGCCATCTGCGTTAGGTAGATGTGAACGAGGCCTTACTGCCTGCCTGCCAATAGCATAGTGTTCTAATTTTTCTTTTGGAACTGCATTTTTGTTGTTGTTGTGATTTTGTCCCCTGCTCTCTGGCCATGTTTTTATCACTAAGTGGAAAGTGAGGAGATGTCAATATATATGTAGAACTAAAAGTGAAGGCCTCTTTACTAAAAGTTTCCTGTATTCCGCATAGCTGATATGGCTCAGTTCAACTGAACAGCATTTATCTGTGATATTATGACTGTGCATAAGCATATGAACTGTAATTACAGTCTGCTAAAGCAATCTTAGGGGGTTACCTAGGAGATATTGCCTCTATTTCCGTGTACTAACTTTCACATAGGCTATAAAGGCCTCCACCGCCGGCTTGATACATATGTGGAGATATGATAAATAAATGAATAATTTGCTTAGAAGTGGCAAGGATTCTTTTGGAGAGGAAAAGATACTCACCTATAGTCCGGTTGGTTCAGCGGAAGCCGGAAAGAAAAGAAGAAGATTAATACAAAGGAATTACCAGTTTAAATAAAAGTTATTGGTTAGTTATCTTTTGAAAGACGGGTACAGCTGACATACGGATCATCCTGTGGAGAAAGAATGTGCACGAGTTGACGGAAGAATTTAGTTTGGGGAAGAGACTATGATTTATTTTTTTTTCCTTTTTATCTTTGGTCATACTCACTTTTTGTGTTTGTTTTTCCCTTGGAGTATTGGGTACCAGAGTGCAACTGCAAAAAAAAAAAAAACTAAGTTGTTAATTTTTTCTGGAGGAGAGAGAGTTTTTAATTAATTAAATAATTTAATGATTAATCTATCTAATATATTTATTCACTAATGTATTAACTAATTTCTTTATGTATTAATCATACTGAGAGAGTTTATTTATTTATGTATTCATTAATCTATCATACATATATATATTCATTCATTTATTAACCAATTTATTTGTTTATTAATCGTATTAACTTCCTAACATTTATTTATTAATTGATTAATTTGTTGGTTTATTTATTTAATTTATTTATCCAATATTTTAAACTTGGATTAAAGACTGATAAATAAAGATCCAGAGTTACCCACAAGGACCACATTGTAAGTTTGGGGCGAAACTTTGAAGTGGGTGTAAAAATAGGGATTTTGCTGATCAGCAACATTGGAGTTTTAAGTATGGGTCCTGGAAACAATTAACTATTGGTAGTGTGATAGCTCTGTTTTCCTTTTTCATGGAACGTTATATGGGAAATCTCTAACTAAAACAGAAGGTCAACCATGTATTTTAGAATAATATGTTAGTGTAGAGCTAGTGAATATACTTACCAGAGATATGACGGTGATTTGAAGTCATTTAACCTTGAATTTCTTCCTAGCTCCCACAGGATTATCTATGAAGACAAGCAAAGATTTCAAGGAAGTTGAAGTGTTGTAGATTATATATTGTAATAATTTTCACTGGTTGAGAGAATTATTTCTATTGGACCTATTGTTGTAACGATTGCGGGATTTTTTATCCGTGGTCAGCGCACAAGATGCGCGCTGACACAGCGGAAATCCTCCACAAGCGTATAATTAAGGTAGAACCCAGGTTAGGTACCATGCACCTGTAGAGGGCAATTCCCACCGACACATGGAGCTGTGGAGTGCAGACGAGCACAGCCTCTGCACGGCCACAGATGCCAGATGGGAATTGTACAGATAAAGGCAAAGTAGGGCACGATAGCCCTCTAAGAGAGAGAGCACAGAGACAGACTAAATGTGTGTCCACCAAACTAGTCGCCACCCAGCGACGGTGAACACACATCAGCAGAAACAAAGTATGAACGCAATTGCGAGAGAGGCGATTGCCAGAAGTGACACAAGACCGAATCAAGACAGAGCACAAGAGTAGCAAAGGCACAGTAAACAACAATGAGAGATAAGGAAAACAACAAACGCTAGCTAAACGCGAACACCGCACTCATTCGCAACAGCGAGCGTGTTTACGGCGCGGTCTCCGCATGATAAGCGCAACAGAAACAAGCACGCCACCCTAACTAACCAATGACACACAAACACGAAACAGAGAACGCGAACGCTTGCTTAACGGCTACCTCACCGAGCCTACAGCAAGCGTTCGTATCAGACAAGACAAAGAGAAGGAGCAGCCAGCGGCAACCGCAGCTCTGGCCTACACTCCCAGAAAGAGTTCAGAAGGAACCACCGCTGCTACCGCTAGAGCAAGTGCGATCCAGACAGACAACCGAACAGAAACAGGAATAGGTCAGATAAGATCCACCGCTCTTCCGCCAGAGCAAGTGCGATCCGGGTACAGGGACAGTAGAGGATGGATCCACTGCTCTTTCCGCCAGAGCGAGTGTGAACCAAGTACAGAATAGGTTTAGCAGGAACCACTGCAAGACAGACAGGTGAGGTAGCCAGTAGCAACCGCTGCTCCAGCTTACACTCCAGGAACACAGACCAGAAAGATCCACAGCCGGTACCGCTAGAGGCTAGTGCGATCCAAACAAGACAGACAGATGAGGTAGCCAGTAGCAACCGCTGCTCCAGCTTACCCTCCAAGAATACAGATCAGAAGGATCCACAGCCGCTACCGCTAGAGGCTAGTGCGATCCAAACAGATGAACAGAAGGGGCTACCAGTAGCAACCGCTGCTCTGGTTAGCACCCCCAGACAGACAGAACGATTTCCTGTCGACCACCGCTGGCGACAGGACAATCGCAGCAAGAGGCAACACAGACAAAACAGATAAAGCAACCTGGCTTGCACTAGAGGAGCTGCCTAGTGCAGTCACAAGAATTACTCTAACTTTAGCAAACAAACAGGGCTGATACTCTAGGAGAGTACATCAGTAACAAACCATGAAGGATGACAAGCAAAGGATTCTGGGAGAACCTGGCTTTTATACTGCCAGCCTTCAAAGGAGGCAGCTAGGCGATTTGCATAACAAATGTATGCAAATCCCTCAGCAGCAGAGCAGGTCTGCAACTTGCAAAGAAAAGACAGGTCTCTCTTCCAGAGACCTGCAGCCCACAGACTAGAGGAATGGTCAAACAGCTGTCTGCCTGTGCAGCCAGCTGAGCGGATCATTACAATTGTTTAATAGAATTATTTCTATTGGACCTATTTTTTTCTTCTCTTTTGGTCCTAATACATTTTACTATTATTATCTTGCGTTAGTGTCTGGTGGATTTCTCACAGTTGGCAACAGTGATACTGGTTACATAATTTACTAAAGATTTTCTGCATGAGGCAGAAGTTTGGTAACTTACCGAACAAACATGCTTCAATTCACTAAGCCCTGCTCAGTAAGGGCTGGTGCACACCGAGCGGGTTTTTTGGCCTTTTTTTGGTCAATGTATCTCAATGGGGTGGTTCACACCAGAGCGGGAGGTGTTTTGCTGAAACGCATACTCCCGGGGTGAGGCATTTTTTGGATTGCGGAGGCGTTTATGCCTCCAATGTTAAGTATAGGAAAAACGCAAACCGCTCTGAAAAACGGCAGTTCAGAGTGGTTTTGCAGGCGTTTTTGTTACAGAAGCTGTTCAGTAACAGCTTTACTGTAACAATATATGAAATCTACTACACCAAAAACGCTTCCCAAAATGCTAGGTGAAACGCTACAGAAAAATAAGAAAAAGCGTTTCAAAATCTGCTAGCATTTTGCGGATCTGCTAGCGGGTTTTGGTGTGCACCGGGCCTATGTGTCACTTAGTACTGGTTAGCACTCTCGCCTTGCAGCGGTGGGTCCCTGTTTCGAATCCCAGCCAGGTCAACATCTGCAAGGAGTTCGTATGTTCTCCCTGTGTCTGCGTGGGTTTCGTCTGGGCACTCATCCCACATCCCAAAAACATACAGATAAGTTAATTGGCTTCCCTCTAAAATTGGCCCTAGACTGTAATACATGCACTACACAATACATACATAGACATATGACTATGGTAGGGACTAGATTGTGAGCCCCTCTGAGGGGCAGTTAGTGACAAGACAATGTACAGCGCTGCGTAATATGTCGGTGCTATATAAATACTTAAAATAAATAAATAAAATAAAATAAAAAAGTCTCATAAAATATCACCTTCCCCTGCTCTGCTGCAGTAAAGACTCGCCTTCCACCATTTTGGATCAAATCAGTGTGAGAAGCAGGGCTGTGTGGCTCTCCCGATTGTCTGCCTGGCTCTCCCTATTGGCTGTCTGTCAATGTTAATGCATGGAGAGAGGGTGGAGAGAGAGTTATCAGCTGGTAAGAGCTGGAGAAAAATTTTGAACACTTTTGCCTGATTAACCGAATGCGTGAATCTTTGTGAATTGCAATTTCTTAACTTTTCTTTAAACATTTACCACACAAGTCAGTAATTTACCTCACTAAGTCGTTAATTCTACTTTTCTGTGCGGCAAAAGGTTTAGTAAATTGGAATTTGGGAAGGTGATTGGTAAAATCAACTGTTTTCAGCATTATGAATGCAGTAATGCTTAGTGAATTGAGGCCAATGTGTTGAAGTGATACCTCTCAAATCCGCTACAGGCTTGTGCACAGCTACAGCCTTGTGGGAACGCGTAATCGGTAGGTGGGGGTTACCAAACAGCATCGAGTCAGATCAAGGCCCAAGTTTTGTTGGTCAGATGATTTATTTATTTATTAATTGTATTCATAAACCGCCAACATATTACTCAGCGCAGAGTTCAGTTGCGGGTTTAGAGCACTAGTGAGGGGGGGTAGGCCAGAGTAAAAAGGTGATTTTTGAGGGCCTTCTTGAAGATGTTGAAGGAGTAGCTCTCGAGAAGTCCTGGAGGCATGCATGGTATTGGGTGATGCGGGGGGCAGTCAGGCGAATTTCATTTGAGGAGCGGAGTAAGCGGCTAGGTGTGCACCTCTGGGTAAGATTGGGAGACTCCTACCGAGAGTTGGTTGGAGGTGGATGAGGACTCATTGAAGGAAGTCATGAAGAAGCGGTTGGAGAGGGAGGATGAGAGCCAGGCCAGGGCGAGGTCATGAATGCCCATGGACTGGACGGACTGGAGGAGTAGGGGATGTCCATTGTGTCAAAAGCTGCTGAAAGGTCGAGGAGGAGAAGGGAGTAATTGCTTTCAGCTTTAGCTAAGGCGATTGACCACTTAGTGAAATCTGTTTTGGTTGAGTGGGCAGGCCGAAATCTAGATTGCAGTGGGTCTAGCAGGGAGTTGGCATTGAGGTACTGGGTCAGGCATTTGTGAACCAGACGCTCAAGGAGTTTTGAGGCAAAGGGGAGGAAGTAGATAGGGCGGTAGTTGGAGGGTAGTAAGTAGTGTTGGGCGAACACCTAGATGTTCGGGTTCGCGAACGTTCGCCGAACATCGCCGCGATGTTCGGGTGTTCGCGCCAAACACCGAACATAATGGAAGTCAATGGGGACCCGAACTTTCGTGCTTTGTAAAGCTTCCTTACATGCTACATACCCCAAATTTGCAGGGTATGTGCACCTTGGGAGTGGGTACAAGAGGAAAAAAAATATTTGAAAAAGAGCTTATAGTTTTTGAGAAAATTGATTGTAAATTTTCAAAGGAAAAACTGTCTTTTAAATGCGGAAAATGTCATGTTTCTTTGCACAGGTAACATGCTTTTTGTCGCCATGCAGTCATAAATGTAATACAGAGAAGAGGTTCCAGGAAAAGGGACCGATAACGCTAACCCAGCAGCAGCACACGTGATGGAACAGGAGGAGGGCGGCGCAGGAGGAGAAGGCCACGCTTTGAGACACAACCCAGGCCTTGCATGAGGACAAGAAGCGTGCAGATAGCAATGCTTTTTGCCGCCATGCAGTCATAAATGTAATAAAGATGAGAGGTTCAATAAACAGGGACCGGAAACGCTAACCCAGCAGCAGCAGCAGCAGCACACCTGATGGAACAGGAGGAGGCGCAGGAGGAGAAGGCCACGCTTTTTGAGACACAGCATCCCAGGCCTTGCATGAGGACAAATAGCGTGCGGATATAGCAATGCTTTTTGCCGCCATGCAGTCATAAATGTAATAATGATGAGAGGTTCAATAAACAGGGACCGGAAACACTAACCCAGCAGCAGCAGCAGCAGCACACGTGAGGGAACAGGAGGAGGCGCAGGAGGAGAAGGCCACGCTTTTTGAGACACAGCATCCCAGGCCTTGCATGAGGCCAAATAGCGTGCGGATATAGCAATGCTTTTTGCCGCCATGCAGTCATAAATGTAATAAAGATGAGAGGTTCAATAAACAGGGACTGGAAACGCTAACCCAGCAGCAGCAGCAGCAGCACACGTGATGGAACAGGAGGAGGCGCAGGAGGAGAAGGCCACGCTTTTTGAGACACAGCATCCCAGGCCTTGCATGAGGACAAATAGCGTGCGGATATAGCAATGCTTTTTGCCGCCATACATCATAAATGTAATACAGATAAGAGGTTCAATAAACAGGGACCGGAAACGCTAACCCATCACAGATGGTCATTGTTCATGTTACTTGGTTGGGGTCCAGGAGTGTTGCGTAGTCGTTTCCAATCCAGGATTGATTCATTTTAATTTGAGTCAGACGGTCTGCATTTTCTGCATTTTCTGTGGAGAGGCGGATACAGCGTTCCGACATAACGCTGGCTGCCGGGCTAGCCAGCACCTCTATTGCGTACATTGCCAGTTCGTGCCAGGTGTCTAGCTTCGATACCCAATAGTTGAAGGGTGCAGATGGATTGTTCAACACAGCTACGCCATCTGACATGTAGTCCTTGACCATCTTCTCCAGGCGATCGGTGTTGGAGGTGGATCTGCACGCTTGCTGTTCTGTGGGCTGCTGCTGCATGGGTGTCATAAAATTTTCCCACTCCAAGGACACTGCCGATACCATTCCCTTTTGGGCACTAGCTGCGGCTTGTGTTGTTTGCTGCCCTCCTGGTCGTCCTGGGTTTGCGGAAGTCAGTCTGTCGGCGTACAACTGGCTAGAGGAGGGGGAGGATGTCAATCTCCTCTCTAAAGTCTCCACAAGGGCCTGCTGGTATTCTTCCATTTTGACCTGTCTGACTCTTTCTTCAAGCAGTTTTGGAACATTGTGTTTGTACCGTGGATCCAGAAGGGTATAAACCCAGTAATTGGTGTTGTCCAGGATGAGCACAATGCGTGGGTCGCGTTCAATGCAGTCTAGCATGAATTGAGCCATGTGTGCCAGAGTCCTGCCAGAATCCTCATCATCCTCTTGTGAGCGTTGTGATAGTTGTTGTGATGCATCATAGTCGTCACCTTTTTCCTGGTCTGCTTCTGCTGACCATTCGCGCTGAATTGTGGAAGTCCAACGTGCACCGCTCTGGCCCTCGTCAGTGGTGGCAGGAAATTCCTGCTCCAACTCCAGCTGTTCCTCCTCCTCTTTTTCGTCATAGCTGCTGGGGCCAGCGTTTCCTGATGCGGATGGCCTGATGTTGGTACCATCACGCTGATCGTTTTCTCCTTCAGATTCCCCCAGTTGCATCATGACAGCTGTTTCCTTGATTTTCAACATTGACCTCTTCAGTAAACACAGCATTGGTATGGTAATGCTGACTGAAGAGTTGTCACTGCTCACAAGCAACGTGGATTGCTCAAAATTTTGGAGGACTTGGCAGAGGTCCAACATGTTGGCCCAATCGGATCCACAGAAGCTTGGCAGCTGTCCGGATGCGCCTCGGTACTGCGCCGTCATGTACTGGACCACTGCACTCTTCTGCTCGCAAAAGCGAGCTAGCATGTGCAGCGTAGAATTCCAGCGCGTAGGGACATCACACAGCAAGCGATGGTGGGGAAGATTGAAGCGCTCCTGCATCTTGGCGAGTGCCCCCGAAGCAGTACTGGAATTTCTGCTATGTTTGGCCACTCGTCGCACCTTCAACAGAAGATCGGCCACGCCTGGGTATGTCCTCAGGAACCGCTGAACTACTAGGTTCATCACGTGCGCCAGGCAAGGGATGTGTGTCAGCTTAACCAACCTTAAAGCACGAATGAGATTACTCCCATTATCACACACAACCATGCCCGGTTTCAGGTCCAGCGGTGCCAGCCAGAAATCCGTCTGTTCCTTTATTCCCCTCCAAATTTCCTCCCCTGTGTGCTGCTTATCCCCAAGGCAGATCAGCTTCAGCAATGCTTGCTGACGCATGCCAACAGCTGTGATGCACTGCTTCCACGATCCTACTGCTGCTGGGTTAGCGTTTCCGGATGAGGTACAGCTTTGAGATGCGTTGGAGGAGAAGGAGTCAGAGAGGTAGGTGCTGCTGTTGTTATCCAGTGGGAGGGACGGCAGTGCAGCTGTTTGCGGCGTGGGCAACACCTGCGCCGTAGCAGGTGAGGAATCGCTGCCAGGCTCCACAAGGTTCACCCAGTGCGCGGTAAGGGAGATGTATCGACCCTGGCTGAACGCACTCGTCCAGGTGACAGAGGTGAGGTGAACCTTGCAGGCAACGGCATTCTTCAAGCTTCGGGTTATTTTGCTGACCACGTGCTCATGCAACTCAGGCACTGCAGAGCGCGCAAAGTGGTAGCGGCTGGGAACCATGTAACGTGGGATGGCCACTGACATCATGCCCTTGAAGCTGTTTGTCTCCACCATTTGATATGGCAGCATTTCGCAGGCCAGAAGCTTGGCTATGCTGGCTGTTACTGCTACGGCCCGGGGGTCATTTGCTGGCAATTTCCTCTTGCGATCAAACATCTCCGAGACAGACAACTGAATCGTAGGGCTGCACACTGAAGGGCTGTTGGTTGTTGTGTTTGATGAACACTGGGAGACCTCAAGAGCACTACTCCGGAAAGTGACAGTGTCAGCATCTGATGTTTGTGAATGTTGTGAACCACGCAATGGCTGGGCTACTGCTGCTGCTGAGGCGGGTCTGGTGGTGAGTCTGGTGACCCCAAGGGAGGCAGTGTTGCTGGTACCCTGTCCTGCCGCGTTTGCCCACAGAGTGGGATGTTTGGATAGCATGTGGCGGCTCATGCTGGTGGTGGAGAGGTTGTTAATACTTTTCCCCCTGCTCAGGCGGGTCTTGCACACCTTGCAAATCGCCATAGTACCATCCTCAGTGCAGTCTTCAAAGAAAGCCCAGACTTTGGAGCACCTGCCTTGCTGGCGATTTCTGTTTGTGCCTCTTTTGCCTCTCACTAGAACTTCCACGCTTGTGGTGCCTGAAATTGCGCGCCGCCTACCTTGTGGCACAAGGCGAACTCGTGCAGCAGTGGGTTCTTCAACAGACTCATCTGTGCTGCTGCTACGACGGCGATGTTCTCGTTCACAAACAAAATCTGGGTCTATGTCCACATTGTCCATACCCTCCTCTTCCATCTCCTGAAACTCGTCATATGTCATTGTGGGGGGCCGCCGCCGTGGAGTAGAGCTCCCCAGAACAACCTCTGCGCAGCTCACTCCAACGTCGTCTTCCAGATCTTGTCGGCCGACCTCCTGCAATTGCAACCCCTCCTGCCCAACTTGCTCTGGGATTTGGGTTTCCGAGTCCTCCTCGGACTCGCCTTGTATTTCAGTGCGCGGTGCGTTTCCCACAGTTAATGGTTGTGAATCCGGGCACAACATTTCTGGCTGTTCCTCCATTAACCTTTGAAAGGTGGAAGTTTGTTGGGCTGGGAATAGCTCCTGCGAATACCCCATTGTGTCCTGAGGTAGTTCATCGGACTGGTTATCTGGCAGTTGTGTGCGTGGTGTCGCTGCCGGTTGTGTCAGCTTTGTGCCCACTGGCTCCTTGTAACTGGCTGAGGACTCGGACCTCGTGCGTGGTGTGCTGGTGCTGCTTAACCCATTGCTGGACGCTTGAGAGGTCATCCAAGTAATTATCTGGTCCTGTTCTTTTGGATTTGTGAGGGTTGTTGTCCTGGACAACATGGGCGGTATTGAGTGGGTTTTCTTGGGTGCTCCCCTGTGGCCTGTACGTGAACCGTCAGGGGAAACACCTCTTCCCTTGCCCCTCCCTCTTTCACCGGATTTCTTCCTCATTTCACTTATCCTTAAAGTACACGCTGACTGGCAGCAGTACAGTGGCAGTACAGAAATGCTATACAGTGGTGGGTGAGCGGTGTACCACTATTCCCAGCAGCGACACAGAGCACAATGCTATACAGTGGCGGGTGAGCGGTGTACCACTATTCCCAGCAGCGACACAGAGCACAATGCTATACAGTGGCGGGTGAGCGGTGTACTACTGTTCCCAGCAGACACAGAGTGGCAGTAAACACAATGCTATATAGTGTGGCTGAGCAAGGTACACAGAGTGGCAGTAAACACAATGCTATATAGTGTGGCTGAGCGAGCGGTGTACTACTATTCCCAGCAGACACAGAGTGGCAGTAAACACAATGCTATATAGTGTGGCTGAGCGAGCGGTGTACTACTATTCCCAGCAGACACAAAGTGGCAGTAAACACAATGCTATATACTGTGGCTGAGCGAGGTACACAGAGTGGCAGTAAACAGAATGCTATATAGTGTGGCTGAGCGAGCGGTGTACTACTGTTCCCAGCAGACACAGAGTGGCAGTAAACAGAATGCTATATAGTGTGGCTGAGCGAGGTACACAGAGTGGCAGTAAACAGAATGCTATATAGTGTGGCTGAGCGAGGTACACAGAGTGGCAGTAAACACAATGCTATATAGTGTGGCTGAGCGAGCGGTGTACTACTATTCCCAGCAGACACAGAGTGGCAGTAAACAGAATGCTAAATAGTGTGGCTGAGCGAGGTACACAGAGTGGCAGTAAACAGAATGCTATATAGTGTGGCTGAGCGAGCAGTGTACTACCCTTCCCAGCAGACACAGAGTGGCAGTAAACAGAATGCTATATAGTGTGGCTGAGCGAGGTACACAGAGTGGCAGTAAACAGAATGCTATATAGTGTGGCTGAGCGAGCAGTGTACTACTATTCCCAGCAGACACAGAGTGGCAGTAAACAGAATGCTATATAGTGTGGCTGAGCGAGGTACACAGAGTGGCAGTAAACAGAATGCTATATAGTGTGGCTGAGCGAGCGGTGTACTACTATTCCCAGCAGACACAGAACAGTAAACAGAATGCTATATAGTGTGGCTGAGCGGTGTACCACTATTCCCAGCAGCGACACAGAGCACAATGCTATACAGTGGCGGGTGAGCGGTGTACCACTATTCCCAGCAGCGACACAGAGCACAATGCTATACAGTGGCGGGTGAGCGGTGTACTACTGTTCCCAGCAGACACAGAGTGGCAGTAAACACAATGCTATATAGTGTGGCTGAGCGAGGTACACAGAGTGGCAGTAAACAGAATGCTATATAGTGTGGCTGAGCGAGCGGTGTACTACTATTCCCAGCAGCGACACAATGACTGGGGGGACCCTGGCTAGCGTGGCTGGAGCGCGAACTACCCTGCCTGCCTACCCAAAGCTAAACCCACAGACAAATGGCGGAGATATGACGTGGTTCGGGTATTTATTTACCCGAACCACGTGACAGTTCGGCCAATCAGAGCGCGTTCGGGTCCGAACCACGTGACCCATTCGGCCAATCACAGTGCTAGCCGAACGTTCGGGGAACGTTCGGCCATGCGCTCTTAGTTCGGCCATGTGGCCGAACGGTTTGGCCGAACACCATCAGGTGTTCGGCCGAACTCGAACATCACCCGAACAGGGTGATGTTCTGCAGAACCCGAACAGTGGCGAACACTGTTCGCCCAACACTAGTAGTAAGGGGTCAAGGGAGGGTTTCTTGAGCAGGTTTAGTACAGTGAACTGCTTGAAGTCTGAGGGGAAGGTGCCTATAGATAGGTTGAGGTTAAAAAGGACAGTGAGTGAAAGTCAGAACTGACGGGGTCAAGGGGGGAGGTAGTTGTATGGGAAGTCTGCACAGTAAGTGGTTGACTTCCTCAATGGTAGTAGGACTGAAGGAGGTGAGGGGAGGATAGGATGGAGGAGGAGCTGGATGGAAGGGGGTTGCAGGTGAGGATTGAAGGCTGGATATTTCCTGATGAATTGAGAGGTTTGTGTTGGGGAAGGGGGTGGCTAAATCCGGGGCAGAGAGGGAGGAAACAGAGGGTGGGGGGGGCTTTAAGCAGGGAGTTGAAAGTAGCAAAGAGACGCCGGTGGTTGGAAGCTTGAGCTCTGATGAACTTGGTGAAGTATTCCTGCTTTGCATCAGCAAGAGCAGTGTGGAAATGTAGCAGGTTATCTTTGTACTTTAAGAAATCCTGATTAAATTGAGTTTTCCTCCATTTCCGTTCGGTGGCACGTGTTACCCTCTGGAGGTTGCAAGCATGGGTGGTGCCCCAGGGCTGGGGGTTAGGTGAAAGGATGAGGCAAAATATTGGGGGAGCAGCTTCCTCTAGGGCCGAAGAGAGGATTTGAAGATACTGAGCTGCAGCAAGATTAGGACATATTTAGGTGGGGAGAGAGGAGGAGAGGGCATGGAGGGGGTCGGCTAGGACACTAGGGTTGAGCTGACGTAAATCTCGCTGCCATCGACCAGGTGGGTGGGCGGTTGGGAGGTGCCTTCTGTGAGGAGGTTGAAGGTGAGAAGGTGATGGTCTGAGGGAAGGTTGTGATGTCAAGGTCTGTAATGGTGGTGGATTTAGTGAGTTTCAGGTCGAGAGTGTGACCTGCAGTGTGGGTCAGGTGTTGGTATGTTGTACTAGGCCAAGGGAGTTGGCCATTGTGAGTAGCCGAATCACTAAGGAGTTGTTAAGTTAATCGATGGGAATGTTGAAAATCCCCAAGGAAGATGGTGGAGAGGTCAGATCAGGGGCGCCTCTAGCCTTCTTGTCACTCCAGGCAAGAAATCCTGTGGGGCCCCCCTCCCCCCCCCCATAAAAAAATAAAACAAAAATCATATACATTATAGAACACTTCACACATGATATAAGCCATCAGAGAAGGATAACTATGAAACTTTGCCCTCCACTGATGGTCACCTGGCTCATTAAGTTAGATTTGGTGGGGGCTAGCAACCACAAGGCCCCTAAACTATCTCTAGACCCTAGGCAGCTGCCTAAGTTTGCCTTGTGGATGATCAGCATTGTATGCCATACAGCACATGCTGCCAGTATGCACCTCAAATAAATACAACACACACACTACAAGTTCCAATGTCAGTCACATTGCAAGATTGGATTATCAAGCAAGACATTCTTCCTTTCAGAATAATTTTTCACAAACATTATGAGATATGCAAATATGTTACCACCTGTTAGGGTAGGACTGGAGTGGATATATCATGACATTGAAGGGCTGATATGGTAAGGTGGTTTAAGGCACAGTGCACACCGAGCGGTTTTAGCAGCGATCCGCCAACCGCATCTGTCTGTGAAACCGCTTGGCTAATGTATTTTAATGGGATAGTGCACACCAGCGGTTTGAGGTTTTTAGCAAACCGCAAACGTGCCTCCTGCTGCACATTTGCGGTTTGCAGAAGCGATTCTGCCTCAATGTAAAGTATAGGAAAAATACTAACCGCTCTGAAAAACGCTACATCAGAGCAGTTTTCCAGGCGTTTTTGCTACAGAAGCTGTTCAGTAACAGCTTTTACTGTAACCAGGGGCGTAGGGAGGGGGGGGTCAGAGGGGTACATCTGTCCCCCCCCCACAGCATCTGGGGGGGCGCTTTGCCAGTGTTGGGCGACTGGAGAACGGCAGCAGTTGTTTCTCAGTATTCAGCTTGCTGCTGCGCTGTTCTCCAGTCTCTCCTGCCTGTGTGTATACAGAGGAGAGCGCCCCTCCTCTTCTCTCCTCTGTGACACTGAGCGAGGGGCGGGGCTGAGCCAAACAGACCGGGTAATTCAAGCCGAGCAGGAAGAAAGGAGATGGCTGGCTTCTAGCTAATGAGTGTAGGAGATGCTGCTGTCAGAATGGAGGAGGTAAAGGGTATTAGTAAGCAGTTAAATATAATTGAACAATGGATTGCCATGAGTGAGAAACCAAAAAAAATTCTATCTAGATGCTATAAATATATGCAGGATAACACCTGTGATAGAGTGTCAAAATGGCGAGAAAAATGGGAGGAAGATCTGAGAGTTCCTTTAGATGAACATAGGTGGAATCAGGTGACTCATATAATTTGGAAATACCCTTCTAGAAAATTACAATGGACCCAATATAAAACCGTGGCTAGATGGCATCTTACACCAGCCAAGGTAGCAAGGTTTTCAGGGAACCGAAAGAATCAATGTTGGCGGTGTGATCAGGGGGGTGCCGATGTGATACATATGTTGTGGAGCTGCCCGGTGGTAAGAGGTCTATGGGGAGAACTAGAGGTTTTTTGGGGTAAGCATTTGGGAAAATATATCCAGATTGAGCAAATGGAGGCTGTTTTTGGAATTGTTGACTCTGAAAGTAATATGCTAGTAAAAGAATTGAGAGAAATCGGCTCATTGGTTGCCGGTAATATCATAGCTAAGAAATGGAAAAGTAAGGACCCCATTAAAATATCGGAGTGGCTGGCGGATATGTTTGTCTTTTGGGAGGAGGTGGCCGATGTAGAAGGAGAAATACATAATGTACAAAAGCTCGATGAGAATTGGTTGGGGAAACTTAAAAAGGGGTGGATGAAATTATGAATGAATTGGTAGGGGCAGATTGTTAGAAAGAGAAGATATAATATAAAATGAGAGGGTAGTGGAATCCATGATGGGCAGTTGGGAGGCATGTCTATGTGTTATGATTAGCAGGCTGGTGGCTGTTGGGGTCCCGGTTGTGCGGCGCGATTTTCCGTGTTTTTCGATTGCGATTCTGCCTGCAGGCCGATCCGGTCCGCCATGTCCGATCGGGTTCTGTGTGTCCGGTCGGGGTTCGGTCCGGCTCGACTCGCCATTGTTCGCGGCGGTGGGCAGGTTCTGATCGGGTCTGGGTCGGGTATGTCGAGTCTGGTTGGGTCGTGGGTGGAGGTGGGGTCGGGTCATGCCGGGGGCCGTACCATGTAGATCGGGCCTTAGATGGGATTGGTACCCATACAGATGACTAGGTTAATATGTGTGTATATGGGTATAGGAGCTTGTATTTATGGGTGTATGAAGGTACAGATGGGTTTGGATGTGTGGTGGGATATACGGGGGGGGGGGGGGGTATGTATCGGTTTGAACATATGGGTTGGGTTGTAAAAGAATATTTGTTTGGTTTTGTATATAGTTTGTAACTTTAATATCCATTTATTATATACGGATAAAATAAAAAAGTATATGAAGAGTGTCGAACTATGATGCAAACTGACTTACCAGACATAAAGAGGTTTACGATGAAGCCTATTTTCTGAGTCTGGTAGCATAAATACAGAGCTGAGTTCGATAAAGAAAAAAAGACAAAAAAAAAACAAAAAAACAAAACAAAAAAAAGAATGGAGGAGGTAGAGAACTAGCGTGTGAAAAGTCTGCTGGCATTGAGTTTACTTTAGCTAGCTGCCTGGTAGAGGTGTACCGAACGCTTCGCCGGCGAACGGTTCCAGGCGAACATTGGGGGTTCGAACTTTTCCGGAAGTTCGATTCGCCCCATAATGCACTATGAGGGTCAACTTTGACCCTCTGCATCACAGTCAGCAGGCACATTGTAGCCATTCAGGCTACAGTAAGCCCTGGAGCCCCACCCCCCCTTATATAAGGCAGCCTCCGGCGGCCATTACAGTCACTCGTGTGCCTGCTAGAGAGAGGAAAGGGACAGCTGCTGCAGACTTTTTCTCTTAGGGACAGATTAGTTAGGTTCTAGGCTGCTTTGCTTGTTCCTGACTGATTAATATTGCTTTTAAAGCACCCAGCAACAGCTCTTTTCAGAGCTCAACCTGTACATTTTTTTTTTCTGACACTTTTGTTGCATGCACAGCCTTGCTAATTGATAGTGTGTGTGCCACTGCCAGCAGCCCAGCACATTCAGTGACTGACTGCCTGTGTGTGTGACAGGGAGCTGCACATTGCACTACCCAGTACTGCATATACCCCAGTACCTGTTGTGTTTACTTAACCCACCTCATCACTGCATATACCTAGCTTTGTGTTGAGTGAACCCAGCTCACTGCATCTAACTACCCAGTACCTGTTGTGTTTACTTAACCCACCTCATCACTGCATATACCTAGCGTTGTGTTGAGTGAACCCAGCTCACTGCATCTAAGTCTAACTACCTGCTGTGTTGAGTGAGAACCCACCTCACTGCATCTTAAGTACCTTTACTGTATACTGTTCAGTGAACCCAGCTCACTGCATCTAACTACCCAGTACCTGTTGTGTTTACTTAACCCACATCATCACTGCATATACCTAGCGTTGTGTTGAGTGAACCCAGCTCACTGCATCTAACTACCTGTTGTGTTGAGTTTGAACCCACCTGGCCACCTCACTGCATCTAACTACCTGTTGTGTTGAGTGAGAACCCACCTCACTGCATCTTAAGTACCTTTACTGTTGAGTGAACCCAGCTCACTGCATCTAACTACCTGTTGTGTTGAGTGTGAACCCACCTGGCCACCTCACTGCATCTAACTACCTGTTGTGTTGAGTGAGAACCCACCTCACTGCATCTTAAGTACCTTTACTGTTGAGTGAACCCAGCTCACCGCATCTAACTACCTGTTGTGTTGAGTGTGAACCCACCTGGCCACCTCACTGCATCTAACTACCTGTTGTGTTGAGTGAGAACCCACCTCACTGCATATAGCTAGCATACCCCCGAGATGGACAAAATGGACAAACCAGGTAGAGGAAGAGGTAGAGGCAGACCCAGAGGAAGGCCACCAGGCACCGGCAGGTCTGTGGCTGTGCGAGGTGGTGTTGCTGTGATTTCATGCGGACCTGCCCCAAAATACAGTGCTCAGAAGAAGGCACGTGCCATCACTTCCCAAAATCGTGAGGAGGTGATTGAGTATTTAACACAGAACACCTCATCTCCCGCAGCCACCAGCGCTACAACAAGCACCACATCCGCTGCATTTGACACTTCGCAGGAGTTATTTGGTGGTGGTGGTGAAATCACTGATTCCCAGCCACTACTGCAACAACAACAAGAAGGCGCAGGTACACCACCTCATACGTCTGAGTTAGGTGGCGATAGTATGGACGTAACGTGTGTGGATGGGGATGATGATGGACCACCTGAAGTTGGTGCACTTGAGGAGGTGTCTGAGGAAAGCGCAGCTGGCCAGGAGGATTATGATGACGATTATACGGATACCACATATGTTCCCGGTAGAGGAGATGACCAGGGGGACAGTTCAGAGGAGGAGTCAGAGAGGAGTAGGAGGAGACGACTCCATGATAGAAGCAGAGGGGGCTCGTCCTCAGAAACAGCTGTGGGCAGTGTCCGGTGCCATGTATCGCCAGCTATGGCCAGACAGCCAACATGCCCTTCAACGTCAGCTGCTGATGCCACCGTAGCGCCATCAGCCCAGAGGGGCTCAGCGGTTTGGAAATTTTTTCACGTGTGTGTCTCAGATCGGAGCAAAGCCATCTGTTGTCTCTGCCAGCAAAAATTGAGCCGTGGAAAGGCCAACTGTCACGTAGGGACAAGTGCTTTACGAAGGCACCTGGAGAGAAGGCACAAACAGCTATGGCAAGAACACCTGAGGAAAAGCAGCACCCCTCAAAAGACAAGCAGCGGAGAACAACCGTGGCAGCCGTCGCAGGGGGCTTCTGCTGCTCCACGTTCCCATGGTATTGTTCGTGGCTGGGGGGAGGAAGAATGGATACACTTTTAAACAATTTAAAAATACAACCATCTAAACTTTCAAACAATTTAAAAATACAACCATCTAAACTTTCAAACACTTTAAAAATACAACCATCTAAACTTTAAAACAATTTAAAAATACAACCATCTATCATTTTCAAAAAATTTAAAAAAAGGGCAAAAAAACTTGCCCTCCGTAAAACATTCTTGGCAAATGCTTTCGACTTGGTTTGTCTTCCGCTGGCTCAAGGGTCCATCTTGAGCCAGGGCCTGGTCTGCAAAGCACGGTCAGGGCAGCTACAGCATGGGTCTCAGCAGGCTCCCACTTCGGGCCGCAATCCAACCTTCATTCCCCGCGGTGACAATGGCAGACTTGCCCTCCATAACGGATTCCCGTTAAAGGATTTAAAGTTAATTCATTTCAAATACACAGCAGGGCCTCGAAAGTCCGCCTCCTGTATTGTTATTTTTGGTCACTACCTGCTGCCCTCCTTGGATGTGTAGTGGTAGCCGTTTCTCAGGCTCCACACCGGATTCCATCCCTCATTCCCCGGCCATTACCCGGGGTCACAAATGACAGACTTGCCCGCCTCCATATGATTCTCGTGAAAGGAATGTGGTGTCATCTTTGCCCGCCATAACTGGTTCTCGTTAAAGGATTTAAAGTACATTCATTTCAAATACACAGCAGGGCCTCGAAAGTCCGCCTCCTGTATTGTTATTTTTGGTCACTACCTCGGGGCGGGCGGGCGTGCATGCCTACCTGCTGCCCTCCTTGGATGTGTAGTGGTAGCCGTTTCTCAGGCTCCACACCGGATTCCATCCCTCATTCCCCGGCCATTACCCGGGGTCACAATGGCAGACTTGCCCGCCTCCACAGGATTCTCATTGTAGCGGTACTGAACAAGTACACAGCAAGTAGAAAATGTAAATTAAAAACAAAACGTAAGCTTTTTAACAATGCCATGGAAAGTTGAGAAGGAAGTCACACATTACCTGACATCACTGAGTGAGGAAGAGCAATCACGCCATGTTGCGCAGTAGTCCAGCATGGCCGTCACTACACAAACAGCTGTTTGCGGTGCATTACACAGTGAGTTTGGTGTGTCATCGTGAAGCAGTACTCTAATTACACTCCCTGTTTGATGTATACACATGCAAGATGTTTGAAAGCACGTTAGGCCTGCAATTTAGCATTCAATGTGATTTCTGCCCTTAAAACGCTGCTTTGCGTCACATCCAGATTTTTCACCGGGACTTTTGGCATGTATCCCACTCCGCCATGCCCCCCTCCAGGTGTTAGACCCCTTGAAACATATTTTCCATCACTTTTGTGGCCAGCATAATTTTTTCTATTTTTCAAAGTTCGCCTCCCCATTGAAGTCTATTGCGGTTCGCGAATTTTTCCGCGAACCAAACCTTCTGCGGAAGTTTGCGAACCGAAAATCGGAGGTTCGCGACATCTCTACTGCCTGGTCCTGAGCTACTGTGGAGAGCGAGTGACCAGCGGGGGAGGCTATAATTGAATGATTGCAGAGCAATGTTAATGGAGTATGATTTCAATGATAATGGTCTGGAGTATGTTTTCTTACTTGTACTTAATATTGTGCAAAGGTCTGCTATATCCCTGTGTTATATTATATGCAGTGCTGCAGATTACTTTCTGCCCATACAATTGTATATAGGTTTACACTGCAGCTGGCTGGCTTCTATCAGTTCCCCTATATTCATACAGCCCTGTCTCTCTTATCAGGCAGCTCTTCTCCTCCCCCAGTCATCTTCTCCCTTTTCATTCCCACACAGACTCTAAAAACTATTCACCTGGGTTCATGTAAAGGTGACCATACATCAGGCGACTTTGCGGCAAATCGACCATCCGATTAGATCATTACAACCTCATTGGATAAAAATTTGTGCCGCTAAGAGCATGCTTGATTGACAATGCAACTAATTTCGGGTTTCTGGAAATTGGCTACATGTAAACTTGCTTGATCGGGTACATGGCAATAACGGCGTACAATATCAGGACGAACGCGACGGAACGCGCTGACCTCCCTAATGTAAAATGTTCCCCCTGGTGCAGTATATGTTACTTGTCTGTCACTGGCTTTGGGCTCTGTCTACATACAGGTGCCCCATCTGGTTGCCAGACATTACGTGGGTGACGCCACACACGTGTCCAAGTATATGCCGGCAATCACATGGGGCGCATGTGTGTAGACAAAGCCAAAACCAGCGACGGACAAGTAAAATATACTGCTCCGGGCACTGGGAGGGCATTTTACATTAAGGGGACAGCGTGGAGGCAGTGAGATGGTGGATGCGGCGTCACAAGGCTGATTCCCGAGAGATTTATGCTGAAATCTATCAGGAATTTACCTGTGGTGTATGGGCAGGCAGCAGATTAGATCAGAGAGAGATCTGTCTCTTGGTCGATCTGCCCATACATCTTCTGATGTATGGGCACCTTACAGGATACCTGATGTGACATGATGAGATAGACATGTGTATGTACAGTGCCTAGAACACAAATAACTATGCTGCGTTCCTTTTTTTTCTTTCTCTGCCTGAAAGAGTTAAATATCAGGTATGTATGTGCCTGACTCAGACAGGAAGTGACTACAGTGTGACCCTCACTGATAAGAAATTCCAACTATAAAACACTTTCCTAGCAGAAAATGGCTCCTGAGAGCAAGAAAGAGATAAAAAGGGGAAAATCTTAACAGTGAGGGTCACACTGTAGTCACTTCCTGTCTGAGTCAGGACTGAGTCAGCTACTTACATACCTGATATTTAACTCTTTCAGGCAGGGAAAGAAAAAGGAACGCAGCATAGTTATTTGCATGCTAGGCACTGTACATACCCACGTCTATGTCACATGTCACTTTGGGTATCCTCTGGGGGGGGGTGAAAGTAAAAACAGACACTTACCTGGGGCTTCTATCGGCCCCCTGTAGCTGTAATGTCCCATGCCATCCTCCAACAATCAGCTGTTCCCCGCTGCCGGCCCCGGTCTAACATGGCATCTCATCACACTGCGGCTGCGCACGTGCTCGCTTCCGCTCGTGTCATCGGAAGCTTACTGCGCAGGCGCAGTACAAGAAAACTTCGTACTGCGCCTGTGCAATAAGCTCCCGATGACGCGGGCGAGAGCGCTCATTATTCGTCTTATTAGACGAATAATTAGTCTTATTAGACAAATATTTAGTCTTATTAGACTTATTCCCGGCAGGGAACGGGTGATCGTAGGAGGAAGACGCGGGGCATGACAGCTACAGGGGGCCAGTAGAAGACCCAGGTAAGTGTCAGATTTTATTTCCAAACTCCCCCCAGAGAACCCCTTTAAGTTGGTTCCTTTGTTATTGCATTCTGAGCACAGTGGTTCACACAGCTGTTTGGAGCACCAGCACTTTTTCTCTTTCTGCAGCAGCCCATTAATGTGTCACCCTAATTATTATAAAGAATTTATATTATGCTGATGTCCTCCATAGTATGTTACAGAGTACATAGTCATGTCACTGACTGTCCTCCAGAGGAGCTCCCAATCTAATCCCTACCATAGTCCTAGTCTAATGTCCTACCATATTATTATTATTATGTATTTATATATCACTGACATCTTCTGCAGCACTGTACAGAGTATATAGTCATGTTACTGACTGTCCTCAGAGGAGCTCACAATCTAATTCTACCATAGTCAGTCTAATGTCCTCAGGGGCGGCGCTACACTGGGGCTTGCCGGGGCTGAAGCCCCAGCTGACAAACTGTAAGCCCCATGAAAGCCCCCCCAGTCGCTGCTGCCCCTGCCGCTTTGCTTGGCTCGCCTGTGGCCTCAACCCCTGCAGGGTGCTCGGGTTGGGCTGCCGCCTGCCCCCCATGTTCCCCTCCCTCTCATCAGACCTGCAGATCAGCGCGGCGAGCGGAACAAGCAGAACTACAGACAGCGTGGGACCCGACTACGTCATATGCGGAAGAGACGTCACTCGTCACCTCCTGCATATGAACTGACTCGCGCGGCTGCTCACTGTGTGCCACTCTGTCAGCCGGGTCCCACGCTGATCTGAGGTCTCTGCCCCTGCTCGCCGCGCTGATCTGCAGGTCTGATGGGAGGAGGAGGGGGGAGAGAAACACTACCTACCTACATAACCACTTACTGCTACCTACCTATCCTCTCTACCTACGAGAAACCACCCACTGCTGCCTGCCTACCTACCTACCTACCTAAACCTTACCAACCTACCTAACCACCCACTGCTACCTAAACTTTACCTAGCTACCCAAATAACCACCCACCCAAACACTGCTACCTACCTACCTATCCGCACACTTACCTACCTGCCTACCTAAAACCCCACAAGCTCCTACTTATCTACTTTAACCCACACATTGCTATCTACCTACCTAAAAAAAAAAACCTGCTACCTACCTACCCACACAGTGCTATCTACCTACCTAATACACTGCTACACACCTACCTAAACCCCACACACTGCTACCTACCTACCCACCCAACCACCACCTGGGGACACCCTACTACCTGTACTGGGGGGGCACCTTACCACCTACTGGGTGCAGAGTCACTGACTTCTAGTCAGTAACACTCAGTCACATCCAGTGGCAGTGAGTGACTCAGGCACCCACGGACAGCGCACAGGACTGAAGGCTGGACTCTGGAGCCGAGCCAGTCAGTCAGCTAGACAGCCAGCAGGACTCAGGAGTCGAAACTCCGACAATGTGGGTGTGGTGGGTCAGGGTGTCCTGTCCTGTTTACTCCAGCCAGCCAACTGCTAAATTGTTTTTTTGCAACTGTGCACCAGGCAGCCACCCAGGCCTAGGGCAGCTCAGCAGGCACCACCACCAACCACCAGGCCTGACTCTGAGCACCCCCCTGGGGGGCCTCAGAACACCCACCACCCAGGCCTGAGCTGTGCTGCGGCCCCCAGCCCACCACCAGCCATGCCTTAGCTGCCCTGGGGCCCCCAACCTACCACCACCACCAAGGCCTGAGGCCTTCAGCCCACCACCAGCTAGGCCTGAGCTGCCCTGGGGGTCCCAGCCCACCACCACCAGCCAGGCCTGAGGCCTCCAGCCCACCACTAGCCAGGCCTGAGGTGCCCTGGGGCCCCCAGTCCACCATCACTAGCCTGACTACATATACTGGGGACATCTATACACCTGGGGACACTGGCTGTCTGTCATTATGTGCATTAACTGGTGAAATGCTGTCTCTCATTACATGCATTTACTGGGGAAATGCTGTCTCTTATGTGCATTTAATGGGGAAAAGCTGTCTGTTATTACATGCATTTACTGGTGAAAAGCTGTCTGTCATTACGTGCATTTACTGGTGAAAAGCTGTCTCTTATGTGCATTTACTGGTGAAAAGCTGTCTCTTATGGGCATTAACTGGTGAAAGGCTGTCTGTCATGTGCATTAACTGGTGAAAAGCTGTCTCTTATGTGCATTTACTGGGGAAATGCTGTCTGTCATTATGTGCATGAACTGGTGAAAAGTTGTCCCTTATGTGCATTTACTGCGGAAACGCAGTCTGTCATTATGTGCATTAACTGGTGAAAAGCTGTCCCTTATGTGCATTTACTGCGGAAACGCAGTCTATCATTATGTGAATTATCTGGTGAAAAGCTGTCTCTTATGTGCATTTAATGGGGAAACTGTCTGTCATTACATGCATTAACTGGTGAAAAGCAGGCTCTTATGTGCATTTACTGCAGAAACGCAGTCTGTCATTATGTGCATTAACTGGTGAAAAGCTGTCTCTTATGTGCATTTAATGGGGAAACTGTCTGTCATTACATGCATTAACTGGTGAAAAGCAGGCTCTTATGTGCATTTACTGCAGAAACGCAGTCTGTCATTACGTGCATTAACTGCTGAAAAGCTGATTCTTATGTGCATTTACTGGTGAAAGGCTACCTGTCATTATGTGCGTTTACTTCATTTTTTTTTTCCATGTAACTACGTTAGCTGGTACAACTACATTACAGTTAGCCCCGCCCACATGACATCATGACCACGCCCAATTCTTCGCCGCAGCGCAAATTCCCCTCCCCCCCTCCCCTGAGCCCGGCCTGCCAGCCCTCGTGCCCCCTTTGAGCCCCCCCAAAAATCTGAAGCTGGAGCCGCCACTGCATGTCCTACCATATTATTATTATTATTATTATTATTATTATTATTATGCACTTGAGTGAACCTAACTTGCCTAATCTCCATGCTCCCATCTAGTGACTGACTAAGCATTACCTCATACTGTGCTGTGTGATCTGTTTTTCTTGTATTCCTGTATTGTCATATTGCTGTATGTCACCCTAAATATTGTCTGTAACCTAAATTAATGTGCAGCGCTGCGTAATATGTTGGCGCTTTATAAATACAATAAATAATAATAATATATAGCACTGACATCTTCTGCAGTACTTTACAGAGTCCATAGTCATGTCACTGACCTTCCATAGTCAATTTAAAGGGATACTGTAGGGGGGTTGGGGGAAAATGAGTTGAAGTTACCCGGGGTTTGTAATGGCCCCCCACAGACATCCTGTGCCCGCGCAGCCACTCACCGATGCTCCGGCCCCGCCTCCAGTTCACTTCTGGAATTTCTGACTTTAAAGTCAGAAAACCACTGCGCCTGCATTGCCGTGTCCTCGCTCCAGCTGATGGCACCAGGAGCATACTGCGCAAACCAAAGACCATACTGGGCTTGTGCAATACTCTCCTGGTGACATCAGCGGGAGCGAGGATGCAGCTGCGCAGGCGCAGTGGTTTTCAGACTTTGAAGTCTGAAATTCCAGAAGTGAACCGGAGGCGGGGCCGGAGTATCGGTGAGTGGCTCCGTGGGTACAGGATGTCTGTGGGGGGCCATTAGAAGCCCTGGGTAAGTTCAACTCATTTTCCCCCGACCCCCCCTACAGTATCCCTTTAATCACCCTAATCTTGTGATCATTAACCCTAACCTGATACTTTTCTGTATATTTTTTCCCATAATCCTATTGTCTAATTCCTAGCCTTACCCTAAACGGCCAAAAGGTCTTGTCAATACCCAATATCCTGATCTATTAGTATCTCTAACATCCCCCTCTCCTACTTCTGATAACCCCTGGTGCTGTTCCCCAAGTGTATAAATGTGCATGTACATGTGTGCATTTATACATTACCTGTCCTGTGTTGCGGTGCCTGTCCGTCTTCCAAATCCACCACTCTTCTATTAGCCCCATACATGCCACTGGCGCATAGCATGCGGCACGTGTGTGAAGTCACACCCGAGCCACACCAGTGATGTGTATAGTGCTAATGGAAGAGCGGCGGATTTGGAAGACGGATGGGCACGGCGATACAGGGCTGGTAATGTATAAATGCATACATGCACATGCACATTTATACATTATGGCAGATGCGGCGCACTTCAGCATGAAATTGATAGCGAATCAGCCTGTGGTGTATGGGCAGCCAACAGATCTCTCTCTAATCAGATTCAGTTACAGACATTTGTCTCTTGGTTGAATCTGCCCATCATCGCTAGATGTATGGCTACTTTAACTAACCTAAAGGCTGGTACACAGAACGCTATTTCCTGTCAGATCAATGGGTCAGAACAATAATTTTCATCATTTCCAATCTACACCTGATTGATTTTAGGATCACTACTTCATAAAATCTTGTTCTTCATCGGGAACAGGTCGGACATACCGGAAATTGATTTGACCTGTCGATCTGACGGGAAGTAGCATCATGTGTTCCAGACGTAATGTTTTCCCTTAATTGTATCCCTATCCCCATTATCCTTATCCATAACCTATATTGTCCAAAATACCTACATTGCATTGCCCAGGCATCTCCAGGGGGGGGGGGCGCAAAAATGGTCTTTGTCCCCGGGTGCTGAAAACCCTAGCTACGCCTCTGACTGTAACAAGATTTGTAATCTGCTTCACAAAAACGCTCGGCATGTTTAGAAAATGTCTCCAAACATGCCTAGAATCGCTCTGAAATCTGCTCCAAAAACCGCTAGCGTTTTGAGGATCTGCTAGCGGTTTTGGTGTGCACTGGGCCTAATAGTTTGATGCATAATCCATTCTGGAGATAAGCACAGTGTGTTTGTAGTGTAAATTATACAAGAGAAGAGAAGTAGAATGGAGGGAGGAAGGGTAGTAGAGGGTCAGAATTGATGACATGGATGAGCAGATATCTATGAGTAGAATAGAGGCTCAGTGGGCAGCACTACTGCATTTTAGTGCTGAGTCCTAGGCTTGAACATTGGCCAGGGCAAAATCTGCATGGAGTTTCTGTCTTCAGACACTTCAGACATTTCCTGCATCCTAAAAAATATACTAATAAGTCAACTGGTTTACCCCAAAACAATCCTATATTGAAAATATTAGACTATAACTGTGGTAGGGATTAGATTGTGAGCTCCTCTGAGGACAGTCAGTGACATGACTCTGTAAAGTGCTGCAGGAGATGTCAGTGCTATATAAATACATAATAATATTATGGTAGGACATTATTCTATAACTACGGTAGGGTTAGATTGTGAGCTACTCTGAGGACAGTCAGTGACATGACTATGTACTCTGTAAAGTGCTGCAGAATATGTCAGTGCTATATAAATACATAATAATAATATGGTAGGACAATACAGTTTGACTATGGTAGGGATTAAATTGTAAGCTCCAGTGAGCAGTCAGTGACATGACTATGTACTCTGTAAAGTGCTGAAGATGTCAGTGCTACATAAATACACAATAATAGTTCCAAATGCTACTGGCTCCCCTGAAGAGTGCTCAGACTAGTGTACATAGTTGTGCACATTGTTCCCCACCCCAAGTAGCAGTTGTTTGGTCAGAGAGACAGTGGGAGAGGGAGCATGAGCAGAGTTAAGCTCCACACTCACCACAGTGACTGCAACAACACAGGAAGATGGATCCAGCGAGGTGTCCACTCATGACAAGCGTCCAGCGATTAATCTTCCTGCCAGCGGGTATGCAAGATGTCACGTCACGTGACATTACAGGACGGGCGCCAACGAGAAGTCAAGCGACCGCAGTACTTTACGGGGTGTCGTCAAGGATCTTAAAGATCCGATCCTCAGTGGCGGTCACTTTTCACCACACAACGCTATGACTACTTGTCGCTCAAAAAAAAAATTTGATGGACATCGGGAAAATCGTTGGAAAAATCGTGAGGTGGTACATAGCATTAGAGAGAGGGCAAACAGACAGCATTAATGGAAAACCAAAATTAGCTTACCTGGTAATGCTGTTTTTAATAACCCTCCAGGACAGGTGCTTACATATGAGATTAGGCCCCCCCCAACAGGAAACACAAAGAACTAGCTCTCTATAAGTTCCACCTCTAACCTCTACCTGCCAGTATGTTCCAATTAACTGTTCCGATAGATTATTCTACTTCACACATTACCTAAATATCCGTTTATAGTTAAAAGCCTTTTTATGACCACATGTTTACACATCAAATTATTTACATGCAACCATAAGTTTCTAGGGTGGGTCACCTGTCCTGGAGGGTTATTAAAAACAGCATTACCAGGTAAGCTAATTTTGGTTTTTTCAAATAACCCTCCAGGACAGGTGCTTACATATGAGATGATATGCAATAAATAACACTAACCTTAGGGAGGGATCACAGCCTGAAGAACCTTTCTTCCAAAAGTCTGTTCCTCTGCCGATAATAGATCCAACCTGTAGTGTCTGATGAAGGTGTTCACCGTCTTCCAGGTGGCCGCCTTGCAGATTTCGGTTGCCGTCGCTCCAGCTCTGTAAGCCCAGGAAGTTGCAACTGACCTAGCCGAATGTGCTGTTACTTCTCTTGGACCTGGAACTCCCTTAAGCCTATATGCTTCCTTAATGCAGGATCTGATCCATCTTGCTATAGAGGCCTTAGACATGCTTTTACCCTTTGCTGCTCCAGAAAAATTCACAAATAATGCCGTAGATTTTCTAAACTCCTTTATTCTGTCTAAATAAAATAGCAAACATCTCCTGACATCTAGTTTATGCCATTTAATTTCCCTTGGATCTGTTGCGTTTTTACAAAAGGACGGCAATACAATCTCTTGCATCCTATTGGACAGGGTAGCAACCTTTGGCAAGAATTCACTCGTCGTCTTCAGGACTACCCTATCGTGAAAAATTAAACAAAAAGGTTCAACCGAGCTTAGCGCCTCCAGTTCGCTTATCCTCCTTGCTGAGGTCACTGCTACCAAAAAAACTGTCTTCATTGTTAATAATCGTAATGTAATTTCATTTAATGGCTCAAAGTCCTCACTCATTAAGACGTTTAGAACTAAAGTTAAATCCCATCTTGGGTATGAACGTTTCATTACTGGCCTAGAACGTTCTACCGACTTCAGAAATCTAATAACTAAGGGTTCTAAGGCTAACCGCCTATTAAGAAAAACTGAAAGGGCTGCAATCTGCACTTTCAAGGTACTTAATGCCAGTCTCTTGTCGACTCCATCCTGCAAAAATTCTAATACTGAGGCCAGTCTGTTGGATTTCAGACCTGATTGCTCTTTCCAATTACAAAAGGTCTTCCAATACTTTAAGTAGATTGCCCTCGTAACGCTTTTCCTACTGTTCAGTATCGTTCTTGTTACTCTGTCAGATAATCCTCTTCTTTTTAAGATTTGCCCCTCAGAAACCACGCTGTCAGCTGAAGATTGGGAATCTGAGTCCACTCGTCTTCTCTTTTGAGGAGGCTGTGTCTGTCTCTCAATTGGATCGGTTTGTCCACCAACATCGATTTTATCATTGGGAACCAGACTCGTTTTGGCCAATTGGGTGCAATCAGTATCATGTACATTGTAGTTGATCTTAGCTTTTGTAATACTACTGATAATAGAGGGATTGGCGGGAAGGCATAGGCGATCTGAAAATCCCATGTCTGAGCCAAGGCATCTACTCCTAAAGCTCCTCTTGGATCTAGGGAAAAAAAGTGGTCGCAGTGTGTGTTCTCCCAGTTGGCAAACAGATCTACTTGAGGACAACCCCACTTCTGTGTCAACTCCCTGAACACTTTTGGGTTTAGGCTTAGCTCTGAATTTGACAATCTTTTCCTGCTTAATAGATCCGCCATAGTATTCAGTGACCCCTTGAGATGAACTGCTGAAATCGATTGAAGGTTCTGTTCTGCCCAATCTAATATCTGTAGTACTAGCTTTAGAAGCTGTTCTGACCTCGTACCTCCTTGTTTGTTCAAATACATCACTACTGTGATGTTGTCTGATCTGACTTGGAGATGGTGGCCTCTTATCTTGTCGGCCGCCTGTATCAGTGCCTCCTTTACTGCTAGCAATTCTCGAAAGTTTGACGAGTGAGTCATTACTTCTTTCGACCAAGTACCCTGTAAATAAATGCCTTCTATATGAGCCCCCCAACCTATCAGGCTGGCATCTGTCGTTAATACCCTCGTTATCGGATATCTCCATAAACGACCCTGTACCAGTCTGTCCTCCTGGACCCACCAATCTAGGCTCTGCTTTATCTCTGCTGGCATACAAAGGGTCTGATCTATGGCCGTCTGAACTCCTCTCCAATTCTGCAGAAGCCATTGCTGTCTTATGTGCCTCAGTGCCCAGTATACTGATGGAGCTGTGGAGGTTAAAAATCCTATCAACCTCATTACTTGTCTTACTGTTGTGACTGTTTCCCTCTGGTATTGCTGTACCATTGTCTGGAGTTTCATTATCTTGTCCTGTGGAAGATATAATTTTTGAGACACTGAATCCACCCTGAACCCCAGGAATTGAATCTGCTGTGTCGGAATGAGGTAGGATTTCTGAAAATTCACTAGCCAACCTGTCCTCTCTAGGAGTTCTATCACCAACTTCTTGTGGTTTTCCAGTCTTTGAATACTGTCGGCTAGTACTAACAAATCGTCCAGGTATGGGATTACAAGAATGCCCCTGAGGTGTAGAGCCCCCACAATCTCTGCCATTACTTTTGTGAAAATTCTGGGTGCTGAAGAGATTCCGAATGGAAGACCGCAAAATTGAAAATGTTCTGGACCTGAACTCGTCTTTATACTGAATCGAAGGAAAACTTGAGACTCTTTCCTTATTGGGATATGCCAATAAGCATCTGTTAAATCGATATTGATCATGAAACAATCTGGGAACAGTAGGTTTCGCATCGTAAATACTGTCTCCATTCGGAATCTCTCGTATTTTATATATGGATTCAGAGGTTTGAGGTTTAATATCAAACGATATTTCCCCGTGGGCTTCTTTACCAAAAAGACTCTGGAGTAGAATCCCCTTTCTACTGGAACTCTGCAGACCACGTCTCTTGCGAGCATATCCTGCACTATCTGTAACATCGCTCTCTTTTCCTCTGGCACTCTTGGGGCCTGAGTAATTATAAATCGATTGGGAGGAGGTGTTGAAAATTGGATCTTGTATCCATTTTCTACTAGATCTAAAATAAATTTGTTTTTTGTTATTTCTTTCCAACCTAGTAGGAACTTTTTTAACCTTCCTCCCACCTTGTTGGCGTCATGGTCTGTCCTTATTTTCCGTTGATCTGAACAACGGATTTCTTTTGGTAAAACTTCTATTGCCTGCCCAAGGCTTACGCCTCTGCTGTTCCTTACCCTGTGCTGTGCTTTTACGAAAAAACGGCTTCTTTTTTGGCTCAAACTTTCTCTTTTTAGGAAAGGTTGTCTTTTTGCTGGCTGTACGCTCTAATACCTCCTGGAGCTGTGGACCAAATAATACATCTCCTGAGAAGGGAAGACTACATGCCCTGGCTTTTGATGTCTGACTCCCATCCCACGTTTTTAACCACAGATTCCTACGTGCATTATTTATCAGTGCCGTGGATTTTGCTGTTACTCTTAGTGATTCTGAGGCTGCATCAATCACATAATCATTACCACCCTCAACCACCTCAATGGCTTCAAGAATATCTTTCTTAGGTGCATCTTCGTCAACCAATTTTTTAATTCTTTCCAACCATACAGACATAGTGCGGGATACACAGGTCGTTGCTGCGGCTGGCTTGAAGTTGGTCGCACAAGCTGACCAAGCCTTTTTAAGTGAAAATTCAATTCTTTTATCCCCTGGATCCTTAAGTCTACCAAAATCCTCGAAAGCTAACTCATTATCTTTCTCGACTTGGCTAAAAGCTGCGTCAAGCTTGGGACATGACTCCCATAACTTAGCATCCTCTTCCGCAAACGGAAAACGTCTCTTAAATCCCTTTGAAATAAATAATCTTTTCTCAGGATCTTTCCATTGTAATGTAATTAAATTCTTCATAGAATTATGCAAAGGAAAACAAAGTTGCTCTGATGGTTCCATTCCCATATACAATTTGTCATGCAAGGATTTTTCTGACGTCTTTTTCTGTGGTATATCTAGCGTTGAATAAATTGCCTTAAGCAGCTCTTCTGTCTCTTCTGAGGCAAATTTAAACTTTGATGCCTTATTTGCATCTTCAGTCTCCTCATGTTCAGACAATTCCTCAGAAGATACAGAGTATGGTTCACCCGTTTCGTGGTGACTCTCTTGCTCTTCTTCTGATGAATAAATAATTCTAGGGGATTTACTTGTGGCTTTTTTAGGTTTAACTACCTGCTCAGGCTGCCGCCCTTGTGCAGAGGTGGTAGGTAGACTTTCTCTAAATGCCTTAAAGGTCTCAACCATTTCTTGGCGCATTGTAAACATAAAGTCTTTACAAGAGGCTGTATTATCTTCATTAATGATACTTGAAATACATTTCTGACAGGATGCTTTTGGCCAGTGCAGTTGTAAGGGTTTATTACAGAGAATGCAACTCCTGGGCCTTTCAGAGCTGTCAGACTCCATAGCATCCTAAGGGAAACATACAAAATAACCCCATCAATATGTTAAACAGCCACCTTACTCTATATCAACATGATTGAATAATATGAGCGGCCTGGATCCTAATTCAATTCGGATAATAGCCTAAACAAAGTCTAATTTGCATCAGGACAATTGCACTGACAGCCATTCCCTGTGCATATCCAATATACAAATATATCAGTAATTGCCAACATCCCATAATCACATGATATAATTTAGATGCTTTAACTGGTTAACAAAACACCATATGAATTAGGATGATTTAGACTGAATAGTAATCACCTAATATCCAACACTTAATCACGTATAAACTTTTATGTTGGGACCATAAACAATGCCGCTGGAAATTTAGCATATACTATAACTAACATGCACTAGGTTGTGAATATGACTCCTATATTAACAATCTAAGCATATGTTGAATACAATATCAGACCTCTGAGATCAGACTGCGGGATAGGTAAACATTAACTTTCCCCCCTTAGCAGACCTCAATCAAACAGCGGCTACTAACATCAGACCTTGCAGATCAGACGGGCGAATGTCCTCCGACGTAGCCCCACTTACCTGGTCTGCTGTCTTCTGCTTTGCGTCCATCTCCTCCAACCACGCCAACGCATGTGGGGATGGACGCCGCGGCCTCTAAGCAGGCGCCCAAACCGGAATCGGACGTGACGTCACCGTAAGGGCGGAAGTTCCGCATAGCCAGCGTTACTGCCCTCGCTTCCGCCTGGACACGCTGCCACGCTCCCGCACACACCAGAAGCCACCATTCCGCCTCCGCATGGCGCCAGCTTCCTCCGTTGGGCGTATGGCCTCCGCCTTAGCTGCCTCCGCTGCCGCTCCCCTGGTCACCCCTGCACCTGCCGGCCATCCCAGGAGAATCCACCACCCGGTGGATAAGGTACACCCATCCTTCCACCTGGACCAGGCTACCCTTCACTAGTTCCTAATGGCCTCAGCACTGCCTGGCTGCTGACCACCTCTCCTAGCCAGAGAGCTAGATGTTCCCCGGAACAGGAAACACAAAGAACTGGCAGGTAGAGGTTAGAGGTGGAACTTATAGAGAGCTAGTTCTTTGTGTTTCCTGTTGGGGGCGGGGCCTAATCTCATATGTAAGCACCTGTCCTGGAGGGTTATTTGAAAAATACATTATTATGCCAGCTTCAATTATAAGTAGTGATGGATGTAATTACACACATTGCTTACATGTCCATTATCATTGTTTGAGCTTTAGATGCTGCCCTCCTGTTCACTCTCTCACAATGAAAGACAAAAACTGCAACCCCCACTGTGTCTATTACACACTTCAAACACTGTCCTGGTGAATTCAGGGAGAAGTTCAGGCTGTGTGTCCCAGAGGGGAGAGAGGATCAGATGATCCTACCGCTCCATAGCTAGTCATGGCAAGCGTCCTGACATTTAGACATGCCAGACATTCTAGCAGCAGAGCACAGGGCTGTCTGCAGAGTTTACTGTTTGTTTGTTTGTCTTGCTCGCTCTGCAGACTCAGTAACATTTGGGGGTAGGGTGCTGTCACCTCTGTACACTGAATAGTGAGGGACTGTCTCAAATCTTTCTATGAATCCTTATTAGATGCATTCCTAAAAACACTTGTGAGAGTAGAACAGAGTAACCAAGCAGCTCAGGGTGACCCAAGCTACTAGTAATGTATAGGGGGATAAAAGGAACCAAAAAGCCCTCCTACTAAAAAAGCAAAGCTTGGTGTAATTGCCTTCTTAAAACAGAGAGTAGAAAACTTTCTCTACATACCCTTAAACAGCAGTCAGTCACTCAGGCTCAGAAAGGTGGGGCAGAGAACAGCTATAAACCAGACACCTTCTTCTTAGGGAGTATCTATAAATCTGAACTCTGAATGATTCTTTATCCGTGACTTAGCAGAATGCTATTTGTGAAAAGAGCAGAGTATCCAAGCAGCTCAGGGTGACCCAAGCTTCTAGGAATGTATAGGGGGATAAAAGTTACCAAAATGCCCTCCTACTAAAAAAGCAAAGCTTGGTGTAATTTGCCTTCTTAAAACAGAAGGAAATCTATTTCTCTCTAGTCCCTTACAACGGTCTTTCAGGACCGGAATTTTTATTTCCCCTTGGACTGACAGTAATTTATTGCGCCTTACCCCATCAAAGCCGCTCCAAGCCGCTGCCTGGGTGGTCAGTAGGTTAAGGCGCCCCTGGGTCAGATGAGAGGATGTGTGGGAGCCAGGTGGCAAGGTTGTCGAGAAAGTGAGGAATGAAGCTCGATGGAGGGCGATATAAGACCGCAACAATGGCTGGGAGGGGATGGTAGAGGTGGATGGCATGGGCCTCGAATTATGTAATTTGTAGCGAGGGAGGTGGAAGATGAATACACATTGTGCCCTTTTAGGGATAGAACAAAGGTTCTACATACCATACAGACCACAGTCCTCTGGGATAGTTGAATGTATGAAACACACTTTTAAAACAAGTTTAAAAAGGATGATCATGACCTATGGGAAAGATTGGGTTACCCTCCTTCCAGCTATCACCAATGAACCCATGACAGTGTTACGCTGCCTATGCACTGGCAACGTTTAACACCACGTGCAGAGCATAAGAATTGCAAGAAATGCAGATTTGTCACTATTGTGGAATATACTGAGACGCAGACCAGGACTAAAGGGAAATAACAAAGGATTATTGAAAATTCAAAAGTAAATTAAGCAAGTGGCATCAAAAATACATTAATTTCATGCACGGGAAAACAAAATAGAACCAGGCAAACAAAACTATGCAACTGCAAATGGAAATCATACACTGGACTAGTAGTTGCAATCAGGTATGTATGTATGTGCAGGGCCGGCCCTAGACTTTTTGCCGCCTGAGGCAAAATTAGGAGAAAATTGCTGTCGCCCCCCGCCCATCCGTGGGTGCGGGGGGGCCGGCTGCCAAGCCGGAGGGGTAGCGGGCAGGTCGGGGGTATTGGGCCTAGCGGTGGGGAGGGGGGGTCGGACCCCCCCTCCCTCGCCTGGGTCTCCCGATTTGCGCTCCCCTCCAGCTGTAATTAGGAAGCAGCTACTTGCAGATCGTAAGAGGCACGGGTGGGGAGGACTCCCCTTATCCGCGTTCCATCGTGCGCTCCACTGACGTCACTTCCTGCATCGCCGTCCACTTACAATACAGTGGGCGGCGATGCAGGAAGTGACATCAGTGGAGCGCTCGCTGGAACGCGGAAAAGGTGAGTTCTTCCCGCCCGTTGCCTCTTACGATCTGCAAGCGGCTGCTTCCTAATTACAGCTGGAGGGGAGCGCAGATCGGGGGACCCAGTCGAGGGAGGGGGGGTCCGACCCCCCTCCCCACCGCTAGGCCCAATACCCCCGACCTGCCCGCTACCCCTCCGGCTCGGCGGCCGCCCCCCCCCCCCGGGCGGGTGCCGCCCCTAGAAATTTGCCACCTGAGGCAAATGTTTCACCCCGCCTCATGAGCGGGCCGGCCCTGTGTATGTGGGAAAAAGAGGAAAACATTTTTTTTCAAAAAGACCTTATAGTTTTTGAGAAAATCGATTTTAAAATTTCAATGTAAATTCTCCTTCTGACCGTGGGAAAATAAACCCCCGCCGACTTTAGCAGATAATAGCAAAGCCCCTTTAAAAGCTAGAGACTCCAAAATTGCTGGGAATGTTAAGTAGAATAGTGGGAACAAGAGGAAACATTTTTTTTCAAAAAGACCTTATACTTTTTTAAAAAAATCGATTTTAAATTTTCAAAGAAAAAAAAAAAGAGTTGATTTATTAAAACAAGAACCGATTCATTAAAAAGGACCGGATGATTCATGAGCCGTTAGTATAGAAGAGAATGCGTCCTGTGCAGGACGTATAGCTGCCGACTCCCGCCGTCTCTCCCCACCTGCCTTCACCTGTCACCCTCACCTAGGGGTGCACCAGGTGCCAGCCTAGGTGAGGGTGACAGGTGAAGGCAGGCGGGTAGAGACAGCGGGAGACGGCAGCTATGCGTCCCAAAGGACGCATTCTCTGCTATGTGGGGGGCTTCGGAGATCTTCAATCAACTTCATTGAAGATCGCAACATAAGAGGATACTGTATTCGTTGGATTGTTTACCGAAGATATTGGCGTGGGAATTTTTTTTAAAGGTACAGGTAAGTATTCATGAATAATTTAGAATAATAAAATACTTTTCTCGTGGTTGTGTTTTTATTCATTTAACCCTTTGTGGAAATGGGTAAGGGGTACTTTGTACCCCTATACTCATTTCTCCTGGGAGGGGGGTGGGCATCTGGGGTCCACTTCTTAAAGGGGACACCCAGATGCCACCATAAACCCCCCCAGGGAGTCGTCGTCCCCACCTCCTCCTGGGGCACCAGGGGTGGGGAAGAGCCCCTTGTCCATGGATTGGACAAGGGCTCCGGGGGGGGAGGGGGGGGAGGGGAAGGCTTGACCACCCCTCCCCCCCTGGAGCCCCCCATACCATGGACCATGCGGGCTGGTATAGCTCAGGGTGCGAAGCCCCAGTTGGTCGGGACTCCGCATTCTGGCTATCCCAGCCTGCATGGGGGACAAGGGGTTACAGAGGCTCAGGAGGGGGGACCCCATGCCATTTTTTCTCAGATTTCCCACACTCAGCACATAAAAATAATAAAAAAAAAAAAAGTTTTTCTAATATTGTTTCCTGCTATTTTTTTAATGTATCCTGCAAATTTGGTGTTGCTAGGATGTAAGGGGCCTTTGCTATTAACTGCTAAAGTCGGCGGATGATAACCAACCAGAGTTATAGGAGTGCAAAAGTGCTGAATTCTGCCATTGGCTTTTATTGGGCTCCCTATTTCACTTTCAAAAATCCCAAATCTTTTCAAAGGATGATGGCTCAGCAGTGGCACATTTTCTAGCATTGTAGGGACTCTTAGGGGGATCATGACCGATGAGTTTCGGGCCCCTATGCCAAAGAGGTCATAGCCTAGGGTCACAAAAACCTGTTCATTTTGGCAATGTTAATGGTGGCGATTCTGACGAACATAAATCACAGCCATGGCCGTTAGCAAAGTCTGAATCTCACGACATGTCTCATGCAGGTAGAAGGCATATTGTTGTACTTGCACTCCAATGTTGGATTCCCTACATCTCTGCAAACCAGAGTTACGGGGGTGCAAAAGTGCTAAATTCCCCCATAGGCTTTCATTGGGCCTCCTATTTCACTTTCCAGTATTACTGCGGGAGCCATGGTGGAATGAACGGGAGGGCGCGTATGGCGTCCTCTATGGATCTGGATTATGAAAAGATATTTAACTTTTTTCACATTTGTGGCCTCAGAAGTACTTTAAAACATTTTTTTTAATCATTTTTATGTGCTGATTGTGGGAAATCTAAAAAAAAAATGGCGTGGTGTCCCCCCTCCCAAGCCTCTGTAACCCCTTGCACCCCATGCAGGCTGGGATAGCCAGAATACGGAGCCCCGGCCAACTGGGGCTTTGCACCCTGAGCTATACCAGCCCGCATGGTCCATGGTATGGGGGGGGGGGGGAGGGGTTGTCAAACCTTCCCCTCCCCCCCGGAGCCCTTGTCCAATCCATGGACAAGGGGATCTTCCCCACCTCCAGTGCCCCAGAGGAGGTAGGGGTGACGACTCCCTGGGGGGGGGGGGGTTCATGGTGGCACCTGGGAGTCCCCTTTAAGAAGGGGACCCCAGATGTCCACCCCCCTCCCAGGAGAAATGAGTATAGGGGTACAAAGTACCCCATACCCATTTCCACAAAGGGTTAATAAAAACACAACCACGAGAAAAGTATTTTATTATTCTAAATTAACCATGAATACTTACCTGTACCTTTAAAAAAAATTCCCATGCCAATATCCTCGATAAACGATCCAACGAATACAGTATCCTCTTATCTTGCGATCTTCAATTAAGTTGATTGAAGATCTCCGATGCCCCCCACATAGCAGAGAATGCGTCCTTTGGGACGCATAGCTGCTGGCTCCCGCTGTCTCTCCCCACCTGCCTTCACCTGTCACACTCACCTGTCACCCTCACCTAGGCTGGCACCTGGTGCACCCATGGGTGACAGGTGAAGGCAGGTGGGGAGAGACAGCAGGAGCTAGCAGCTATACGTCTTGCACAGGATGCATTCTAAGCTATACTACTAACGGTTCATGAATCATCCGGTTCTTTTTAATGAATCGGTTCTTTTTTTAATGAATCGACTCATTTTTCTTTGAAACTTTAAAATCAATTTTCTCAAAAAGTATAAGGTCTTTTTAAAAAAATTGTTTTCCTCTTGTAGTCACTGTCCTCCTCTACATACCCTGCAAATTTGGTGTTTATACTATGTAAGGGGACTTTGCTATTAACCACTAAAGTCAGCGGGCATTGAAGTCTATGGGCGAACCAAACTTTTTTTGAAACAAGTTCCTGGTTCACTGCTAACACGAACCACTGAAGTTCGCTGGGAACCGTTCGCCGGCGAACCGGTCAGGCCATCTCTACTCGCCTTTGCTCTGTGCAGTTGGTAACTCCCAAATATATGCAGACATCCAGGATTTGATACAAGTGATGTTTATTTACAGTGAAAGGTACATGCAATGTTCAAAGCAGGGTTTCCAAAACATGATGCAGGAACATGTTTGCAACACAAGTTCAAGATCAATATGCAGGAATATTACCCAGAGACTGGCAAACGGATACAAGTCCAGGAACAGATATGCAGGTTGAATCAGGAAAAGACATGCAAATTATCCAGGAACGGGTATACAGGTTTAACCAGGAACATGCATACAGGCAAGGAATCCAGATACTCAGAACATGAACAGGTATTCAGGTGTGAAGTCCAGATACTCAGAACAGGAACAGGCATACAGGCATGAACTCCAAGAGCTCAGGACATCAACAGGAACACAGGCTTGGAATCCATGTACTCAGAACAGGAATTAGGATACAGGAATTTAGGACATGAACACTAGATACATGAGTCAGTGATCAGGGAAGCTGAGGTCCAGCTGCACTAAAGCTAGGCTAGACAATACAATGCAACAGCAAAGCCTGCTGGAAACTCAGGATGCTAAATGCTTCCACTAATGGAGCTATTACCCTGCAGGTGATGGAACACTCCCATGCATATGCAAATTGTATCAAGGTCACTGCCAGCTCATTGCTGCAGTAACAGAGAGTCCTGATACATGCATATGCAAATTGGAACAGCTCCAGTGCTTGCTGATCACTGCAGAGGCCTCTGGACGCTTCACTTGTACATAAGCTCGCACCCACCTGGGTCCCAGGAAACACTGGGCAGAATGACAGGTATCAATTTAGTCAGCAAACTGGGCAATACCAGGTAAAGCAGCAACCTGAATGTTGCTGAGATGCATAGACATAGGGTCACCCGGCAACATAGTATGCTGGAGAGCATATTGGAGACCCTTAGGCAATGCAGAAAACTAGGAACCAACAGGAGAAGCAATGGACCGGGCACCCATAGGAATACTAGAGCCGATGTCATCGGGTAGACTGGATACCATCAAGAAGCACAGGACACCCTCAGGAGGAACACCGGGCTGGAAGGCACCAGGAAGAACACCAGGCTGGAAGGCACCAGGAAAAACACTGTGCTGGAAGGCACCAGGAAAAATACCAGGCCGGAATGCACCAGGAAGAACAGCAGACTGGAAGGCACTGGAAGGCATCAGCAGGAACACCGGACTGGAGAGCATCAGAAGGAACGATGAGCTGGGCATCTTTAGGAGGAACAGTAGACTGGTCACTATCTGGGTGGAAAATAGACTGAAAGTCATTCACCGGTAGGGCAGGCAGGACAGCAGACTGGATAATCCCAGGCAAAAGTCTATAAGGTTGAGTAGCAGCAGCAGTTTGTTGGAGCAGGGTATGTGAAGGACTCTGACAACTGAGTACCAGAAAACGTTTTTATGGACAATCCATGTAAGCACTGTGCCTCACCAAAAAGACTGTAAGGACTGATCCTCAGCAAAGCATTGTGGGAGCTTGATCTCAGCAAATGTTGGTGTGTGTAGGGCCTCAGTAGGAACCTGTGAAAACAGGGTGTCAGCAGGAGCCTGTGGTGACTGGATCTCAGCTGATATTTGTGGGAACTGGGTAGCAACAGAAGTTGGTAAGTACAGGGCAGGAGATGAAGTCTGTGAAAACTGGGTGTCAGCAGTTGTCTGAATAGATGGGCCTTCAGCCAAAGTCTGGGCTTTAGCAGAAGCTGGAGAGAAATGAACATCAGCAGAAACTGGCTGAACAGCTAGCAAGGTCTTTGGCAGAGCTATCAGCTGAACCTTAGGACGAGCAACTGGCAGAATTACAGGTTGAGCAACCGGCTGGGCCTTTGGGCGAGCTTAAACCCTGCTGGAACAGCTGGCATAGGCTCTAATGAGAAGTCTGGATGGGGCACCACTGAACCAGCTGGCAGGGGTTCTACCACGCTGTTTGACTGGGCCAATGCCGAACAGACCAACAAAGATACTGACAAACTGACCAGCAGAGATACTGACAAAATGTCTGACAGAGGTATTAGGGGACTGACAGGCAGGTGCACTGCTGGGCCTACAGACAGGGATAGGGCTAAATTGAGTGACATGGGTATAGCTGAAGTGGCTGACACAGGCATGGCTGAGGTGGCTGGCACAGGCAGTGTTGAGGTGGCTGGCACGGGCAGGGCTAAAGTGGCTGGCACGGGCAGGGCTAAAGTGGCTGGCACGGGCAGGGCTAAAGTGGCTGGCACAGGCAGGGCTAAAGTGGCTGGCACAAGCAGGGCTGAAGTGGCTGGTGCAGGCAGGACTGAAGTGGCTGGCACAGGCAGGACTGAAGTGGCTAGCAGAGGTAGGGGTTGACACAGGCAGTGCTGAAGTGGCTGGCACAGGCAGGGCTGAAGTGGCTGACACATTCAGGGCTGAGGTGGCTGGCACTGCTAAGGTGACGGGTACTGTTGAGGTGGTTGATATTACTGGAATAGCAGGCTGGAGTAAAGATGGAGTAAATTGGGGGAGGGGAGAGGGGAATAGGGACCAAGACCAGTTCAATGATTGCTAGTTACAATTAACCTGACCCACACCATTACATATTACATAGTTATTTTGGTTGAAAGAAGACATACGTCCATCGAGTTCAACCAGTACAAAGTACAACTCCAGCCTTCTCCCTCACATATCCCTGTTGATCCAGAGGAAGGCGAAAAAACCCCTACAAGGCATGGTCCAATTAGCCCCAAAAGGGAAAAATTCCTTCCCGACTCCAGATGGCAATCAGATAAAATCCCTGGATCAACATCATTAGGCATAACCTAGTAATTGTAGCCATGGATGTCTTTCAACACAAGGAAAGCATCTAAGCCCCCTTTAAATGCAGGTATAGAGTTTGCCATAACGACTTCCTGTGGCAATGCATTCCACATCTTAATCACTCTTACTGTAAAGAACCCTTTCCTAAATAAATGGCTAAAACGTTTTTCCTCCCATGCGCAGATCATGTCCTCTAGTCCTTTGAGAAGGCCTAGGGACTAAAAGCTCATCCGCCAAGCTATTATATTGCCCTCTGATGTATTTATACATGTTAATTAGATCCCCTCTAAGGCGTCTTTTCTCTAGACTAAATAAACCCAGTTTATCTAACCTTTCTTGGTAAACGAGACCTTCCATCCCACGTATCAATTTTGTTGCTCGTCTCTGCACCTGCTCTAAAACTGCAATATCTTTTTTGTAATGTGGTGCCCAGAACTGAATTCCATATTCCAGATGTGGCCTTACTAGAGAGTTAAACAGGGGCAATATTATGCTAGCATCTCGAGTTTTTATTTCCCTTTTAATGCATCCCAAAATTTTGTTAGCTTTAGCTGCAGCGGCTTGGCATTGAGTACGATTATTTAACTTCTTGTCGATGAGTACTCCTAAGTCCTTCTCCAAGTTTGATGTCCCCAACTGTATCCCATTTATTTTGTATGGTGCTAGACCATTGGTACGACCAAAATGCATGACTTTACATTTTTTAACATTGCATTTCATCTGCCATGTATGTGCCCATATAGCCATCCTATCCAGATCCTGTTGCAATATGACACTATCTTCCTAAAAGTTGATGATTCTGCACAATTTTGTGTCATCTGCAAAAATAGCAACATTGCTCACTACTGCATCTACTAGGTCATTAATAAATACATTGAAGAGCACTGGACCCAGTACAGAACCCTGTGGGACCCCACTGCTAACAGTCTCCCATTTTGAGTACGATTCATTGACCACAACTCTTTGTTTTCTGTCCATTAGCCAGTTCCCTATCCATGCACACAGACTCTTCCCCAGTCCTTGCATCCTCAACTTTTGCACCAGACTTCTGTGGGGAACAGTGTCGAAGGCCTTTGCAAAGTCCAAGTATATCACATCTACAGCATTCCCAATATCCATATTAACATTCACTACCTCATAAAAGCTGAGCATGTTAGTCAAACAGGACCTGTCTTTAGTAAACCCATGTTGATGCTGAGAAATAAGATTATTTTCTACTATGAAGTCATATGAATTGTTTAAAACAATTAATCACGTGACAAAGGTCATGCAAAAAATAGAAAAGGTCATTTATTGGTATTAAGTAAAGCTAAAAGGTGTGCAGCGAAACACAGCATTAAAAGACAACAACGCTGTTGCACATTACTCACACACAGCACGCTGAACAAACAACACCACTCCACATAATCAAATTAATTTATGCTATTGCACAGGGCCACTGTTCAAGCAGTTGTTAAAGCTTCCCTTGAGCTCCTTGATTCAGGCATCTTATAGCAGACATCTATGTGCGTATAAGCAGCAAAGCAAGTTAGCAAAGTGCAGGAAAGTCACTATAGTTGTCAGCTTGCAAGCAGTTAATATAGCATCCACATAGTCCAGCTAGCTGCACAACTCCATCGCTCCAGGAATCAACAGACCACTATAGTTGGAGCCCCCCCCAAAGACAAAGAAACAAAAAAACTATAATAAATAAACTCCACATAGCTCATTTAAATAAGTATGTTTTTGTCTCCTGTGGGGCACAAATATAGCCTTATGTGTGACATTAGGTTATAGATTAAAGGATGATTCCCAAAACGGGACATCCTCTCTACTTTTCCACATTTCATACCAAACACAAATACTAGCATAGAGTGCCCCTAATCAAAACTTCTTATCTCCGATTTTTCCATCACCTCCCCCTCACAAGAAGCTTTTTAACCTCCTGAGCGATAATCCCGAGCTGAGCTCGGGGTATATCGCGCAGGAGGATTTCTCAGGCCCTGGTGGGCCGATTTGCATAATTTTTTTTTGTTACACGCAGCTAGCACTTTGCTAGCTGCGTGTAACTTCCGATCGCCGCCGATCCGCCACCGCTCGCCGTGCCGCGCAGCCCCCCCTCCCCGACCCCTTGCGCAGCCTGGTCAATCAGGCCAGGCAGCGCTGAGGGGTGGATCGGGACTCCCTCTGACGTCACGACGTCTAAGACGTCGGTGACGTCATCCCGCCCCGTCGCCATGGCGACCGGGGAAGCCCAGCAGGAAATCCCGTTCTGAACGGGATTTCCTGCTTACTCTGATCGCCGAAGGCGATCGGAGTGGGTGGGGGGATGCCGCTGCACTGCGGCTATCATGTAGCGAGCCCTGGGCTCGCTACATGATTTAAAAAACAAAAAATTTAAAAAAAATAGTGCTGCGCCACCTCCTGGGCGATATAATTGTATCGCCCAGAGGGTTAATGTGAAGTCAACATTTAGACCCTGCGGAGATCTCGACCTCAGTCGATACATCCACATCGCCTCTCGGCGAAGCAGCGTCTCCTCAGTCCTCTCAGAGCGTGTGGGCACGTCCACACTATCGATGCACATCGCTCTCAGCCCTACAATTGAGCCATTATGCATTTCCTTAAAATGTTCCGCGATTGGCGATTTCTTTTCACCGCTCGCAATGTTGCCCAAATGTTCAAGCAACCGTGTCTTAAACGCCCGTGTAGACATGCCAACATAGTATTTGTTGCAGGGACATATAATCAAATACACAATACATGTGGAATTACGATTTGAGTACCCACCTTCCCGGAAACGCCTAAACATTTCTTCCGCTTCTCACTTAAATTGTTCCACATCCGCGCAATTTCGTCGGATCCTTAAAAACTGTCTTGCGGGGATGCCGGCAATCACCGACTCCAGATGGTGGCTTCCCGCATGTAGGATAGTGTTACCAGCAGTGGGTTTTTCGAAAAGTGCTTGTTACCAGCCTATTACCAATCTTCACAATTTCCAGATCCAGGAAAGTAATTATTTCCGGATCCACTGTGAATGTTAGACGAATATTATGCCTGTTGTTATTTAGGACTGTGACAAACTCTGCAAACTCCGCTGCTGTACCCCTCCCCCTCCCCACGACAAGCACATCATCGATGTAACGGAGCCATAAAGCCACACCCCCACGGAACAGTCTGTTCAAATATACTTTCTGCTCCTCCCATACCCCCAAATGGAGGCAGGCATAAGCAGGGGCACATGCTGCCCCCATGCTTGTCCCCCTCAACTGATGGTAATGGTGACCCCCAAAAACAAAAAAGTTGTTGTGTAACACAAAAGACATCAATTCCAACAAAAAGGAGTTATGGGTGGTATGTAGAGGATAATTTTTAAACAGCACATATTCTAAGGCATTCAGGCCAACGTCATGAGGGATCGATGTATATAATCCCTCTACATCGATTGAGGCCAGAATGCAATCCCCACCAATCACAAAATTGTTCAGTTTGTTGAGGACTTCCATTGAATCCCGAACATACGAGGGCAGCTTCCTTACAAGAGGCTGCAGCTTACGGTCAAGATATCTGCCCACCGCTTACACGGTCCTGCTACAGCCGAAATTATCGGGCGTCCCGGTGGGGGCATGACACCCTTATGTACCTTGGGGAGGACATACATTGTAGGTTTCGTATTTATTCCTCAACCACCATATACTTATACTCATTCTGGTTAAGGATGCCATGCCTCAAACCGAGAAGTAGCCGGAAATTTAGCTCATCAACCACCTGTCTGAAGGGATCACTCTCTAACCTAGCATATGTAAAGGGATCATTTAGTTGTCTCTGGATCTCGCCGGTGTACAAATCCCTGTTCATCAAAACAATGTTTCCCCCTTTATCACTCGGCTTTATGACCAAGTTAGTTTTACTTTTCAAATCATCCAAAGCCCAACGCTCTCCTGAGGTCAAGTTGTCAAGCTCTCCTGGGGTATCCCTGCGATGTCTCCCTATCTCTCGTTCAAAGAGCTCCAAAAAGGTGCTCAGATGTCGGTTTGTATTTAGTGTCGGCATATATTTGGACCTTGGGTGCACTTTCACATGTTCGGGGAAACTGACCAAACTGACCAAAGAAAGCCAATCCTCCCCGTTTTCTTGCTCCCCAACGTCCAAACCAATAGCCGCCTTTTTTTGAGCAACATCCAAGCCCTCAAATTCATGTCTCAACTGAACTTTCCTGAGAAACATGGAGACATCCCTGTACACAGTAAATTCATCTGTCCCCTTCGCAGGAGAAAAAGACAAACCCTTTCCCAGAGAGGTGGTCAGGGGTCAACACCGCATCCGACAGGTTAATCACCGATCGAGACCCAGACACAACGTTGTCGATCACAATTTCTTGCTCCTCAATTCCATTCTCGGCTGTTGCCCTGTCTGTCCCGTGGTTCCTTTCTTTTCTCCCTCCACCTCTACCACCCCCTCCTGAACTTCCTCCTCCTCTGAATCGCCCGATGTCTCACCCGGGCGATGGGGCGGATTCTTACCTTTCCGACGTCGTCTCCTAGTTGCCTTAGAACTCAATGGGAATTGAGGCTTTGTAAACCAATCTAGTTTGTCTTGTTCAAATTTCTTATGCTTTGTCCTCTTTAAATAAACATTGTATTTTTCAACTTCCTTCCTCACCTGTTCATTGAATTGGAGTAAAGATGGAACATGTTTCTGCAAAGAAACAGTTTGTGGAGGTTGCTGGACGCTGGAATGACCAAGGTGTAGATCTAATAGCGGTTTGTAAAGAACTAGGTCTCCTTTGACTCTTGGACACTGCCAAAACAAAGTCTTTAGAGCTGGTTGCTAAGGACAACAAGGACAACGGACACAGAGGGCAACATTACAATCGGGGCTGTAGAATCGGGATTCCTTACTGACTTTTTCCCTTTCTCATCGGTTTTGCTGCAGCATAGAGCACATGTCCTGGTTGGCGCTTTTTTGTTTTGGAGTGGGTGGAATATACTCCATGAAGTGACGGCAAGTGAGGCATTTCAAGTTCACTGGAGGAGGCACAGCGCCCAACTCTGGCATCTGCCGGGGTCTGGTATTTGAGGCAGATGCACTCACTCATCTTCCAGACGAAGTCAGCATGTATTACTGGCCTGTCACTGCGCTGCTTGTGGAGGATGTAGGCATTCCACAAGCTTTACTCCAGGACATGGTAAAATATCTTTTTGTAATATTTATTTTGCTGCTTCCTTACTACGGGGTAAAAAGTAACTGCCTGGTCGGCTCTATTTACACCACCCATCGTGCAATTGTAGTCCACCACAACCTGAGGCTTTGGAATGTCTTTAACTCCTCTTGTCCTGGTAGTGACAGTCAATATGTCATGGACTGTGCTCATGAGACAGACATCCTTTTTGTCATGCCAGCAGAGAGCCAGCATTTTCCCCTTTTGCCAGCAACAATGTCTCCAGTTTTCAGCTTCTGTTTGGCAAACACTGATGGCATTTCCGCCTGTCAGGCCTAACGGTGCCGTAGGCATCAATCTTGTATTTTAGCAGAAACTCCAAAAGTTCAGGGGAAGTGTAAAAGTTGTCAGTGGCAACCCAATAGCCTTCCCAAAGACAAAAAAAATCAGTGCCAAGGAAATCAATAATTCGATCGCTGCCGAGAGGAGACAATGTCCAAAAGTCCACACACATAAAAACTATTAAAAAGTCAGCGCAGATCGTGAGTAAATCCACTTTTTCACAATCAATCGTATTTCACCAAAGTGGCCATTTAGTTCTCATATCCAAGTGGTAGACCGTCACCCAAAGGATTAGATGGAGCTTACCAACTGCTGACAACCTACGTTATAAGGTTGTATGTCTCGCATTCAGTGGTAAAAGGGACCAGGAAACACCCAGGATCCAAGACTTTCAAAAATCCTTATGTTAGTTCGGGCACACCATCCGGAAGATCAAGGCCAATAGAACATGCAAATAAACGGTAGATCTAAGTGTAACCCATCATAGCACATAGCCATAAAAGATGAATAAAATTCAATAAAACTTACATACGGGGCCCAAGCAATAGGAACCCCGAGACATCCTTTTTGTCATGCCAGCAGAGAGCCAGCATTTTCCCCTTTTGCCAGCAACAATGTCTCCAGTTTTCAGCTTCTGTTTGGTAGAGCAATACCATTCCTGCCCCACCACCCACTGCAGAATAATTAGACTGAAAAAGAGGCAAATGTCCTGTTTGGTGACCGGCTCCAATGTCCTGCTTCTGCAAAAGCGCCCTTGTGGAGCAGCCAGTTGTTGCATGGCATAGCAGTTTGTCTCCTCAACTATTTTATCAATGACCACGTCAGTAAAAAAGAGCTGCAGGTAAGACAGGGGGTTGTGTTCGCAGTCTACCTTCAGGCCAGGCTCCCCAGTAAAAGGGACTAGTGTCAATGGGGCACCAAATGCGGACATCACTGATGGTGATGATGGAGTCACTGTCGCTCTGGCTACCTGGGTCAGATGACAGATCTCCAGGTGCATCGCTGTCACTCGAGTCCACCAGTGACTGCAGATCGCTGTCCTCAAACTCCACCAGTGCTTCCGGTGTGAGACGCCTTCTGGAGGCTGATGCCATAGCAGATGACAGGCAGGCTGAGGTTGGTGCAGGCGGCAGGCATAGAGTAGTCAAATCCAGGCAGAAGTCGGGGCAGGTGGCAGGCAGACAGTAGTCACAAATCCAGCCAGAGGTCGGTACAGGCAGCTGGCAGAGAGTAGTCAAAATCCATGCAAAAAACAACAGTAAGGCAGTCAAAGTCCAGGCAAAAATCAGTGCAGGCAGCAAGCATACAGAATAGTCAAAATCAAGGCAAAAATCGGTAACAGGTAGGCAGAAAAGTAATCAGATCAGCAGATCACACAAGCACTTAGCTCAGACGCAGCTGGTAACCAAATGACTACATTGCATTCAATACAAATCCCCTTGTATCCACTACAATGCATAATTGTCCAGTCCAGGACTTCTCAAGAGCTGCTCCAACACTATGGAACTCCCTAACTCCACCAATTAGGGCAGCCCCCTCCTTCAACATCTTCAAGAAAGCCCTCAAAACTCACTTTTTCACTCTGGCCTACTACCCCTCACAAGTGCTCTAAACCCACAGCTGAACTCTGGTCCCCTATCTTCCGTGTCCTTACCTCTCCCTCTAGATTGTAAGCCTTTGGGCAGGGTCCTCCTCCTTTTGTGTCCTACCTGATCATGCGCCTCCATTACTGCAAACCCATGCTATGCATCTGAGTGAATCTAACTTGCCTTATCTCCATGCTCCCCTCCAGTGACTAACCATTACCTTGTACTCATACTGTGCTGCATGATCTGGTCTTTCTTGTATTCAGGTATTGTCATTTTGCTGTATGTCACCCCTAAATATTGTATGTATCCCTATTTATTGTCCAGCGCTGCGTAATATGTTGGTGCTTTATAAATACAATAAATAAATAATAAATAAATAATTGGGCCAATCAGCTTTAAGAATTTTATTCCCTCACCTTCACTAATGACCTCACGCCGCGCCTCCCGACGTCACACCGCAAGCCCGCACACTGCCGCTCAGCCATCCTGGTTGGCCGCCGGCATCCCAGAACAAGAGCGAGGTAAAGGGCATCCGGGTGGCTGGGAAAGAAGCCTGGAGGGACCAGCGCTGATCATGTGCGGTACCCAGAAAACAAGCAGGGGCGGTGTTTTAAGCTAGCCCGGTTGCCCAGGTTGTGAGTTCTGGTCAGAGATGGGTAAGTAGGTAACAGAGGAAGGAAAAACATGGAAATAAGAAGACAGAATCTTTTGCCATGCAATTACTAGAGCAGAAACAGAATCCTGCGTACAAAGTTTATGATAAATCATAGACTGGACTGCACACATGCATGCCAACACATACATCACCCCTTTTCCGCATAAAATTCAAAAATACGATCAAGGTCTCTCTTAAGATAACCAAACATATGATCAGGGCTGGATTTACAGCTCAGGAGCCTATAGGCACATAATCTCTGGTGCCCTAAACCCTGCCCCTTAACATAGGCCACACCCCTTAATTCACAACCCCTTTTCTTAGGGGTGGCTGGGTCTGGTTGCAGGCTGGGCCTGGTAGCAGGATCTGGGTGGCTATGGCAGGATGCAGACTGGGTCTAGGTGCAGGCTGGCTGGGGCTGGTTGTGGGTGGCTGGGGCAGGGTGCATAAGGTGCAGGCTGGCATGGGCTGGTTCTGGGTGCAGGGGTGACTGGGGCTGGTTCTGGGTGGCTGGGGCAGGGTGGGTAAGGTGCAGGCTGGCTGGGGCTGGTTCTGGGTGCAGGGGTGGCTGGGGCTGTCTCTGGGTGGCTGGGGCAGGGTGGGTAAGGTGCAGGCTGGCTGGGGCTGGTTTTGGGTGCAGGCTGGCTGGGGCTGGTTCTGGGTGGCTGGGGCAGAGTGGGTAAGGTGCAGGCTGGCTGGGGCTGGGTGGCTGGGGCAGGGTGTGTAAGATGCAGGCTGGCTGGGGCTGGGTGGCTGGAGCAAGGTAGACAACGTCCAGGCTGGCTGGGGCTGGGTGGCTGGGGCAGGGTGGGTAAGGTGCAGGCTTGCTAGGGCTGGGTGGCTGGGGCAGGGTGGTAAGGTGTAGAGTTGGGCCGAACCTCCGATTTTAGGTTCGCGAACCGGGTACGCGAACTTTCGCGTAACGTTCGGTTCGCGTTAAAGTTCGCGAACCGCAATAGACTTCAATGGGGATGCAAACTTTGAAAAAAAAAATTATGCTGGCCACAAAAGTGATGGAAAAGATGTTTCAAGGGGTCTAACATCTGAGTTTTTGCATGGATGAGTGGGATAGATGCCAAAAGTCCCGGGGAAAAATCTGGATTTGACGCAAAGCAGCGTTTTAAGGGCAGAAATCACATTGAATGCTAAATGACAGGCCTAAAGTGCTTTAAAACATCTTGCATGTGTATACATCAATCAGGTAGTGTAATTAAGGTACTGCTTCACACTGACACACCAAACTCACCGTGTAACGCACCGCAAACAGCTGTTTGTGTAGTGACGGCCGTGCTGGACTGGTGCGCACCATGGCGAGAGTGCAGGTTTTGGCGACTTTACAGCCCATATGGTCGCCTGGCTGATGTAGCTGAATGACAGAACAGTGACTGTCCAGCTGTTCAAATTTGGTCTGACCACAATGAAGCAACGACCTTATTATCTTTTGTGTGCCCCCCGAGACACAATTATCTAGGCGCCGGTCATTGCTTCATTGTGATACGCAAGCCCCTTCACCACGGCAAGGTAATGATCACGAAGGGGAATGGGCGCATGTACATGCCTTTTCTTTTGTTGTTGCAGCTGCCCGCAGTGCAGCCAGAAAAATTAGGCAGTCATGTACACGCGACACACACAAGCAATAGAACACAGCAATACATGCATGCAGCTACATTTAAGTCGTCAGCAGGTGCTCGTCAGCCAATCAGGATGCACTGTCATACACCCTTTACCTGCCATACCACATCTAGCAGCCATTAGCATTCAGGTGGGAGGCTTCAGTTGGACGCAAATCGCAAGATTGCGTCGCTAGCAGGACCGCCCCGTGCAGGCATTCCTCCCACAGGGGTCCCTCCCTAACCGCTCACCTGTCTGCCATGTCCTAGAGCTGAAAAAAAACGTTTAAAAATGTGAGAGGTCCAGAGCCTGGGTGTGAGAGGTCCAGGCCCACCTGCACTCCCCTCCAGGTATTGCGCATTGGCCTTGGGGCCCCGGCCAGTGAGTGAGGTCCGGGGCCCCTGGCCATCGTGCGAACCAATCGTGTGTTTTTAAACGTTTTTTTTCAGCTCTAGGACATGGCAGACAGGTGAGCGGTTAGGGAGGGACCCCTGTGGGAGGAATGCCTGCACGGGGCGGTCCTGCTAGCGACGCAATCTTGCGATTTGCGTCCAACTGAAGCCTCCCACCTGAATGCTAATGGCTGCTAGATGTGGTATGGCAGGTAAAGGGTGTATGACAGTGCATCCTGATTGGCTGACGAGCACCTGCTGACGACTTAAATGTAGCTGCATGCATGTATTGCTGTGTTCTATTGCTTGTGTGTGTCGAATTTAGCATTCAGTATGGAGGCAGTGTTGGTGGGTTTTCTGGATGTGAGAGGTCCAGAGCCTGGGTGTGAGAGATCCAGGCCCACCTGCACTCCCCTCCAGGTATCGCGCATTGGCCTTGGGGCCCCGGCCAGTGAGAGAGGTCCGGGGCCCCTGGCCATCGTGCGAACCAATCGTGTGTTTTTAAACGTTTTTTTTCAGCTCTAGGACATGGCAGACAGGTGAGCGGTTAGGGAGGGACCCCTGTGGGAGGAATGCCTGCACGGGGCGGTCCTGCTAGCGACGCAATCTTGCGATTTGCGTCCAACTGAAGCCTCCCACCTGAATGCTAATGGCTGCTAGATGTGGTATGGCAGGTAATGGGTGTATGACAGTGCATCCTGATTGGCTGACGAGCACCTGCTGACGACTTAAATGTAGCTGCATGCATGTATTGCTGTGTTCTATTGCTTGTGTGTGTCGAATTTAGCATTCAGTATGGAGGCTGTGTTGGTGGGTTTTCTGGATGTGAGAGGTCCAGAGCCTGGGTGTGAGAGGTCCAGGCCCACCTGCACTCCCCTCCAGGTATCGCGCATTGGCCTTGGGGCCCCGGCCAGTGAGAGAGGTCCGGGGCCCCTGGCCATCGTGCGAACCAATCGTGTGTTTTTAAACGTTTTTTTTCAGCTCTAGGACATGGCAGACAGGTGAGCGGTTAGGGAGGGACCCCTGTGGGAGGAATGCCTGCACGGGGCGGTCCTGCTAGCGACGCAATCTTGCGATTTCTGTCCAACTGAAGCCTCCCACCTGAATGCTAATGGCTGCTAGATGTGGTATGGCAGGTAAAGGGTGTATGACAGTGCATCCTGATTGGCTGACGAGCACCTGCTGACGACTTAAATGTAGCTGCATGCATGTATTGCTGTGTTCTATTGCTTGTGTGTGTCGAATTTAGCATTCAGTATGGAGGCAGTGTTGGTGGGTTTTCTGGATGTGAGAGGTCCAGAGCCTGGGTGTGAGAGGTCCAGGCCCACCTGCACTCCCCTCCAGGTATCGCGCATTGGCCTTGGGGCCCCGGCCAGTGAGAGAGGTCCAGGGCCCCTGGCCATCGTGCGAACCAATCGTGTGTTTTTAAACGTTTTTTTTCAGCTCTAGGACATGGCAGACAGGTGAGCGGTTAGGGAGGGACCCCTGTGGGAGGAATGCCTGCACGGGGCGGTCCTGCTAGCGACGCAATCTTGCGATTTGCGTCCAACTGAAGCCTCCCACCTGAATGCTAATGGCTGCTAGATGTGGTATGGCAGGTAAAGGGTGTATGACAGTGCATCCTGATTGGCTGACGAGCACCTGCTGACGACTTAAATGTAGCTGCATGCATGTATTGCTGTGTTCTATTGCTTGTGTGTGTCGAATTTAGCATTCAGTATGGAGGCAGTGTTGGTGGGTTTTCTGGATGTGAGAGGTCCAGAGCCTGGGTGTGAGAGGTCCAGGCCCACCTGCACTCCCCTCCAGGTATCGCGCATTGGCCTTGGGGCCCCGGCCAGTGAGAGAGGTCCGGGGCCCCTGGCCATCGTGCGAACCAATCGTGTGTTTTTAAACGTTTTTTTTCAGCTCTAGGACATGGCAGACAGGTGAGCGGTTAGGGAGGGACCCCTGTGGGAGGAATGCCTGCACAGGGCGGTCCTGCTAGCGACGCAATCTTGCGATTTGCGTCCAACTGAAGCCTCCCACCTGAATGCTAATGGCTGCTAGATGTGGTATGGCAGGTAAAGGGTGTATGACAGTGCATCCTGATTGGCTGACGAGCACCTGCTGACGACTTAAATGTAGCTGCATGCATGTATTGCTGTGTTCTATTGCTTGTGTGTGTCGAATTTAGCATTCAGTATGGAGGCAGTGTTGGTGGGTTTTCTGGATGTGAGAGGTCCAGAGCCTGGGTGTGAAAGGTCCAGGCCCACCTGCACTCCCCTCCAGGTATCGCGCATTGGCCTTGGGGCCCCGGCCAGTGAGAGAGGTCCGGGGCCCCTGGCCATCGTGCGAACCAATCGTGTGTTTTTAAACGTTTTTTTCAGCTCTAGGACATGGCAGACAGGTGAGCGGTTAGGGAGGGACCCCTGTGGGAGGAATGCCTGCACGGGGCGGTCCTGCTAGCGACGCAATCTTGCGATTTGCGTCCAACTGAAGCCTCCCACCTGAATGCTAATGGCTGCTAGATGTGGTATGGCAGGTAAAGGGTGTATGACAGTGCATCCTGATTGGCTGACGAGCACCTGCTGACGACTTAAATGTAGCTGCATGCATGTATTGCTGTGTTCTATTGCTTGTGTGTGTCGAATTTAGCATTCAGTATGGAGGCAGTGTTGGTGGGTTTTCTGGATGTGAGAAGTCCAGAGCCTGGGTGTGAGAGGTCCAGGCCCACCTGCACTCCCCTCCAGGTATCGCGCATTGGCCTTGGGGCCCCGGCCAGTGAGAGAGGTCCGGGGCCCCTGGCCATCGTGCGAACCAATCGTGTGTTTTTTTTAGTCATGTACACGCACCAGAAAAATTATTACAGCGGCCGCTGCTAGCAGCGGCCTAAAAAATTCAGCAATCCGCCTGGAGTTTCGGATCCTGTTGGTGGTGGCGGAGAAGGTAGTCAAGCGGCCTGCAGGCAGACATGCTGTGTGGAGGGACTGGGAGCGACTTAGTCTTCTTGGGGCAGGCCAGGCAGCCAGTCACACGGCGTGCAGGCAGAGATGCTGTGTGTGCAGGGACTGACTTAGTCTTGGGGCGAGCAGCAGCCCTCCGGGATCCATGCCTCATTCATTTTGATAAAGGTGAGGTACTTAACACTTTTGTGACTTAGGCGACTTCTCTTTTCAGTGACAATGCTTCCAGCTGCGCTGAAGGTCCTTACTGACAGGACGTTTGCGGCAGGGCAGGAGAGAAGTTAGATGGCAAATTGGGACAGCTCTGGCCACAGGTCAAGCCTGCGCACCCAGTAGTTCAAGGGTTCCTCATCGCTGTTCACAGCAGTGTCTACATCCACACTTAAGGCCAGGTAGTCGGCTACCTGCTGTTCCAGGCGTTGGTGGAGGGTGGATCCGGAAGGGCTGCGGCGAGGCGTTGGACTAAAGAACGTCCGCATGTCCGACATCACCATGAGATCGCTGGAGCGTCCTGTCTTTGACTGCGTGGACACGGGAGGAGGATTAGTGACAGTGGTACCTTGCTGGCGTTGTGCTGTCACATCACCCTTAAAGGCATTGTAAAGCATAGTTGACAGCTGGTTCTGCATGTGCTGCATCCTTTCCACCTTCAGGTGAGTTGGTAACAGGTCCGCCACTTTGTGCCTGTACCGAGGGTCTAGTAGTGTGGCCACCCAGTACAGCTCATTCCCCTTGAGGTTTTTTATACGGGGGTCCCTCAACAGGCAGGACAGCATAAAAGACGACATCTGCACAAAGTCGGATCCAGTACCCTCCATCTCCTCTTGCTCTTCCTCAGTGACGTCACGTAAGTCAACCTCCTCCCCCCAGCCGCGAACAATACCACAGGAAGGTTGAGCAGCACAAGCCCCCTGCGACGCCTGCTGCGGGTGTTCTCCTGCCGCCGTCCCCTCCTCCTCCTCCTCCCCCAAAGAAACACCTTGCTCATCATCCTCTGAGTCTGACTCATCTTCTGCACACGACTTCTCTTCTTCCTCCTCCTCCCCCCTCTGTGCTGCCGCAGGTGTTGAGGAAACAGCTGGGTCTGATGAAAATTGGTCCCATGCCTGTTCCTGCCATAACGGTTCCTGGTCAAGCTCATTCGCAGCTTCATCCGCCACTCTACGCACAGCACGCTCCAAGAAGTAAGCGTAGGGAATTAAGTCGCTGATGGTGCCCTCACTGCGGCTCACCAGGTTGGTCACCTCCTCAAACGGCCGCTTGAGCCTGCATGCATTTTTCATCAGTGTCCAGTTGTCGGGCCAGAACATCCCCATCTTCCCAGACTGTTTCATTCTACTGTAGTTGTAGAGGTACTGAGTGACAGCTTTCTTCTGTTCTAGCAGGCGGGAGAACATGAGCAGGGTCGAATTCCAGCGAGTCGGGCTATCGCAAATGAGGCGTCTCACCGGCATGTTGTTTTTCCGCTGAATTTCCGCAAAGCGTGCCATGGCTGTGTAAGACCGCCTCAAATGCCCACAGAACTTCCTGGCCTGCTTCAGGACATCCGCTAAGCCAGGGTACTTTGCCACAAATCTTTGAACAACTAGATTCATGACATGTGCCATGCAGGATATGTGTGTCAGCTTCCCCATATGCAAAGCGGCAAGCAGATTGCTGCCGTTGTCGCACACCACGTTGCCTATCTCCAGGTGGTGCGGGGTCAGCCACTTATCCACCTGTTTCTTAAGAGCAGCCAGGAGAGCTGCTCCAGTGTGACTCTCCGCTTTGAGACAAGACATGTCTAAGATGGCGTGACACCGTCGTACCTGGCATGCAGCATAGGCCCTGCGGAGCTGGGGCTGTGTAGCTGGAGAGGAGAACTGCCACTCAGCCAAGGAGGAGGAGGACAGCGAAGAGCATGTAGCAGGAGGAGAGGAGGTGGCAGGAGGCCTGCCTGCAAGCCGTGGAGGTGTCACAATTTGGTCCGCTGCGCCCTGCTTGCCATCGTTCACCACCAGGTTGACCCAATGGGCTGTGTACGTAATGTAGCGGCCCTGCCCGTGCTTGGCAGACCAGGCATCCGTGCTCAGGTGTACCCTTGACCCAACGCTCTTCGCAAGAGATGACACCACTTGCCTCTCAACTTCACGGTGCAGTTGGGGTATGGCCTTTCTCGAAAAATAAGTGCGGCCTGGCATCTTCCACTGCGGTGTTCCGATGGCCACAAATTTACGGAAGGCCTCAGAGTCCACCAGCCGGTATGGTAACAGCTGGCGAGCTAACAGTTCCGCCACGCCAGCTGTCAGACGCCGGGCAAGGGGGTGACTGGTCGAAATTGGCTTCTTCCGCTCAAACATTTCCTTCACGGACACCTGACTGCTGCTGTGGGCAGAGGAGCAGGAACCGCTCAAGGGCAGAGGCGGAGTGGAGGAGGGTGCCTGTGAAGGTGGAAGGGAGAAAGCGGCAGAAGCAGATAATGCACCTGAAGGAGGAAGAGGAGAAGGAGGGTGACTTTTCTTATGTGTGCTGCTGCTGCTTTTGCTCAGGTGGCCATCCCATTGCTGTTTGTGCCTTTTCTCCAGGTGCCTTCGTAAGGCACTTGTCCCTACGTGAGTGTTGGCCTTTCCACGGCTCAATTTTTGTTGGCAGAGCGAACAGATGGCTTTGGTCCGATCTGAGGCACACACATTAAAAAATTTCCACACCGCTGAGCCACCCTGGGATGTGGGCACTATGGGGACCTCAGCAGCTGATGCTGAAGGGCAAGTTGGCTGGCTGTACATAGGTGGCGATACATGGTGCCGGACACTGCCACCAGCTGTTTCTGACGAAGAGCTGCCCCAGCTTCTTTCAGCAACTTCTCTCCTCCTACTACTCTCTGACTCCCCCTCTGAACTGTCCCCCTCTTCATCTCCTCTATTGGGAACATACAGAGGATCCCTATCATTGTCATCATCGTAATCATCCTGCCCAGCTTCGCTTGCCTCAGACAAATCCAAACATGCACCATCAGTAGGTCCTTCATCCTCCTTACACGTTACATCCATAGTGTTGCCGCGTAACTCAGACATATGAGCTGGTGAAAATTCATCTGGCTGTAACAACAATGGCTGTGCATCAGTGATTTCAACACTAAATAATTCTTGCGAAGTGTCAAATGCAGCGGAAGTGGTGCTAGTAGTAGCGCTGGTGGCTGAGCAAGATGAGGTGTTCTGTGTCGCTAAATACTCAACCACGTCCTGACAATCTTGGGAGGTGATGGGACGTGCCTTCTTCCGAGCACTGTACTGTGGGCCAGGTCCACACGAAATTACATTTACACGACCTCGCGCAGACCTGCCGGGTGGCCTTCCTCTGGCTCTGGCACCACCTCTTCCTCTACCTGTTTTGTCCATATCGGGTATGCACGGAGTGGTATATCACACTGCGTGCACTCACGTAGGTAGGTGGGTTCACTTAACTGCACAGGTATGCGCACTGATGCGGTGGGTTCACTGAACAGAACAGGTATACAGTGGCGGGTTCACTGAACACAACAGGTATGCAGTGGCGGGTTCACTGAACAGAACAGGTATACAGTAGCGGGTCCACTGAACAGGACAGGTATACAGTGGCGGGTTCACAGAACAGGTATGCAGTGGCAGGTTCACTCAACAGAACAGGTATGCAGTGGCGGGTTCACTGAACAGTACAGGTATACAGTGGCGGGTTCACTGAACACAACAGGTATGCAGTGGCGGGTTCACTGAACAGAACATGTATACAGTAGCGGGTCCACTGAACAGTACAGGTATACAGTGGCGGGTTCACAGAACAGGTATACAGTGGCGGGTCCACTGAACAGAACAGGTATACAGTGGCGGGTCCACTGAACAGAACAGGTATGCAGTGGCGGGTTCACAGAACAGTACAGGTATACAGTGGCGGGTTCACTGAACACAACAGGTATGCAGTGGCGGGTTCACTGAACAGAACAGGTATACAGTAGCGGGTCCACTGAACAGTACAGGTATACAGTGGCGGGTTCACAGAACAGGTATACAGTGGCGGGTCCACTGAAAAGAACAGGTATACAGTGGCGGGTCCACTGAACAGAACAGGTATGCAGTGGCGGGTTCACAGAACAGTACAGGTATACATTGGCGGGTTCACTGAACACAACAGGTATGCAGTGGCGGGTTCACTGAACAGGACAGGTATACAGTAGCGGGTCCACTGAACAGTACAGGTATACAGTGGCGGGTTCACAGAACAGGTATACAGTGGCGGGTCCACTGAACAGAACAGGTATACAGTGGCGGGTCCACTGAACAGAACAGGTATGCAGTGGCGGGTTCACAGAACAGTACAGGTATACAGTGGCGGGTTCACTGAACACAACAGGTATGCAGTGGCGGGTTCACTGAACAGAACAGGTATACAGTAGCGGGTCCACTGAACAGTACAGGTATGCAGTGGCGGGTTCACAGAACAGGTATACAGTGGCGGGTCCACTGAACAGAACAGGTACACAGTGGCGGGTTCACTGAACAGAACAGGTATACAGTAGCGGGTCCACTGAACAGTACAGGTATGCAGTGGCGGGTTCACAGAACAGGTATACAGTGGCGGGTCCACTGAACAGAACAGGTATACAGTGGCGGGTCCACTGAACAGAACAGGTATGCAGTGGCGGGTTCACAGAACAGTACAGGTATACAGTGGCGGGTTCACTGAACACAACAGGTATGCAGTGGCAGGTTCACTGAACAGAACAGGTATACAGTGGCGGGTTCACTGAACACAACAGGTATGCAGTGGCGGGTTCACTGAACAGGTATACAGTGGCAGGTTCACTGAACAGAACAGGTATACAGTGGCAGGTTCACTAAACAGAACAGGTATGCAGTGGCGGGTTCACTGAACAGAACAGGTATGCAGTGGCGGGTTCACTGAACAGTACAGGTATACAGTGGCGGGTTCACTGAACACAACAGGTATGCAGTGACGGGTTCACTGAACAGAACAGGTATACAGTAGCGGGTCCACTGAACAGTACAGGTATACAGTGGCGGGTTCACAGAACAGGTATACAGTGGCGGGTCCACTGAACAGAACAGGTATGCAGTGGCAGGTTCACTGAACACAACAGGTATGCAGTGGTGGGTTCACTGAACAGGTATGCAGTGGTGGGTTCACAGAACAGGTATGCAGTGGTGGGTTCACAGAACAGGTATGCAGTGGCAGGTTCACTGAACAGGTATGCAGTGGTGGGTTCACTGAACAGGTATGCAGTGGTGGGTTCACTGAACAGGTATGCAGTGGTGGGTTCACAGTACAGGTATGCAGTGGTGGGTTCACAGAACAGGTATGCAGTGGTGGGTTCACTGAACAGGTATGCAGTGGTGGGTTCACTGAACAGGTATGCAGTGGTGGGTTCACTGAACAGGTATGCAGCCAGGAACAAGTTAAGCCTAACTAATCTTTCCCAATGAGAGACAGTCTGCAGCAGCTCGCCCTACTCTCACTAATGCAGGCACACGAGTGACCGTAATGGCCGCCGCTGCCTGCCTTATATAAGGGGGGTGGGGGTGGGGCTCCAGGGGCTAGTGTAGCCTAATTGGCTACACTGGGCCTGCTGACTGTGATGTAGAGGGTCAAAGTTGACCCTCCATGTGCATTATGGGGCGAACCGAACTTCCGCAAAGGTTCGCCTGCGGGACGCGAACGCGAACCACGGAAGTTCGCATGGAACCGTTTGCAGGCGAACCGTTCGGCCCAACTCTAGTAAGGTGCAGGCTGGCTGGGGCTGGGTGCCATGATAAATGACCTCAGATCAGCAACGACAGGTGTAACATCAGCCTCCCTCCCTCCCTGCAGAGTGCAAGCGGAGCGTTTTTCCTCAATGGAAGGTATAGGGAAATCACAAAGCAATTGAAAAAGCATTGCAATTTCCCGAGCGCTTTTAAGAATAAATTTTTTGTATTTATTATTTTCCGGGTCAAAGAGTTCACTTCCTGACTGACGTCAGGAAGTGAATAAACTAAATGCTCAACAAAAGCTCTTAGAAAAGTGCTTGCAAAGCACAGGGAAAAGTGCTTTGAAAAGCGCTCTATGAATCGTTCAACGCTTGTGATAGCGCTGGTGATTTATAATGTGAACAAGGCCTTACAGTTACAATAGTTTGCAGCATTTGCAATAAGGATTGCATCTCAGATTCTGCTAAATTGCCCCGTTGCACAAAAGACTTAACATGCGTAATAATTTGCATTAACTCCTCCCGAGAACATGCTGACAATTTCCCATAACAGTCATGTTTGTTTTTCGTTGTTAGCAAGGAATAGTATTTATTATGCTGAAAAGTCCATTCAACTCTTATGCTGGGTACACACTTTACGTTTTTTTCGTGTGATTTAGCCACCCGATCGTTTTTTGGCACGATTTCACACTCTTTCTCACTCGATTCTCTTATCTTCATTTGTTTTTTCTTATCTTTTTGCATTCACCGCTATGAGAAATTGAGCGCGGAAACGATCGGAAGCAATATCGGACATGACGGGTTTTATCTATCTGATCCATCTATTGCACGAAAAAATGTAACGTGTGTACCTAGCATTAGAGCCGAAACAAATGTGCTTCCAATATTAATAGAAGTAGCAGGATCATGATTGAATTTAATTGACTCGGTCTGTTTCATTGCTGTTGAGGGATTATTGTAATTAACTGGCACAGATCTGGCTTGGTTCCAAGAGGTAGCAGGATTTTTAACAGTTTCAAGAGTTTGCAAAATCTGCAGCAATGCTTGTACCTCAGATTTTTCAAACTCTCCCTGATGAACAGAAGATTAGACTTGTATAATAATTTGTATTAATTCCTGATGGGAATATGATGACAACTCATCACAACAATAATCAGGGTCATCTTCTGCTAGCAAGAAATTAAGATGATTATGCTGGAAATCCAGTCAACTCCCATGGCTGAAAATTCAGTATTTCCTAGTGACAGTGTTTGACTAGTTCATCTGTTACGCTTCCTATGCACTGGCAATGTTTAACATCATGTGCAGAGCATAAGACTTGCAAGAAAATCAGATTTGTCACTATTGTGGAATATACTGAGACACAGACCAGGGGTAAAGGAAAATAAAGGGATAAAGGAAAATAAAGGTTTATTGAAAATGCAAACGTAAATTAAGCAAGTGGCATCAAAAATAAAAAATGTACATTAACTTTGTGCATGGAAAACAATGCAAATAGAACCAGGCTATCAAAAATAAGGAAATATGCAACTGCACATGGAAATCATAAACTGGACTATGCAGGGTTCAGGAACAAGGCAAGGAGGGCTAGCTCACATATATCAGGAACAGGTAACAGGCTTGATGAACTAGTCTGCTGGAGCTGATTATATAGTGTGCTGGGAGGTCAGATGACAATGTCCAGGTGATCTCAGACCTTCCCTCATTAGCACTCTGCAACAGAATAGCTCCTGAAGGAGAGACCTCTGCTGGTAGGCAGAGAGCAGTCCAGGCTGCATAATCCCAGAACAGAGTGTGGACATCTGCTGGTGAGACAGAGGAAGTCTGTCCAAATAGTTGATGATATTGCCAGCATATGTGGATTGTGACAGACAGGAAGGAGAATGCATATTGTCATTCCAAAAGAACCATCTCTTTTATCCCCCTATACATTCCTAGTGGTTTGGGGCACTCTGAGCTGCTTGGTTACTCTGTTGTACTGGTCCAAGCCCTATCCCATACAGCCATATCAATCCCTACCATATATAACATACAGAGGGGCTGCAGCACTCAACAGGAAAAACAGTTACAGGGGCTCTTGGTTACGCTTTAACGCGCTTAAGCTCACCAACTGCGCCAAAGTGTCCCCGATCTGGTGAGTCCTACTCTAACCATACAATGCTAGTTTTTATCAGCAGTCTAGTGGGAACTAATCCAAAAACCCAAGTGTCAACTAAATGGGAGAAAAGGAAATTAAAAACACCTCACCTTCCACTAGCTACCAAACGAACTTTCTGGACATGTGCAATGCACTCATTTATATGCTTAAAGGGACTCCGAGCAGTGCAGAAACTATGGAAAGATGCATATCATTTTAAAGCTCTCTTTCTCCTCTTTCCAATGATATATAAACCGCTGCCATACGCCTTTTAGTTTTCGCTATTTTCGCGATTGAAATTGCCGCGGCCGCGATTTCAATCGCGAAAATAAAGAAAACTAAAAGGCGTAGAGCGACGATTTAGGTGTCGCCAGAAAGAGGAGAAAGAGAGCTTTAAAATGATATCCATCAAGCCATAGTTATATTGTATTACACAGGCCGACACTTTTCCCAGTGTCAGCAGCTCCATTCAGCAGAAAAAGTCGCCCTGTGTAATACAATGTAACTATGGCTTGATGGATATCATTTTAAAGCTCTCTTTCTCCTCTTTCTGGCGACACCTAAATCGTTGCCCTACGCCTTTTAGTTTTCTTTATTTTCGCGATTGAAATTGCAGCCGCGGCAATTTCAATCGCGAAAATAGCGAAAACTAAAAGGCGTAGGGCGGTAGTTTATATATCATTGGAAAGAGGAGAAAGAGAGCTTTAAAATGATATGCATATTTCCATAGTTTCTGCACTGCTCGGAGTCCCTTTAACTGTGCTAGAGGTGGGCGTGGTTATGCAGGCTCAAAAGGGGAAAATTATAATCAATTATCAAGGGGTGAGCAGCACAAACCAACTTTTAATGCAATTTTTTTGCAAAGTATGCACGCAGCAGTGGAGACCCCAATCCTCACAAGAAATATATATTTTTTTTATTCTAAATGAGTTTTAATGAGAAAAACAGAAAAAAAAGAGAAAAAAAATCATTATTTCTCAGTTTTAAGCCATTATAGTTTTAAAATTAAACATTCTCCTGTAGATAAAACAAACACGTTTTATTTGCCCAGTTTTCCCGATTATTAAACCGTTTAAATTATGTCCCTATCACAATGTATGGCGACAGTATATTATTTTGAAATATAAGTGTTATTTTTCTGTTCTGTTTTTTTTTTGTTCTGGCCATAATTACAAGCCCCTATGTAATAAATTAAAATTAATTTCCCCCCATAAAATATAGATAAAAAAAGCTGAGACCCTAAGGTAACTATTTTTTTTTTTTACAAGTGTTTTTTTTTTGGGAGGGGGGAGGGTTGGAAGTGTAATTTTATTAATGAAGTGTATGTACTTGTAAATGTATGTATTTTGTAGCTGTAATATACTTTTTGGCCACAAGATGGCGCTAGTGAACCCTCGTTATAGGAAGTGTTCACTTTTTTTTTTACATACTTTAATTGTTACATTTCCTGTTTATGTGAATGGACGTAGCCGCTGTTCGCGGTCACGTCCATTCACTCCAGGCACTGCGATTGGGTAGAGGACTGCTCGGTCCTCTTCCCCAATCACTCAGCACGGGATCCCGACGGAAACAGCGCCGGTAGCGGGGCGCACACGGCGGGAATGCGCGACGTATTAAAACGTCATGTTGCCGTTAATAGAGGTAAGCATGACGTTTTAATACGTTAGGATGGCGGTAAATGGTCAATAAATATTCCAGGGAAATTCAGTCTAATGAAATAGTGTTTTTAAAGGGAAGGTTCAGGGAGGGTGGAGGAAAAATAAAAATCAATTTCCACTTACCTGGGGCTTCCTCCAGCCCGTGGCAGGCAGGAGGTGCCCTCGCCGCCGCTCCGCAGGCTCCCGGTGGTCTCCGGTGGCCGACCCGACCTGGCCAGGCCGGCTGCCAGGTCGGGATCTTCTGCGCTCCAAGTCCTGGTACTTCTGCGTCCCACGCCGGCGCTCTGACGTCATCGGACGTCCGCCGGGCTGTACTGTGCATGCGCAGAACTACTGCGCATGCGCAGTACAGCCCGGCGGACGTCCGATGACGTCAGAGCGCCGGCGTGGGACGCAGAAGTACCAGGACTTGGAGCGCAGAAGAGCCCGACCTGGCAGCCGGCCTGGCCAGGTCGGGTCGGCCACCGGAGACCACCGGGAGCCTGCGGAGCGGCGGCGAGGGCACCTCCTGCCTGCCAATTTCCACTTACCTGGGGCTTCCTCCAGCCCGTAGCAGACCAATGGGGTTCCTTCAAATCAGAAGGAACCCCATTGGTCTGTTAAGGACCAATGGGGCTCCTTGGAGCCCAAATACAAAGATGCTTTAGAGAGCTCTGAGCTATATAGCTCAGAGCTCTGTCGGGTCCATGCAGCGCAGACGCGTATGCGGCGGCGGCGAGTGACGTCGGGTGCGGCGTAGTTACAATGTAACAAAGTTGTTACATTGTAATAACTTTGTTACATTGTAACTGATAGAACATTTCCGAGGCTATTTCGAGGGATCATTTATTTAAAGGGACAGGTAAGTATTAATGGTTAATTAAGAATATTAAAGGACTTTTTTCGTGGTTATGTTTTTTGTTCAATTAAAATACTTTTTCTAAGTGTTTGTGTGTTTATTTACTTTTAACTCTTAAAGGAAATGGGTAAGGGGTACAAGTACCTCTATACTCATTTCTCCTGGGAGCGGGGGTGGGCATCTGGGGGACCCCTTTTTAAAGGGGACTCCCAGATTCCACCATGAACCCCCCCCCCCAGGAAATTGCGGCCTCCACCTCCACCGCCCATCGGAGGTGGAGAAGAGCCCCTTGTCCTTGGATTGGACAAGGGCTCGGAGGGGGAGGGGAAAGCTTGGCTGCCCCTCCCCTTCCGAGACCCCCCAATCCATGGACCATGCGGGCTGGTATAGTCAGGGTGCGGAGCCCCACGCGGCCGGTGCTCTGCATTCTGGCTATCCCAGCCTGCATAGGGGACAAGGGGTTAAAGGGGTCTGGGAGGGGGGACCCCACGTCATTTTTTTTTTATATTTCCCACACTCAGAACGAAGTAAGTAAAACTCTTCCCACTTGGGGGAATCTATGAAAATAATACACTATTGTTACCTGTGCAAAAAAAACTGACATTTTTTCCGCATTTAAAAGACATTTTCGCCCTTGAAACGTAAAAATCGATTTTCTCAAAAACTATAAGGTCTTTTTGAAAAAAAATTTTTTCCTCTTATTCCCACTGATCCCCTTAATATACCCTGGGAATTTGGTGTTCCTAAACTTTAAGCAGGCTTTGCTATTAACCGTTAAAGTTGGCGGGTTTTTAAATGTTTACATTTTTCCTTTGAAACTTTAACATCGATTTTCTCAAAAACTATAAGGTCTTTTTGAAAAAAAATGTTTTCCTCTTATTCCTCCTGATCTCCTTAATATATTCACCAAATTTGAGGCTCTTAGCATTTAAGGGGGCTTTGCTATTAACCCTTAAAGTCGGCGGCTTTTTTATATTATACGGAACGTTACGGTTTAACGCAAAATTACGGTAGCGTTTAATGCGAAATTACGGCATGAACGAAACGCGAAATTACGCGTTGAAAATTACACTTACGGTATTTTCAATTACGATTTTAATGGCAATTACGCTACCGTAATTTCGCATCGTAATCGCAAATTTCGCATGCGTAATTTTAGTAATGCGAAATTACGAAAATTTCAGCTCAACTCTACTCAGAGCATCTGAAGGCCCGTGTCTCTGCTAACAGCTGTGAGAACTTTCAATACATGAGACCATTTATTACAGTTGTCATTTATTTTATTTATAGTCCAATAACAATTTAATGCCAGTTGGCTCCAGTAGCTTTAGAAGGGTTAAAAGTGCATAGTTAAAAATGTTCTCTACACATACTGTATAAAATCATGCTATTTGCAGATAATTTCATTCATTTAACTCTGAACAAAAATAGCTTAGCTTACAGTGTTAATGGTCTCTTATTATTGCATCATTTGTCAAGAAATCAAATGAAAATAAAAGTTATCACAGAAAGTTCATCCATATTTTCCTTCATTTCGGTTTATAGATTGTGGGTGTGTGACTCACAAACATTTAAAGAAAGGTGCAACAGATCATCAGAAGCAATGCTTTATATAGCAAATACCAATATTTCAAAATGGCCGCTGTTAATATGAGAAGTTCTGGAGCCTAAAGGAAACCATAGACCATATATAAAAAAGTTGTATACATACCTAGGGCTTCCTCCAGCCCCATGCGCACAGATCGCTCCCACGCCACCGCCCTCAGCCTTCTCCAGCTCCGGTATCGGGTCTAGTTACTTCTGCTAGTCGTGGCCAGTCTGCGCAAGAGAAGTGCGCTCTCTACGTATCTCTCAGGATGCCGCCGGAAGAGATACATAGAGAGCGCATTTCCTTTCCTCTTGCGCAGACTAGCCGTGAGTAGCAGAACTAACGGGACCCGATACTGGAGCTGCAGGCAGCGGAGGACAGCAGCGTGGGATCGATTCATGCTGAAGGGTTGCAAGAAGCCCCAGGTATGTATTATACTTTTTTTTATACAGTCTCTGGTACACTTTAAATCAAACGCTAATCTTTGAGATATGAAAAGCAGAGCAGTCCAGTTCACAGTCTGATGTTTGGAGAAATTCCTCTTGGTTCTCCAGATGGGAAAAAGGCTATATTGAGGTTTTCATCTTTCATGTTTTGCATTTGCTTCATTGCGTTCCACAGTGACTCCATTAGCTTTTGATGATAGCTCCTTCTTATTGCAGTCTTTTTCCATGTAAAATTCTGCTAGTATAGGGCAGTGCTCTGAAGCCACACCTCCCCATGACCAGTTGTCTGGAATCCAAGGATTTGTAAGGCCTTCTCTGACCACCAGAGAGTAACCTATAAGTGAAAAGATATATTTAGACATAGGAAAACACATTTTCTCATAATGACATCTATATCTACATTTTTACAGTCTGTGCAATAAAATGCATATATGTGAATTGACAAAAACTGACCCACATAGAAACAAAGAAAAATTCTTCACATGCGCTAAGAATCCACTGAGCATTGAATTGTCAAGTGTAAACTTTCTCTAAGGGAAATATTTGTCACTAAGGAGGACCTGTCTAATGCTAAGGGAAGGATCTGACACTAAGGAACCTACTAAAATTGTTGAGAAGAGAAAAATGTTCTCTTTCCATTCTCCGCTCTTAAAAATCTGACACATTTTTTTATTGGGGTTGATTCATCAAGCTGTGCTGCTAAAGCAAAGCAACTTAATGACAGGTGCGTGAACTCAGAGCACGCTATGCTGCGGTAGTGCAGCTAGCGTGCGCTGGTAACTTACACTCGCTCCTTCACTTCCTTCAAGTGATAGGCAGCCTTCTGGGCCAATCAAAGCGCTGGGATCAAGTCCATTGAAGCCACTGGACCCGCCGGGGCTCAGGGCAGGATCAGTGGAGTGGCTGTTACTTAAAAGGAGCGAGCGTAAGCTACCAGGGCATGCTAGCTGCACTACCGCAGCATAGCGTGCACTGAGCTCATGATCATGTTATTAAGCTGTGCTGCTTTAGCAGTGCAGCTTGATGAATCAACCCCTCTGAGATCTTTATAAACGTGGGAACCTGTACCGGTCAGACAACTTACTTTCATTGCAGGAGTGTAATGCTTATGCTACTTTTTAAACTGGCTACCTGCTGCAATAGTGGCAAAAAGGGTGTTAAACCACCATTTTCCACTATCTCCTATAGCAGAAAGGTTATACTGCGCTCCAATGGAAATCAATCCTTTCAATAGTCAGGGGATCGCAGCAAAAACAGCAGGTCACTTCACCTTAATCTACCAACAGTCACAATCGATTCACTGCACTTCCTTAGCCCTGTAACATTAATTAAAACACGCACATAGTGCACAGTATTGTCTAAAAAGACTACAATTTGCACCCTGTGCCTGCACTCCTGGGGGTAGTGCCTCCACCATATGAGGGAAACTGTGTCACTCTCCCTTCGTGAATGCACTTACCAGAAGCACATCTTGAATGCCAGCATATCACAATAATCCAGTAGTCAGCCAAGGAGGACCCAATTGTAAAAGCAGCATCCAACTTTAATGTGACACTTATGCAGCATAACAGCGGGTACATACGCTCCTTACCGTGGATATAATAGAGCCGCACGCACTGTGTCTCTCCTGCTCGTAGCTTCATGACTCTATCTCCTATAGAGATTGCCACTACAAGAGTGGCAGTCGTTAGGGATCCTAACTGCTGTTAAATAGTGGCAATTATGGGAAAAGTAATGACCTCACATTGCAATTTAGACATTTTGGGTCTGATGCAATTGTCAGACACGCCAGCGTGACACTGGTGAGTCTGATAATCAGGCAGCCATAACGTCACCTGATCCAATTGCATTTAGCCCTAGGCAGGGTGTTAAGAAACTTGCTTGGGGATATTATTGCCCAGCGAGTGCTTTACCCCCTATCCTATAACACTTCATGCTGCCGATCCAGGTATAACAAAGCACGTTAATGAAAAACCTAAAGGCATTAACATTTTAAGTATTGCTAAATTTTGAAATGCAGAGGTGCTAAACAGCAGCACCTAATGACTAATGTTGAGGCTTCACACAAAGGATTTGAAAAAGAAGAATGTCCAGAACCAGTGTAAATTTTAGGGCATGTTGCTACCAACTTTCCACATGCCATTTGGTAAGTAATGTTAGATCTTGTACACACAGGTTTGGATTTCAAGCTTAACCAGTTTTAGACATAGCTGATTGAAATCTACGCCATTTGGAGCGTCTTATCCCTGCCAGGGCGTAGATTTCAATCTCCAATTACCAGGCGCTCTAGCTGCAATTGCCGCTCCATTGGCGCTGCACTCAGCTGACAGCTAAGCTCCATACAATGATTAAACAGTTGTAATGTAGCATCAAATGTAGCTTGATGTGCTATGGTGCAAAATTCTGTCAACATATATGGCCCAGAGTTCTAGGGTCCTTAATGAACTTAAAGAGAACCTAAAGCAAGTGGGATATATAGGCTGCTATATTTATTTCCTTTTAAACAATGCATATTACCTGGCTGTCCTGCTGATCCTCTGCCTTTAATACTTTTATCCATAGGCCCTGAACAAGCATGCAGATCAGGTGCTCTGACTGCAGTCTGACTGGATTAGCTGCATGCTTGTTTCAGGTGAGTGATGCAGTCAAAGAGATCAGCAGGAATCTCAGGAAACTGGTATTGCTTAAAAGGAAATAAATATGGAAGCCTCACTTAAGGTTCCCTATAAGAGAGGTCGGCAGAATTCCCCCTACATGCAACTTGGAATGTATTTTTTAAAATATGGCTTACATTAGGTGGCAAAATTTTGCAGGTCATGCCGGGATCATATCATGAGAAAAGTGAGCTTACTGAGTGATTACTTAAGTAGCAACTGTTACATTAATGTACATGTGCCCACGGGGGAACCCTTTTTTATTATTAAATCCAGGTTTTGAGTTTATTATTCCACTGTTTGGGATATTAAATCTAAAGTTAAAAGTCTACAGGCATGTTGCCACGGATGTGATCTTAGACAAGGATCATACCTTGAACGAAAGGTAGCTCTCTGGAGAGGTATGATGATGAGCACTCCCCCACCAGAAGGTCATGCATGCGACAAACAACCTTGCCGTGGAAAAAGTATCTGTTACAAAAACTACATTAGGAAATGGTAATTGGGCTGATTGACAGACATGACTTGGCAAATGACATGGATATGTTTGTTTCTTTGCAACATGGAATGTTCTTAGACTTCACAGGGTAGGAGCACTAACTACTCTAATACTTGGTTCAAAGAAGCATAAAATGCAAATCACAAAACTTCAAAACAGCCAAGGGAATGAAGCTGGCATTTTCTGCTATGATAATGTTTTGTACAGTCGTACTGTTGGAACAGGATATGCTGAAGCTTGCAGTTATGAAAGCTATGATAGGTTTCCAAGGATCAAATGTAAGATTGTGTTCATGACATATCAGAGGGCAGCATAACATTAAATGTATGCATATAAATGAACATGCAATAACCAAAAAAGTAAACGATGCCAACAAAGACACATTTTACGATGGATTTAAAATTGTCCATGATTAACCACTTAAGGACTGCAGTCATAAAACGGGGAACTGAAGAGATAGGTATATGGAGGCTGCCATGTTTATTTCCTTTTAAGCAATACCAGCAACTGCCTGGCAGCCCTGCTGATCCTTCGCCTCCAATACTATTAGCCATAGCCCCTGAACAAGCATGCAGCAGATCAGGTGTTTCAGACTTTAAAGTCAGATCTGACAAGACTAGCTGCATGCTTGTTTCTGGTGTTATTCAGATACTACTGCAGAGAAATAGACAAACAGGGCTGCCAGGCAACTGGTATTGCTTAAAAGGAAATAAACATGGCAGCCTCCATATACCTCTCTCTTCAGTTCCTCTTTAAGGACCAGACACTTTTTTTCCATTCAGACCACTGCAGCTTTAACGGTTTATTGCTCGGTCATACAACCTACTATCTAAATGAATTTTACCTCCCTTTCTTGTCACTAATACAGCTATCTTTCGGCGCTATTTGATTGCTGCTGTGATTTTTAATTTTTATTATATTCATCAAAAAAATGAGTTTTTTAACTTTCTGTGTTGACATTTTTCAAATAAAGTAAAATTTCTACATACATTTTTGTCCAAATTTATTGTGCTACATGTCTTTGATAAAAAAAAAATCCAATAAGTGTATATTTATTGGTTTGGGTAAAAGTTATAGCATTTACAAACTATGGTGCAAAAGGTAAATTTTCCCATTTTGAAGCATCTCTGACTTCTCTGAACACCTGTCATGTTTCATGAGGTGCCAGAATTCCAGGATAGAATAAATACCCCCCAAATGACCTCATTTTGGAAAGAAGACATCCCAAAGTATTCACTAAGAGGCATGGTGAGTTCATAGAAGATTTTATTTTTGTCACAAGTTAGCTGAAAATGACACTTTGTAACAAAAAAAAAAAGTTTCCATTTCTGCTAACTTGTGACAAAAAAAAATTAAATCTGCCACGGACTCACCATGCCCCTCTCTGAATACTTTGGGATGTCTACTTTCCAAAATGGGGTCATTTGTGGGGTGTGTTTATTGTCCTGGCATTTTGGGGGGTGCTAAATTGTAAGCACCCCTGTAAAGCCTAAAGGTGCTCATAGTACTTTGGGCCCCTTAGCGCACCTAGGCTGCAAAAAAGTGTCACACATGTGGTATCACCGTACTCAGGAGAAATATTATAATGTGTTTCGAGGTGTATTTTTACACATACCCATGCTGGGTGGGAGAAATATCTCTGTAAATGAGATTTTTTTGATTATTTTTTTACACACAATTGTCCATTTACAGAGATATTTCTCCCACCCAGCATGGGTATGTGTAAAAATACACCCCAAAACACATTATACTACTTCTCCTGAGTACGGCGATACCACATGTGCGACACTTTTTTGCAGCCTAGGTGCGCTAAGGGGCCCAAAGTCCTATGAGTACCTTTAGGATTTCACAGGTCATTTTGATGCATTTGGTTTCTAGACTACTACTCACGGTTTAGGGCCCCTAAAATGCCAGGGCAGTTTAGGAACCACACAAGTGGCCCCATTTTAGAAAGAAGACACCCCAAGGTATTCCATTAGGAGTATGATGAGTTCATAGAAGATTTTATTTTTTGTCAGGGGGAATAGATGCAAGCAATGCACTAAGGAGGTGATTTTGTCTGAGGGCGATCTGAGGGTGTAGGTGGGTGATTGGGTGCCCGCAAGGGGCAGATGAGGGTCTGATCTGATGAGTATAATGGGTAGCAGTGACAGGTGGTGACAGGGTGATTGATAGGCGATCAGGGTGTAATTAGAGGGGAGAATAGATGCAAGCAATGCACTGGCGAGGTGATCAGGGGGGTGTCTGAGGGCGATCTGAGGGTGTGTGTGTGGGGGGGGGGGCGGGTGATTGGGTGCCTGCAAGGGGCAGATGAGGGTCTGATCTGATGGGTATGATGGGTAGCAGTTACAGGGGGTGATTGATGGGTGATCAGTGGGTGATCAGAGGGTGATTAGAGGAGAGAACAGATGTAAATAATGCACTGGTGAGGTGTTTAGGCGGGGTCTGAGGGTGATCTGAGGGTGTGGGCGGGTGTTATGATCACTTCTGCAGCATGTACTGCTGGCTGCAGTTGTACTGTAGCCAAGCAGTTTTTGATTTCTTTACTTGCATTTGCTCGCATAGTTTTGCTTGCACTCACACTAAGTGTTGATTCCATCTGCAGTCGCTCTGCGGTTCATGACAGTTTGGGATGCTCTTGTGAAATCAAACATTGTCTGTTGCAGTGGAGCTGCAATCCCTTCAGTTTTTGCATGTTTTGGTAGGTTGCGCTTATCGTGATCACCCGTGCTTAGCTAGCTCAGTCCTGTTTTTGCGAAGTAGCCCCTGCGTTCGTGATTAGCTACCTCGTTTCAGTCTGTCCTGTTTATGGGAGCTTGCTGTCACTGAGGCAGTGACTAGTTTAGCAAGCGTTCATTCTGTCTACCTGACCTGATCTTTCTGAGTTCTGGTTAATACGCTCAGCGCTACTTGCACTGAGCCACTATTGTTAAGTATTGTTTGTGGTTGCTTGGATCTACACCTGCTCTGTGCGCCACATCTCCTACTGGAGTCAGTCCTCTCCTCCACTAGTGCGTTCGCACTATTACTGGGGATATCCTGGTTCCTTGTGCTTGCGTGTGTGTCTCCTTCACGTCAGGATATGCATTACGTGCTGACTGTGGAGAATATACCACAGAGCGTGACATTATGATAGCCCCATTACAAATCCCCATTGTGGAGAAGACCTCCAGCAAATATGACACTGTTTATTATGGTTCCTGTTCCTTTAAGAGATTTGAGAAACTTAACTCTGAAACAGAAAATGAGTTTTTTTTCTGAATGTACTAGGTTCCTAGCCAATCCTGAATTCCAAGCCACTCCTGTTTGTACATGGGCATCCCAGATAGTTTATATCTTGTTTAAGGGGAAACTGTTTGAGTGGGCTTATGATGTTCTGAATCACACCAACTTGAAAGAGAGACCTCTTGAATTTCTAGCTTTTGTGATCCATAACTGGCTGAGCAAAACTAATTTGCCTTATCCTTTAAATGAGCTCCTGGTAGCTTGTCAATCAGCTGTTCCTTCAACTGCTTGCAAGAATAATCAGCAAGCAGATAGTTGCACTGATAGCTTTCCTTCATCTTTGAATAAATCACCTAAGGCAGCAAAGTCTAAAGTCTTGCATAAAACCAAACGTAAACGTTCCAGAAAACGTTTACAACCAGCAGAGTCGTTGTCCATAGCGATTGCACATCAGACCTGTAATGAGACTCTGCCATTAGCAGATAATGAAATTCGGTTACCATTCATGGGAGTTAAATGGACTTATGAAACTACTAATGAACTTTCATCGCTAGCCAGGAAGAATAAAGATTTTTGTTTAAATGAATTGTCTGAATATGATTATGAAGAAATATTACAGAGTATTGAGCAGATCAACTTATTTGTGCAGCAAGGGAAATTTGCATATACTATAGTTCAACACTTGTTACAGGTCTTGGAGATTCTTAGGAATAAGAAATCTGCCAATCGCCTGCTAAATGAACCTATCCATGTTCCTGTCCCAGCTCCACCTGTAAACTGTGTTCAGCCTGAATGTTCAGCTTTTGTTAAGTTTTTTATGGGACCCTCCATTTGAGAAATGGGAGATTGAAGCTCTGGTCTATGAATTGGAGAGTGATTCAAGTTCATTTTGTTATTTTTACAGTGCTAAGAGTGAAGCAGTATTGAATGCATGCATTGCGTCTGCTTATAATTTAATAAAAACTTGTGTGTGTAAATATGACTTTGTCGCTCAGTTGATCGATGTGTGGGAAATTATTTTGGATGAATTTTATGCGATTCAATCAGTTGATACCAGGGAAAGCACACTGTCAGTTGGAGATTGTTTGTCAGTTCCACTTCTTCTGTTCCTGAGGCCCCGCAATCCAGTCTGGTGACCTCAGAACCTCTATCTCTGAGTTTTCCAGTTTCACACTTGAACTTGACTCCAGATTTGCAAATTTGGCATTCTGACCCGCCTGCTTCAGCACCTTTGGCTGATTCAGTGAATGATTCAGAGCTCCTACTATGTGATAATGAAGTTTCTGAATCCTTGTCTTGTCCAGTGAATGTTCCTGTTATTTCACCCTGTACCATGGATAACTCAGTATTACTTCCCAGTAAGACGGAAGCTACTGATACTCCCTTAACCTTGCCCTGCCCACATTTCTCAGCAGAGGACCCAGAAGTCCTGCTGACTTCTGAGTCCAGTCTAGCTAGTACTCATGAGTCTTTGTTCAGTGAAACAGAAACCAAAGAATCATTGCCTGCTTCAGCAAACACCTCTGTAGAGTTAACCTGTGTTGATAAAGTTCGATCTCTGTCTGTTCTAGCAGACACCAATAGTTGCATTGCATCAGTTCCTGAGTCTCAGCAATCTTGTTTAGTAATCTTAGAACCCCAGCATCTGGATTTTTCAATTTCACAGTTGAAGAGCTGTGGTTCAGATTCGCAGGCACTGTATCCTGATTTTCCTGTTTCTTTGCCTTGCTCTAGTTCCACGAGTGGTTCAAAGCATCTGTCATGCGAACCTGAAATCATAGAATCATTGCCTTGTTCAGAAAATGTTCCAGTAGATTCGCCCTGTACCCAGGGCCGGATTTGTACTTCTTACCGCCCAAGGCCGACTATTACCAGCCGCCCCAACCGAAACCGTATCCTACCACCTCTCTCCATACACACCAATCCAAAAATTTTTGGGCCGATGGTGTCCACTATTGGGTCTAGTGCCGAGGTCTCCATGGCAACGTGAAGTGAATCAATCATGTCACACGGGAGAACTGGTCAATCAAGCGATCTACAGGTAATGGGCATGGTGGTAGCCTTCCACCACACACATAGTCAAAAGTGGCTCACAATTGGACATTGGGTGGGGTCAGCAACACGTAAAAGTGAGTCCTGTACCCACTGCTGTTTTCAGGGTAACAGTGCTGGCCAATCAATAATTAAGAAATGGGTACTGTGCAGGGGTCGAGTCCTGCGTGAACGCGGGTGAACGGCGTCCACCCACTTTTTCTTCAAAGTGAACGCCGTTCACCCTGGCTTGTGTGGAGGGGGGCAGAGCAGGGAAAGCGAGCTATAGGGACAGTGGGGATGGGCGGACATCTCCCCCCCCATCCCTCACCTTTGTGCTCCCCTTCCTGCCTCTCCCCTCCAGCGTTTTTAAGTGTCGGGCCGGCGGCGAAAGTGGGCGGAGACTTCCTGTGTTCCAGTCGCATGGGACGCTCTGCTCTGTGTGCGGCTAGTCTGGTCTTCTAGCCGCACACAGAGCGGAGCGTCCCATGCGACTGGAATGAGGTAAGTCTCCGCCCACTTTCGCCGCCGGGCCGACACTTAAAAACGCTGGAGGGGAGAGGCAGGAAGGGGAGCACAAAGGTGAGGGATAGGGGGGGGGGGGAGATGTCCGCCCATCCCCACTGTCCCTATAGCTCGCCTTCCCTGCTCTGCTCCCTCCGGGTGGGGGGCTGGGGGCACACCTGGCTACCTGGGCACATATACACCTGCCTACATGTACTGGGGACATATACACCTGCCTACATATACTGGGGACATATACACCTGCCTACATATACTGGGGACATATACACCTGCCTACATATACTGGGGACATACCCCTGCCTACATATACTGGGGACATATACACCTGCCTACATATACTGGGGACATATACACCTGCCTACATATACTGGGGACATACCCCTGCCTACATATACTGGGGACATATACACCTGCCTACATATACTGGGGACATATACACCTGCCTACATATACTGGGGACATACCCCTGCCTACATATACTGGGGACATATACACCTGCCTACATATACTGGGGACATATACACCTGCCTACATATACTGGGCATATATACCCCTGCCTACATATACTGGGGACATATACCCCTGCCTACATATACTGGGGACATATACCCCTGCCTACATATACTGGGGACATATACCCCTGCCTACATATACTGGGGACATATACCCCTGCCTACATATACTGGGGACATATACCCCTGCCTACATATACTGGGGACATATCCCACTGGCTACATATACTGGACACATATACCCCTGCCTACATATACTGGGGACATATACACCTGCCTACATATACTGGGGACATATACACCTGCCTACATATACTGGGGACATACCCCTGCCTACATATACTGGGGACATATACACCTGCCTACATATACTGGGGACATATACACCTGCCTACATATACTGGGGACATATACACCTGCCTACATATACTGGGGACATACCCCTGCCTACATATACTGGGGACATATACCCCTGCCTACATATACTGGGGACATATACACCTGCCTACATATACTGGGGACATATACACCTGCCTACATATACTGGGGACATACCCCTGCCTACATATACTGGGGACATATACCCCTGCCTACATATACTGGGGACATATACACCTGCCTACATATACTGGGGACATATACACCTGCCTACATATACTGGGCATATATACCCCTGCCTACATATACTGGGGACATATACACCTGCCTACATATACTGGGGACATATACCCCTGCCTACATATACTGGGGACATATACCCCTGCCTACATATACTGGGGACATATACCCCTGCCTACATATACTGGGGACATATCCCACTGGCTACATATACTGGGCACATATACCCCTGGCTACATATACTAGGCAACTATACCTCTGGCTACATATACTGGGGACTACTATACTCATGGCTACTTATACTGGGGACACCTGTAGACCTGGCTACCTGGGGGTACCTATTTTGGGGGAACTGCTGTCAGATTATCTGCATTTTTGTGGAATCGCTGTTATGTATTTTGGGGAACAGCTGCCAGATTATGTGTATGTTAGGGGAACGGCTGCTGCCAGATTACGTGTATTTTGGGGAACTGCTGCCAGATTGTGTATGTTTGGGGGACCACTACTGCCAGATTATGTCTTTCGGGTGTTACGTGTATTTTGGGTGATCCGCTGTCAGGTTTCGCGTATTTTGGGGAACTGCTTCCAAATTATGTGTATGTTGGTGGAACTGCTGCTGCCACATTGTCTATTTTGGGGGAACCACTTCCATATTATCTGTATTTTGGAGGAACTTCTACCAGATTATATGTCTTTTTGGTGAAATGCTGTCAGATTACATCAATTTTTGGGGGATACACTACGGCAGAGCTTAAACTTTCTTGGCAGACCTTTTACATCACTGCTAAGGTCATGTATATTTGGCCCCATCCATGACCACGCACACGGTGTGCTTGACCACGCCCATTTTTGGCGCGCCGCGCTTCGCGCGACGCAGAGGTTCTCCAGGTAAGTCCACTCGCTTCTTTTCCCAGGACTAGACCCCTGGTACTGTGAGAGGCTGCCTTCTGTATTCTGTACTATTTGCTGGTGCTGCCCCTGGTCCTTTCATCCCCCACACCAAGTGCGTGAGACCCGGCCTTCTGTAACTGCCTGCAGCTGCTGCTATGTCATTGGACAAGGTCTGGCTTTTTGCTAGTCACACACTGTTCACAAACGTTTGGTTAACGGACTGCAGCTGCCTGTAGCACAGCACAGGCAGATGCCAGCTGGTACTAATAGTGCAATTATCCTGACCACTTTCATTTGTTTGGACACTTGCAAATAATGCCCTGCAAATAATGCCCACTGTCTGCAGGCCGCCCCTTGTTTATCTGGTGCCCTAGGCCATGGCCTATGTGGCCTTGCCAGAAATCCGGCCATGCCTGTACCATGAATTACTCAGTAGTTCTGTCCAATGAAGCTCAGGTCACAGAATCATTATGCTGTTCAGCAGGTGCTTCCATTGTTTTGCCCTGCAATATGGACTGTTCAGTGATCCTGTCCAGTGAAGCTGAGGTCGCAGAGTCTTATGCTTCACCTAGTACTGTAGATGCTTCAAGATCTCGAGCAGAAGACTCAGAGACTCTGGTTACTTCAATTGGTGTTGCAGTAATATTCACTTGTTTAGCAGCTGTTTTTGGAATTAAAGTCCACTCTAGTAAAACTAAATCTAAGTCTGATCCTGCATTCTTTAGTGAGAGTCCAGTAGCTGTGAAGTCTAGTCATGACGATTTTTTTTTGCCCAGTCCTGGTTTCAGTCCTATCGTGACTGACTCTGAGGTCCGCAGTTCCTTGACATGCCCAGAAGCTTCTCTTGTGCCAGTGTGCCCAGATGTTCCTTCGTGTGCCAGAATGCCCAAGTGTATCTAATGTGTTAGCATGCTCAGATGCTTCCCTAGTGGAGACATGTTCTGATATTGCCAGTCTGCCTGCATGCCTAGAAATGGTTCTGGTCCCTGAAAGCCCTGATCTTGATGTTTGTCCGTGTAACCCTGACTCTGGAATTGCCCTAGGTTCCATAGGGGTTCTGGATAGTTCTCCATGTGAGCCTAAGGGGCGTTCTAACCTTTTGGGATCTCTATGGAGCTTCTGGGAGATCTGGGAGATCTCTGAGGAAACTTGTGCTGCTACCTTGGACTGGTTCAACAGTGGGTATTGTGTTGGTAAGGACAGTTCCGGTGGGCATTGCAAAGGGTTTGGCATTTATGGACAGTCCCTGGAAGGCGGTGGGTATTGCTCAGAGAGTTTCAGGGGGCTTGTTCCTGGAAATCATGGTTCTGATGGGTATCACACTGGGGCTTGTAGTACTGATGGGCATGGTTAGGTAGGTTCTGGTTCTGATGGGTCCAGTCTTGGGGTGACTGATTCTGGAATTTGGTCTTGTCGGGCTGTCCCGGCCATCATGAATTATCAGTCAGATTGTTTTACTGGGAATGTCAGTTTTGAAAGGCGTCTAGTATCCGCCTTTAAGGGGGGGGGGGGGGGGACAGTTATGATCACTTCTGCAGCATGTATTGCTGCCTGCAGTTGTACTGTAGCCAAGCAGTTTTTGATTTCTTTACATGCATTTGCTCGCATAGTTTTGCTTGCACTCACACTAAGTGTTGATTCCACCTGCAGTCGCTCTGCAGTTCATGACAGTTTGGGATGCTCTTGTGAACTCAAACATTGTCTGTTGCAGTGGAGCTACAATCCCTTTCATGCAGGTTGCATAGTTTTGTCTGCCTTTTCCTGCTGCCAGCTTGTGCCTGATTATCATTCACCTGTGGGGGAATCTGCATGTCTGCTCCCATTGGATGACCTCAGTATAAAGAGCTGCTTTCTGCAGTGCTCCACGGGCTATCATAGTTTCAGTCTCAGCCTGTTACTCTGGGCCCCTGTTCCTGTTCCTGATTCTCGTGTTATCCCGTGTGGACTGCACTGACTCTTGCGTAGGAGTCAGTGAGTCCTTCTAGTCCTGTTCTTGTTTATCAGCAGTTGTTACTTTGCTAGTCTTGCATCATATATTGGTTCATCGCCAATATATACGCATACTAGCATGTTTGTTATTTTCCTTGTATTCGTGTTACGTTAATATATCAGTGCTGCTGATATATACGTACTCAAACTGTTGATATCCTGTGTTCAGTCAGTCAGTTTTTGCACGATTCGGTAAGTTGCGCTTATCGTGATCACCCGTGCTTAGCTAGCTCAGTCCTGTTTTTGCGAAGTAGGTCATCGCTGCGTTCGCGATTGGCTACCTCGTTTCAGTCTGTCCTGTTTATGGGCGCTTGCTGTCACTGAGGCAGTGACTAGTTTAGCAAGCGTTCATTCTGTCTACTTGTCTTGATTTTTCTGAGTTCTGGTTAATACGCTCAGCGCTACTTGCACTGAGCCACTATTGTTAAGTATTGTTTGTGGTTGCTCAGATCTACGCCTGCTCTGTGCGCCACATCTCCTACTGGAGTCAGTCCTCTCCTTCACTATTGCATTCACACTATAACTGGGGATATCCTGGTTCCTTGTGCTTGCGTGTGTCTCCTTCACGTCAGGATATGCATTACGTGCTGACTGTGGAGAATATATCACCGAGCGTGACAACGGGTGTTTGGATGCCTGCAAGGGGCAGATTAGGGTCTGATCTGATGGGTAGCAGTGACAGGTGGTGACAGGGGGTGACGGGGTGATTGATAGGTGATCAGGGTGTGATTAGAGGTGAGAATAGATGCAAGCAATGCACTGGCGAGGTGATCGGGGGGGGGGGTGTCTGAGGGCGATCTGAGGGTGTGGGCGGGTGATTGGGTGCCCGCAAGCGGCAGATGAGGGTCTGATCTGATGGGTATGATGGGTAGCAGTGACAGGGGGTGATTGATGGGTGATCAGTGCGTGATTAGAGGGGAGAACAGATAAAGACAAAGACAAAACACTTATATAGTGCTTTTCTCCTGGTGGACTCAAAGGGCCAAACAGATGTAAATAATGCACTGGGGAGGTGTTCAGGCGGGGTCTGAGGGTAATCTGAGGGTGTGGGCGGGTGATCAGGTGCCCGCAAGGGGCAGATTAGGGTCTGATCTTATGTGACAGGGGGTGACGGGGTGATTGATAGGTGATCAGGGTGTGATTAGAGGGGAGAATAGATGCAAGCAATGCACTGGCGAGGTGATCGGGGGGGGGGGGGGTCTGAGGGCGATCTGAGGGTGTGGGTGGGTGATTGGGTGCCCGCAAGGGGCAGATGAGGGTCTGATATGATGGGTAGCAGTGACGGGGGTGATTGATGGGTTATTAGTGGGTGATTAGAGGGGAGAACAGATGTAAATAATGCACTGGGGAGGTGATGGGGGGGGGGGGGGTCTGTGGGCAATCTGAGGGTGTGGGCGGGTGTTTGGGTGCCTGCAAGGGGCAGATTAGGGTCTGATCTGATGGGTAGCAGTGACAGGTGGTGACGGGGTGATTCATAGGTGATCAGCGTGTGATTAGAGGGGAGAATAGATGCAAGCAATGCACTGGCGAGATGATCGGGGGGTCTGAGGGCGATCTGAGGGTGTGGGCGGGTAATTGGGTGCCCGCAAGGGGCAGATTAGGGTCTGATCTGACGGGTAGCAGTGACAGGTGATGACAGTGGGTGATTGATGGGTGATCAGTGGGTGATTAGAGGGGAGAACAGATGTAAACAATGCACTTGGGAGGTGATCTGAGGGCGGGTCTGTGGGTGATCTGAGGGTGTGGGCGGGTGATCAGGTGCCCGCAAGGGGCAGGTTAGGGTCTGAGCTGATGGGTGGCAGTGACAGGTGGTGACAGGGGGTGATTGACAGGTGATCAATGGGTGATTACAAGGGAGGTTAGATGTATACAGTACACAGGGGAGGGGGGGTCTGGGAGAGGGGTCTGGGGAGTGTGTGGAGGGTGTGTGTGTGTGTGTGGGGGGGTGATCAGGAGCTGCCAAGGGGGCAGTTTAGGACCTAATCTAAAAAATAGCATTGACAGATAGTGACAGGGAGTGATTGATGGGTGATTAGGGGGGTGATTGGGTGCAAACAGGGGTATGAGGGGGTGATCAGGGGGGTCTGAGGGGTGCTGTGGGCGATCAGGGGGCAGGGGGGGCAAGATCAGTGTGTGTGTGTGCTTACCAGGGGGGCTGCCTCCTGCCCTGGTGGTCCCTCGATCACTGGGACCCCCAGGGCTGGAGGCAGCCTGTATAATACGCTTTGTATACATTACAAAGTGTATTATACGCTTTCTATGCGGCAGATTGGGGGGTTAACAACCCGCCGGCACTGCTAATTGGCCGGCGGGTTGACGTCGCGGGTGGGTAGAGCCTAATGCCGGCGATTGCACCCGCAATCCCCTCGTCCAGGACCCGACGCCCTGAATTTAGGAATGGGGGGGGGGGGTCTCCAGATTGTGGAAATATACTTTGAGATGTCAATTATACTGCAAGGATCACAACAAGCAATGAAATGAACCATATAAAATGAAGCCTATGCACATTAATGGCAATGTCTCAGCTAATTGTTGTTGTGATGATTTTGCTTTTTCATATGTGAATATAAGTTAATTAATTTTCACAGTTTTACATCAGCTTTTAAATAGTAACATTACAAATTACAGTGTGTTTCCTTTCCATAAATACCATTAGTTAAAAATAGTTTCTGTAGATGCAGCATATACATTTGACAGTATTATTAGGGGAAACAGTAAATTCGGGCGCCTGAGGCTAGTGGACAAATCGGGCGCCGCCATTCACTCCTATAATAAATATCGTTTAATGGGCACCCGATAGGAAAAAAGGGCGCCGGAGAAAAATAACGTTTTAAAAGCGGCGCCCGGAGACTTAATGTTTTATTACTGTTTCTCATGATTACACATTATTTAATGATTTATACATTTTTAAATTTTATTTTTAAACGAAAAACAGTACAATATTTTTTTCAAACATTATTTTTAAACGAAAAAACCAACAGGGGGGTCTTAGGTTTAGGCACCAACAGGGGGGTCTTAGGTTTAGGCACCAACAGGGGGTCTTAGGTTTAGGCACCAAAAGGGGGGTCTTAGGTTTAGGCACCAACAGGGGGGTCTTAGGTTTAGGCACCAACAGGGGGTCTTAGGTTTAGGCACCAACAGGGGGTTTTAGGTTTAGGCACCAACAGGGGGGTCTTAGGTTTAGGCACTAACAGGGGGGTCTTAGGTTTAGGCACTAACAGGGGGGTCTAGGGGTTAGGGGTAGGTACAGGGAGGGTTACTTAGGCACCAACAGGGGGGGTCTTAGGTTTAGGCATCAACAGGGGGGTCTAGGGGTTAGGGGTAGGTACAGGGAGGGTTACTTAGTAATTTTTTTTTTAAACGTTATTACACGTTTCACTATTTAAACGAAAGATTAACGTTTTTACAATTGCCGATTTAATGCACATTATTTAATGATTTATAACTTTAAAAAACATTAATTTTAAACGAAAAACAGTACAATATTTTTTTTAAACGTTATCCATGCTTATCGTTAAAAACCCGGCGCCCTTTTTTCCCAGCGCCCCTTTTTAACGTACGCATTATTAGGAGCTCTTTCACAGAAGGCAACCAGTATTTTTGGTGTGACAGTACAAAGTGGCACTTAAAATAGAGGTGGGGATCCAGTGTTCCTTTCAAGAGGACAAACTAATATAGAAGCAGTAGAACTGCAATACAAATTAATTATCCATTGGATCTTGATGAAAATCACAGTTTACTTGATAACAGTCAAGCTCTGTTTCTGGAACACATTTACAAAACATATTAGAGGTATAAACTGGTTTATTTTTTACTAAATGGGAATATTAATTTAAACTGAATTATTATGTAATGTAACATATTTTTATGAAACAATGCATTTACATGATGTGTTATTGTCCTGTTGAATGGTGTGATTATTTTAGTGTTTTCTAGCAAAATATATAAAACAGCAATCTTTACTGGTTTCTCAAATTCTCTCTCTTCTATCATTTGAGAAATGACTTCTGGCAATGTGTCTGTGGGCAAATAGTGTCAAAGGTATTTACCATTATCACTTTTTGCCCTTTTTTTTCCCCCAGAGCCGCTATATGTGCTACCTGAGAGCTACTGTTTTGTCCCCTGTTTTATTGCCTGATGAAGCGGGCTTGGTCCTGCGAAACGCGTTGCATCTATTGGGGTACTAATAAAGTGTTTATTTATGTCAGACAAGTAGTCTAGTCTGCTTTCGGAGGTAAGTCCACCACTGCCTCCCCAGCATATTTTAAAACTTTTAATTGTTGTTTTTATTCTGCTGGCGCCTCTGTTCATCAAAGTCTTGGATAACCTATTCAGACTGCACCATGTGTAATCAGCAGAGGAAGTGACACCAAGCTCCAGGCTAATGGAGATTGGAGTAAGGCTATGCAAATATAGACCAGGTTAGTGCCTGATGTACTTCTCCCTCTTGCTCTTCTCCCTTCTTGCTGTTTAGTGATGGGCTGATAATGGAGTTCAGAAACCACCAGGACCATGTGGTGATCGCCATAACATCCCTCTATTCACAGCTTGGCAAAAATGCCCCATGCATCCCTCCCCCCCCATCCCAGATAGTGTGTCCATCATGCTACCGATCCCTCACTCCCCACAGCAAACATGGCCAGATTAACAAACCCCCCCCCCCCCCCCCAGCATGTGGCCAGCATAACAATCATTAATCCCTTCCCCCAATCCTGATCCCATAGTAAATTTGTCCCATAAAAATCCTTCCAACTAACAATAAAAAGTGTGTCCAGCAGTACAGTACCCTTCCCTCGACCCCATAGCAAACAAGGCCAGAAACAACCACCCCCATAGCAAGGTGTGGCAAGTATAACGATTGCTAATCCTAACTCCTCTCTCCCCCTATAGCGCGTGGGTTTATAATGACCCCTTCCCAACCCCATTCTCAAAAAAATGTCAGTAACAAGTAATATTACTACGAAAAAAGTGTTATTGGTTTTGTTTAGCCTGGTGAGGTTGGAGGTTCATGAGGTAAGAGAGGGGTGACTCCATTAGTTTCTGCATCGGGTGACACCAACCCTAGTGACGCCTCTGCCTAGATTAACTTCTGCTCTGTAGCACCGTCTAATTTTTTTTGCATGATAATGCCTTACATAACACAGCAGAAATGTTGCAGAGAACATTAAAACATTTGCAGAATGTTCATCCCTGACTGGTTGTAAATAACAATTCCTGAAACTGATGTATACGCAGGGCGGACTGGGCCGGCGGAAGCTCCGGATTTTGCCCGGTAGGCCTTTTAAATACGTTGTCTCCAGGGCCCCGAGCACTGCAGGAGGGGGCACAGCGCAGGAAGGAGGAGCAGCGGCGGGCACAGAGCAGCGGGGAGGGGGGGCAGTCTCCCCATCCTCACCTGCCCCCCCCTTCCACGCTCCCCCCTCCAGACCAGAATGTAGCGCAGGCAGAGGCAGCGAGCGGGTAACAAGGACTCCAGGTGCCTTCTCATTGAAGTTGTTCCTACATGGATGCTGGTCGACCCGCGACTAATTAATTGGTGACACAGGATGCAGACGGCATTGGTTCTGTCTGCATCAGTCTCACATAAATATATCCACACTAAAGAGACAACCACTAGAAGTCACTGAGCCCGGTGTCTGGCTGACCCCATGTGATGCCACATTCTGCTGTTTGCCTTCTGTCCCCTGTAACCTCTCCCTGTTTCTTACCCTTTACTTCACTCTACAAAGCTCTGTCTCTCCCTATGAACTATCCCCTTCTTTTTCCTTTACAGTTTTAAGCTCACAGTAGGCCTGAGCAGCAAAGACATTACTCCTTGTGATGACCGGGGGACTATTCTCTGAGTGCCAGCCTTGCTCCTCACCTTCATCATGCATGTCACTTTTTGTTTGTCAGTGTCCAGGGAAAGAGCTCTTCTGAGTAATCTGAGTCATTTGGAGTGGCTGTGGTGGAGGAGGTGGTGTTGCGGTTGACTACAGCAGAAGAAGATGAGGAGGATGCAGGAACGTTGACAGCAGAAGATGAGGTAGAGGAGGTGGAATGCTGAGTGAGTCAGTAAACCACCAGCAAACCACCTCCAATATGTTTCTTTTGCAGAAGATCACATCTGCCGCGGTCCAGGTCCGCACCACAATGACCTCTAGCACCTCTCCGCTTTGGCCTGCCTCTGCTTGTCATGTTTGTAATAGCGAGTGAAAGCACAAATAACACACAGTAACACTGGAACACTGCATGGTAATCACACAGACAGTGACCAGCAAAGGATATTGTCACAAATGTCGGTGACACTAATGACACAGACAGTGACCAGGAAAGGCAGTAGCTCTAGCTTCATATTTTTTGGGAGGAACAAAGGGGATATAAAGGCAGGTTGGTGAAGCCCATTTGGGTGATTCAAATCGAAATTTATAAGAAAAGCTTTAGATATTGTTTGCCTAACTCAGGTAAAAATGAAGGCTAACTAGCTTAGCAATGATAGGAACAAAATGTAAATATCACAAACAGGGCCGGCACTACAATGCAGGCAAGGGGGCAATTGCCCCTGGGCCCCAGAGTCCATAGGGGCCCCCAGGCAAGTTGATTTGTTCAGCCGCAAGTTTGCGGCATGTGTTGTGCGGGTAAGAGAGGTTAGGCAGCGGCAGGAAGGGAAAGGAGGCAGGAGCTCCCTAAGTGCTCTCCTTCCAATATGCTGTGTGGTGTGACAGCACAACAGAAGGGCCCCAAGGTTACAACTCACCTGTCAGCATTGTCGGGAAGTCCAGAAAGTCTTTTCCACTTCATTCAGTCACAGCGTCTCTTCTCTGCTGCCCTCTAGTGGCGCCTCTCAGAACTGTACCACTGGAGGAGTCAGAGAAGAGATGCTGTGACTGTGTGAAGTGGAGAAGACTTTCTGGACTTCCCGAAGATGCTGACAGGAGAGTAGTACCCTTGGTCCTTCTGTTGTGATGCCCACCGTACTGCATATGGGGGGGAAGGAAACGTAATCCTGGGGGACATATCTAGCTATTTCTATTGGGGGAAGTGGTCTACGCTACCTAATCATGTGAGGGGGGGGCACATCTGGCTACCTCTACTGGAGGAGGGAGGCTACCTATTTATGGGGGACATATCTAGCTATCTATACTGGGGGGGGGCTACCTAATCATGGGGGCACATCTAGCTATCTATTCTGTGAGGGGGGGCTACCTAATCCTGGGGACACTTCTGGCCATCTATACTATGGGGAGACTACCTAAGACTGGGGAGCACAGCTGGCCATTCAGTCTGATGGAGATGGGGCGGGGGTCCATAAGTGGTCGGGGAAGGGAGGGGGTCAAGGGGCCCTCCAAGTTACTTTTAATTGCTGTAAAGATATTTTTTTTTATAAAAGATGACAAAATATATCTTGCAAGAAAACTCAGGGGGAAAGTTCAGTGAATCAGGACTATCCATTTTTATATCCTAATACTGTATGCTTGTTCACTGGTAGAATAAAAGAAAGAAACTCCCCAATAACACAGAAGGAGCTATTAAAGTAGGCATACACAGTAACAAACAGTATCTAATGCAGTATAGCAGTAACCAGGTAAATAATCACTAAGGAAATTTACTTGGTCTATAATGAACTTCAAAGTGTATGCCTAGTTTTGTTTTGATTGTGGGGTATTTTAATGGCTGACACATATATACAGTAGGTAGTCCATGTATGCATAATGCATCTAATTTAACAAATAATGGCCTGACCTGTAAACACTTTCTTCAAGCTCTTACTGGTCCATATATTATCCAGGCATTTATTTCCTTGAGGAGACTTGGTGCTGATATTTGTAAATGTATTTGCTGGAATCAGGTTGTGGAACTTTTCTTTCCTCAAAAAATCAAAGTTACTGCTGTCTGGTGGCTGGCTGAATCCTCCCAGAATGACCACATCCTTTTCACCTGAAATGTATAGCACAAAGAAAAGTTGTGTTTCAATCCACTGTCATCAGCAATCAGCAATGAATGAAAACTATTGGAAAAACACTGAAACACACAGATGTATTCACTGCTTTTGTGAGTTTGTCCCGTAATCTGATATAATTTTTTTTAATACATTGCTATATTGCTGCATAGGTTGTTGTGTTTTAGTAATAGATGCTGTTCAGAACTAACAGTCAGTAATGCTTGCCTGCAAAGGAGATGAAGAGTGTTGCATTGTACAGGGTGGTACACGAAATACCGATCCAGATCCTGTGCAGCAGTTGGTGTATCAACAATTGGATTTGAAGATGCTGGCTAGGAATTCTTTTTTCTTGGCAATCCTGTCTGGGTCCCCAAGCCCTCCATAATAAATATACAACACCCTTTCCCCTTAGACAACCTTTTTACATACAAAATCCTACTGAAATTATGATGATGTCACCATTATTCTGCCATAATATGCAGTGGCGTAGCTAAGGAGCGGTGGGCCCCGATGCAAGTTTTACAATGGGGCCCCCCCAAGCACTCTATACGTAACAATTGATACGGCGCATCAAAACCTGCCAAGGGCGACTACAGTGTCAGAGGTGCAAGAAAAGGATGGGAAACAGTTTGTTAAGGATTACCACTATTCAAAGTATCTATTGAAGTTATTATTATGAGCACAGGACCAATAGAGAGCTAATACTGTAGTTGAGGGAGGGCCCTTTGGGGCCCCTCTGGCCCAAGGGCCCCGATGCGGTCGCTACCTCTGCAACCCCTATTGCTACGCCCCTGATAATATGATTGCAATGGCATTTCACAGTGTCTTCTGAGAAGGACATTGCATACACTTCACTCATTCCTTTTCTTAGGAGAAAATGGAAGGGGTGTGTTTGCTGTCTGTCTCCCATATGGGTGCATGGCTGATAGCATAAGACACTAGTATGTTATGTTGGAAACCTAGGGATGTGTCCTAAGGGTTGTGGCATAAGGAAAGTCTGGCCTGCCACTAAATCTCATGATTGTATCTCCATCCACTTTAAACATATACAGGATCTTCTAAAAAAAATTAGCATATTGTGATAAAGTTCATTATTTTCTGTAATGTACTGATAAACATTAGACTTTCATATATTTTAGATTGAAATACACACAACTGAAGTAGTTCAAGCCTTTTATTATTTTAATATTGATGATTTTGGCATACAGCTCATGAAAACCCAAATTTCCTATCTCAAAAAATTTGCATATTTCATCCAACCAATAAAAGAAAAGTTTTTTTAAAACAAAAAAAGTCAACCTTCAAATAATTATGTTCAGTTATGCACTCAATACTTGGTCGGGAATCCTTTTGCAGAAATGACTGCTTCAATGCGGCGTGGCATGGAGGCAATCAGCCTGTGGCACTGCACAGGTGTTATGGAGGCCCAGGATGCTTCGATAGCGGCCTTAAGCTCATCCAGAGTGTTGGGTCTTGCGTCTCTCAACTCTCTCTTCACAATATCCCACAGATTCTCTATGGGGTTCAGGTCAGGAGAGTTGGCAGGCCAATTGAGCACAGTAATACCATGGTCAGTAAACCATTTACCAGTGGTTTTGGCACTGTGAGCAGGTGGCAGGTCGTGCTGAAAAATGAAATCTTTATCTCCATATTGCTTTTCAGCAGATGGAAGCATGAAGTGCTCCAAAATCTCCTGATAGCTAGCTGCATTGACCCTGCCCTTGATAAAACACAGTGAACCAACACCAGCAGCTGACATGGCACCCCAGACCATCACTGACTGTGGGTACTTGACACTGGACTTCAGGCGTTTTGGCATTTCCCTCTCCCCAGTCTTCCTTAAGACTCTGGCACCTTGATTTCCGAATGACATGTAAAAGTTGCTTTCATCCAAAAAAAATACTTTGGACCACTGAGCAACAGTCCAGTGCTGCTTCTTTGTAGCTCAGGTCAGGCACTTCTGCTGCTGTTTCTGGTTCAAAAGTGGGTTCATGCTTCCATCTGCTGAAAAGCTTTATGGAGATGAAGATTTCATTTTTCAGCACGACCTGCCACCTGCTCACAGTGCCAAAACCACTGGTAAATGGTTTACTGACCATGGTATTACTGTGCTCAATTGGCCTGCCAACTCTCCTGACCTGAACCCCATAGAGAATCTGTGGGATATTGTGAAGAGAAAGTTGAGAGATGCAAGATCCAACACTCTGGATGAGCTTAAGGCCGCTATCGAAGCATCCTGGGCCTCCATAACACCTGAGCAGTGCAACAGGCTGATTGCCTCCATGCCACGCCGCATTGAAGCAGTCATTTCTGCAAAAGGATTCCCGACCAAGTATTGAGTGCATAACTGAACATAATTATTTGAAGGTTGACTTTTTTTGTTTTAAAAACACTTTTCTTTTATTGGTCGGATGAAATATGCTAATTTTTTGAGATATGAAATTTGGGATTTCATGAGCTGCTTGCCAAAATCATCAATTTTAAAACAATAAAAGGCTTGAACTACTTCAGTTGTGTGTATTTAAATCTAAACTATATGAAGGTCTAATGTTTATCAGTACAATACAGAAAATAATGAACTTTATCACAATATGCTAATTTTTTGAGAAGATCCTGTATATGACACTCTTCCGCCAAGTACCCGCACACCCACACACCAATCTTCTTTTCACATACAAAATGACCCCAATTTCCAATTATGTTGTCACACTGGGAAATCACAGTTCCTTGTTATCTCTATTGGCTAAAACTGGGTGGGGTTGAAGGGAACTTGTGTACCTGCCTACGAGCCCTTTTCTGATTTGATTCTGATCGCTTGTGGATTGCAAAACTGCTAGGTCAAGTCATACTGATGGAATCTGTAGCAACTGTTTTCCTGAGTGCAGTGCATTTGCAATGCTATTTTTTCTGATCGCAATCACCGTCCAACTACATTTTTGGTGCACTTCAGCTCCTATATATTGACCTATTGCTGCTATGCGATTTTCTTGCAATGTGGCAATTCAAATTATTTCTCCACCCATTTGAAATCCCGCACCTCTAAGTGAAGAATGTCAAAACTCTGCTCAAAGTGTCTTTTTGTGCCCACCATTATTTTCTAGCACTGCTTAAAGGGTTACTTAAGTGAAAATAAAAAAAATCCTTTTATTTTACCTAGGGCTTCTGGCAGCCCCCTGGAGTCATCCTGTGCCCGTCCGAGTACCCGCGGCAAGCAGCAGTGACTCCCCCAAAGCTGGCCAGTCGCTGCCAGTCGACAGCTACTGTGCATGGACGGTCTGACCTGCGTGCACCCTAATCATGCTCCCGTCGGCGTCCAACTGTGGCTGCGCGGCCGTGCTCGCTCCCGTCTACATCATCAAAAGCTTACTGCGCAGGCACAGTACAAGAAAACTGCGTGCTGCGCATGCGCAGTAAGCTTCTGATGACGCGAACGGCAACGCGCATTATTCGTCTATGACACAGACGATTAATGCCCGATGCCAGCGGCGGGGAACGGCGCATCGGAGGAGGACCGCGTGGGACATTTTTGCTACAGGGGGCTGATAGAAGCCCCAGGTAAGTGGCAGTTTTTCTCTTTAGCAAACCCCCACAGAACCCCTTTAAGAAAAAAAGTTATCTGCCATGATGTTGAACTTCTAGGGACCAGCATGAGAGAGTGTGACAATGATAACACCAAATTTAACATACCTTGTAACACTAGTGAGTAATATGACCCTGGGGAGGGAGAATGCCTAATTGGACAGAATTTTGACATTCTTCACTTAGGGGTGTACTCATTTTTGTTGCCAGCAGCACAAAAATGTGAGAAGTGTACTCACTTTTGTCAGATACCGTATATGCAAATCCTGATACATTATTTAATTGCAGATATATAGCTTGCACCCATGGCAATTCAAAGATATAATAGAGCAGTTTTGGTACTGCCAACTTATTTCATAGACACAAACCCTGCACTTATTCTAACTACAGACAACTGCATGACTGCATTATATACCAGAAGCTGAGTGTATTAACCACTTCAGGTTCCAGGGTTTCTACCCCTTAAACAAACTCTGTGACTAAAAAAAGTTCCCCTAGGGGGTACTTATCTCGGGAGGGGGAAGCCTCTGGATCCTTACAAGACTTCCCCCATCCTCCTCTGTCCCACGGTGGTCTCACTGGGCCCCTCGTAAGCCACAGCTGACAATTTGTCAGGCTGTGGCTGGCTGTGACGCAGGCGCAGTAGCGCATGCAATATTTACCTTCCCCTGCTCCAGCGGAGGCTCTTTGCTTGGGATCAGGCAAAAATAGCTGATCCCAGTTGGAACCACTCTACTGCGTAGGCGAAATAGGTCTGTGCCTGCGCAGTAGAGTATTTCCGCCTGATTCCAAGCCACGAACCCCTACTGCGTCTGCACTTAAGCCTGGAAGGTAAATATTTACATGGCCACTGTTCAGGGTGGCCAAGCGAGACCACCGCAGGATGAAGCAAGACGGGGGAAGCCGCTGGATCCTCCTGAGGTAAGTACCCCCCAGGGTAACAGATTCTATTGAAAGAGAATCTGTGCTCTAAAATTCTTACAATAAAAAGCATACCATTCTATTCATTATGTTCTCCTGGGCCCCTCTTTGCTGTGTCTGCCACTCCCTGCTGCAATCCTTGCTTGTAATTGCCAGTTTTAAAAACACACGATTGGTTCGCACGATGGCCAGGGGCCCCGGCCCTCTCTCACTGGCCGGGGCCCCAAGGCCAATGCGCGACACCTGGAGGGGAGTGCAGGTGGGCCTGGACCTCTCACACCCAGGCTCTGGACCTCTCACATCCAGAAAACCACCAACACTGCCTCCATACTGAATGCTAAATTCGACACACACAAGCAATAGAACACAGCAATACATGCATGCAGCTACATTTGAGTCGTCAGCAGGTGCTCGTCAGCCAATCAGGATGCACTGTCATACCCCTTTACCTGCCATACCACATCTAGCAGCCATTAGCATTCAGGTGGGAGGCTTCAGTTGGACGCAAATCGCAAGATTGCGTCGCTAGCAGGACCGCCCCGTGCAGGCATCCCTCCCACAGGGGTCCCTCCCTAACCGCTCACCTGTCCGCCATGTCCTAGAGCTGAAAAAAAATGTTTAAAAACACACGATTGGTTCGCACGATGGCCAGGGGCCCCGGACCTCTCTCACTGGCCGGGGCCCCAAGGCCAATGCGCGACACCTGGAGGGGAGTGCAGGTGGGCCTGGACCCCTCACACCCAGGCAGTGTTGGTGGGTTTTCTGGATGTGAGAGGTCCAGAGCCTGGGTGTGAGAGGTCCAGGCCCACCTGCACTCCCCTCCAGGTGTTGCGCATTGGCCTTGGGGCCCCGGCCAGTGAGAGAGGTCCGGGGCCCCTGGCCATTGTGCGAATCAATCGTGTGTTTTTAAACTTTTTTTTCAGCTCTAGGACATGGCGGACAGGTGAGCGGTTAGGAAGGGACCCCTGTGGGAGGGATGCCTGCACGGGGTGGTCCTGCTAGCGACGCAATCTTGCGATTTGCGTCCAACTGAAGCCTCCCACCTGAATGCTAATGGCTGCTAGATGTGGTATGGCAGGTAAAGGGTGTATGACAGTGCATCCTGATTGGCTGACGAGCACCTGCTGACGACTCAAATGTAGCTGCATGCATGTATTGCTGTGTTCTATTGCTTGTGTGTGTCGAATTTAGCATTCAGTATGGAGGCAGTGTTGGTGGGTTTTCTGGATGTGAGAGGTCCAGAGCCTGGGTGTGAGAGGTCCAGGCCCACCTGCACTCCCCTCCAGGTGTCGCGCATTGGCCTTGGGGCCCCGGCCAGTGAGAGAGGTCCGGGGCCCCTGGCCATCGTGCGAACCAATCGTGTGTTTTTAAACGGTTTTTTTCAGCTCTAGGACATGGCGGACAGGTGAGCGGTTAGGGAGGGACCCCTGTGGGAGGGATGCCTGCACGGGGCGGTCCTGCTAGCGACGCAATCTTGCGATTTGCGTCCAACTGAAGCCTCCCACCTGAATGCTAATGGCTGCTAGATGTGGTATGGCAGGTAAAGGGTGTATGACAGTGCATCCTGATTGGCTGACGAGCACCTGCTGACGACTCAAATGTAGCTGCATGCATGTATTGCTGTGTTCTATTGCTTGTGTGTGTCGAATTTAGCATTCAGTATGGAGGCAGTGTTGGTGGGTTTTCTGGATGTGAGAGGTCCAGAGCCTGGGTGTGAGAGGTCCAGGCCCACCTGCACTCCCCTCCAGGTGTCGCACATTGGCCTTGGGGCCCCGGCCAGTGAGAGAGGTCCGGGGCCCCTGGCCATCGTGCGAACCAATCGTGTGTTTTTAAACGTTTTTTTTCAGCTCTAGGACATGGCGGACAGGTGAGCGGTTAGGGAGGGACCCCTGTGGGAGGGATGCCTGCACGGGGCGGTCCTGCTAGCGACGCAATCTTGCGATTTGCGTCCAACTGAAGCCTCCCACCTGAATGCTAATGGCTGCTAGATGTGGTATGGCAGGTAAAGGGTGTATGACAGTGCATCCTGATTGGCTGACGAGCACCTGCTGACGACTCAAATGTAGCTGCATGCATGTATTGCTGTGTTCTATTGCTTGTGTGTGTCGAATTTAGCATTCAGTATGGAGGCAGTGTTGGTGGGTTTTCTGGATGTGAGAGGTCCAGAGCCTGGGTGTGAGAGGTCCAGGCCCACCTGCACTCCCCTCCAGGTATCGCGCATTGGCCTTGGGGCCCCGGCCAGTGAGAGAGGTCCGGGGCCCCTGGCCATCGTGCGAACCAATCGTGTGTTTTTAAACTTTTTTTTCAGCTCTAGGACATGGCGGACAGGTGAGCGGTTAGGGAGGGACCCCTGTGGGAGGGATGCCTGCACGGGGCGGTCCTGCTAGCGACGGAATCTTGCGATTTGCGTCAAACTGAAGCCTCCCACCTGAATGCTAATGGCTGCTAGATGTGGTATGGCAGGTAAAGGGTGTATGACAGTGCATCCTGATTGGCTGACGAGCACCTGCTGACGACTTGTGTGTGTCGAAATTGCCAGTTTTAGGCAGTGTTTACAAACAAATAACATGGCTGCTAACTAGCATGTGATAGGCTGAGAGAAGCTCAGTCTGTGACTCATACAGAACCTGCAGGGGGCGTGGAGGGGGTGTGCATAGCTTCACCCTATCACAGCAGAGCAGCACATTCCTGCCTGAGCCGACAAAGCTGACAAAGGAAAGAAGATTAGATTACACAACATAGATAATACAGCCATTGTGCAACTAGTAAAGGCTGCAGTAAGACAGAGCACATTAGAACAGGTATAGGAACTTATAGGATAAAAGAAATAAGGCTGAACATTTTGTTACAGAGTCTCTTTAAGGTTTCTGGCAATTTTGGCATTTTAGCTGTGTCACTTTTGTTACAGAAATAACTTTTTATTATACGCTTTAGGCTTTATCTAGGCTCTGTTAGGGTAATATTTCATTTCAAATATTAATTTCATGGGCAATCTATCAAGATAAATTAGGCGCAAATGCAAAATTTACACATTTTTTCATGTTTCCCCTTACCTAACTTTTACATGACAAATGCCACAGTTTTGAAATGCCTCAAAATACATTATTCGTCTCGCCCCGGTTAAAATGATACCATACATGCCATATTTCATCACTAGTCGGGTGTGTAGCGTATCAGCATTTACAGTAGACTGGGTAATGTTCACATCAGCAGGTCATTGCCACATTACATACCTTTCAGGGTCTCCAGCAATGTTTGTCCAAAGGTGGAAAATGTTTGACTGTCGCATTGCGTCTTTCCAGCTTCATTTACAGGAGGAGGGTGAAGGTGAATATTTACCAGGGTCACATCATTTGTTCCAACCTAAACAGCAAAGAACAAAAGTTAATGAATACAATTGTTCTGAAAAATGATTAAAAGTATATTAGAAGAGATAACTGTTACAAAAAGCAACATAGCCCATTGAGAAGATCATACTTTGTTTCTTATAGCTCATAAAACATTTCTTTAGAGCAGCAAGAATTTAGGGATTATGAATTCAAATGTTTGTCTATATGAACTCATGCCTGTCCCATCTGAAACAGCAGTGTATCAGTTAATAGATATGCAGACATCCTAGTTAAAGAGAGCCCAAGTTGGGCTCATAAAATTAAAAAACAAATTATGCTACCTGATCCGGGGGGCTGTGCGGATCAGGTAGCCACCATCCACGCCACTCTCCGCTGCTCCTGTGGGCCGCACTTGTCCACTTTCACTTTTGTGACCTCTGGGTCACGGCGCTGGAAGGAGAGGTTGATTCTCTCTCACAGCATGCAGGGAGGCGGGGGAGCGGCAAGGGGTGTGGGCGGGTGCCCGAAGGGCCTCGTCAGAAAGCAAAAACAGTGTACAGTGTAACAGAAATACAGCTATTTACAATATCCCCCAACAGAATTCCCAGTAGCAAACAGCCCCAGTCAGAGCTGACACTGGGGCTGTACTCTGTTCTTACTTTCTGACGAGGCCCTTCGGGGTAAAACATGTCAAAGTTGTGTCACTGTATATATTTGCACCCTATGTATGTCTTTCCCAGTATGTTGTTTGAGTAGTATCGCACAGGACCTGAGGTGGTTGATAACACTGCCCCTCTACTCACCCAGTTGTATTACACTCTTTTTGTCCCACCGGTGTGCTGGATAGCTACACCTCTCCCTGAGACATATTACATATCTTTCCCCTCATTACAATATTCAGAAGTTGTTAATTATAGCAAGGAGTAGGGACTGTGTTGGAGTTGTGTGCCTGGCATGTTAGCAGCGCTTGAAAGCAGAAGTCTTAAAGGGAAGGTCCAAGCAAGAAAAAAAATGAGTTTCACTTACCTGGGGCTTCTACCAGCCCCATACAGCCATCCTGTGCCCTCGTAGTCACTCACTGCTGCTCCAGTCCCCCGCTGGCAGCTTTCTGACCTCGGAGGTCAGGGCCGAATTGCGTACATTTTTACACATTCCCGCTAGTGCAGGAACATTAACACATACATTTTTACGCGTTAGTGGTGCAACACATACATTTTTGTTCCTGCACTAGCTGGAATGCGTAAAAATGTATGCAATGTGGCCCTGACCTCCGAGGTCAGAAAGCTGCCAGCGGGGGACTGGAGCAGCAGTGAGTGACTACGAGGGCACAGGATGGCTACATGGAGCTGGTAGGAGCCCCAGGTAAGTGAAACTTAATTTTTTTTTTCGCTTGGACCTTCCCTTTAATATAATACTGCTGCCAGTTGCTTGGTAACCTGGTCTCCATGGCATATGAAATCTCATGAACTAACTAAGCCCATAACTCTTTATCGATTATTCTCCAGCTCATCCTCACATGTGCAACTTATATGATCGGCCGATCTGGAAAGTATTGCACGTATGTGTGTGGTATGAGTAAGTGTGGGCTGTGAGGAGCGCTCCTATGGTTGGCCTAGTGTAGTTTTTATGGGGGGTTTGGTGTTGGTGAGATGCTTACTATTTTTGGGGTACCGCATGTATTTTGACCAATAAAGTTTTTCTATTTTTATAGTTCCAGAATGGCGGTCTGGCTTCTTTTTCTGGTCCTGTATTGTATTGCAGACCTGCCTTGCCCAACTTCTATTGAAGTGGGTGAACTAATTAATTGATTGACCTGTGCACCAGAATTCTATTTCGAAAAAAAAAGTGGATGATCTCACCTATCCAGGTGTCCATTCAGGCGCTCTCTTTCCTTTTCCAGCCGTTGTGGTGATCTTGACATGATGGGCTCCTTGGTACAGGCCACTCTGTGGCAGCCAACAGCAGCGTGATCCAGGCATCCCATACTGGGGACTGTCCTCTGAAATCCCTGTACTTGCAGTGGTTGGAGCAGAAGACGAGGGGCGATCCAAGTGGCTGCAGCAACTGTAAGGAGCACTGATGCCTTTGTACTTTCTTGTTTACCAGCAGCCACTCATGATGTATGATGCACATGTCCAGGGAAATTGCATTACAGCTGCCGCAGCTACTTGGATCGCTGCAAGTACAGGGACTTTGGAGCACAGCCGCCAGTATGCCGAGATGCTTGGATCGTGCTGCTGTTGCAGTGTTGTGGAGTGGCCTGCACCAAGGAGCCCCAAGAAGCGCGCGGATAGGTAATTGCTTCCGCTGCACTATCTGCATCTGGTGTTAAAGGACACATTCGGACTATAAGACGCACTGACTTTTACCCCCCCCCCCCCCTTTTGGAGAAGAAAAAGTGCGTCTTATAGTCCGAAAAATACGGTAACTGCATTGAGCCCATAGCTCTACTGGCCAGTTAAGAAAGTTTCCAGGTAGATGTGTGGATGCAAGCTGGAGCGAGGACAGGTACATATGCATTTATCATCACACTGCATAGGGGGCTCTGCTCTGAGTATATCACTCTTGGATAAGTCAACCCTCCCACTGTACATCCAAAATGTGGGTGTTAAAAAGCTGGCTTATCTGTGTTTTTGCGATTCAGCATTTTAACCAGGCAGGACACTTTGTGAAGACAGCTGGTGGCCCCCCAAAAAAATTACAATGAAGAGTATTACAAAATAGGTTTCCTATCCCTAAATCAAGCCCATTATACTGCCCCCTCCCTGTCATATATAACACACTTGCAGTATGGACATCATTTAAACGCTGTAATAACAGGGCGAATGGGCAAATAAAATGTGTGTGTTTTAACTACAGTAATACATTTTATTTTACAATCATAATGGCTGAAAACTGAGAAACATTGATTTTTTTTTTAATTTTTCTTCTTTTTATTCCCTTTAAAATGCATATAAAATAAAATAATTCTTAGCAAAACGTACCACCCAAAGAAAGCCTAATTTGTGGCAAAAAAGTATAGATCATTTAGGTGTGATAAGTAGTGATAAAGTTATTGCTGAATGAATGGAAGCAGCGATGAAAGGTGAAAATTGCTCTGGATTTTAAAGGATACCAGAGCCGAAATGCGGGGAGCGGTGGCCATCAGGGCAGCTCCCCTACATGCCTGCTTCCCCCGTTTCTCCAACCTTTTTTGGCTCTGGTATCCTTTAAGGGGAAAAACCCTTAGTAAGTGGTTAAAGAGGAACTGTCAGCCATGCTAACATTTTTAAAGGGAGCCCGATAAGGGATATGGAGGCTGTCATATTTATCTCCTTTTACACAATACCAGTTGCCTGGCAGTTCTTCTTATCCTGTGTCTAGACCCTGAACAAACATGCAGCAGATCAGGTACTCTTGTTCCAGTTTTTTTTACCTACTTATGCCAGAAGATCAACAGGACTGCCAGGCAACTGGCATTATTTACAAGTAAATAAATATGGCAGCCTCCATATCCCTCTCACCTTGGGTTCCCTTAAAATTTTGTTGCTTCTCAAGACTTTATATAAGAAATTATAAACAGTTGTGTAGAGAAGACACAAAAATATGCTGGCTTACTAAAGAATGATTTCTTTCAAAATAATGATAGGATGCATTCTGCTGCCTCGGACAGTTTATGTCCTCGGTCGCAGGTGTCGGGCTCCAGCCCTCGAGGGCCATATCCTGGTTCTACTTGATGAGCCACAACTTTCCTGATTCATTTCCATCAGTTCATTTCAGCTGTGCCAAAAATGTGTGAGAACATCGGCCTTAAGGACTGGAGTTCGACAACCCTATAAGGCCTATGTTGCTTTTCCATAAATGTAGCAATGACTTCCATTAGAGCATTTTATTAGAGCAAAATAAATAAATATATAAATAAATAAAATGATTGTTTACCTTAAAATAGGCAATATGCGCATGTAAATAAGTATTTTTGCTGTTTCCATTAGTCTGGGACCTTTCATGCAAAATGACATTCTTTAGTTCTATGCCTGCTGTTGTATCCCACAGAAATCCAGAATATGATACTTTCTGGAACATAGAAACAAAAACTGGGAAGTGAATGATTTACACATTACAGGTTAACTATGATTTCATACACCTGTAGGGGCATGAGAAAACTATGACAATCCTACACCAAAAACACCTGGAGAAAAAGAATAGGAAATAAAATACATATAATCTATTCTTTGTAAAGCTTGAAAACATATCTGTCAGTATTATAATTTTCTGGCTTTAGCTGCATACAGTTAAATATTTGTGTACTTACACTTAGGTCTAGTAAATATTTTTCAGTAAGGTCTTCATAATTAATACAACACCCATGCATTACTGATTTTAGACTAGTTTCAATAACTTAAATACTGAGCATCATATACAGGCAGCAAATGGTAGAAATTTCTTAGCCAAAAACCCTGTACATATTTCAGGCCTTCTTGTTGGACCTAAATTGGAAATAAGCCCATTGCAGACGCTCAGTAGGTGTGGCCTTGTCTTTTAGTTTTCGGCTTGAGACTGAAGCCTAGTATATACAGCAGATAAAACTCAAATGTGGCTGATTTTAAGCAACAGCAATTCTTGATTGCATTTTTCCCTTCCTTACCCCACCCACCACAAACCGCTCCTTTGTGCACTATGCCATCATCTCTGCTTCCCTACCCATAGCAACAATATGCATCACTCTAATAGACCAGACTGACGTGTCTGTACAGAGCTTGTTTCCCAGTGTGGCCCGCAAGATCAACCTCAATCCTGACAAATGACACTAATAGTGAATGTGTGCATACCTTCAAGGATAACTCTCAAAGTTAACTAAAGTTCTAAATGCCACATACTGTATATTTCCAGTAATTACTAGAAAATAGCGATGCAAAGGCTTTTTTTCATCTTTTCATTTTTTTATGTGAAGAAAATATGACATTTACAGAGAACAGTTTTCACTATGGGCATTACTATGGAGGACTGTGTCCAGCACATCCAGCATACAGAAACATTCTTCACTGGCTCTAATTCTGTGAGTGAAATATCTTCAGAATGATAGAAAGCAGAAATATAGCTTCAAATAGTGTGTAAATAACTGCATCTTTGTGTGTTCCTGTGTCTCTGTCTGCCTCACGCAGTCTAAAGTAAACAGAGTTTACAGACAGGAACAGCTTATTCTGAATATTGCTGGCTAAAAGCTCTATAGTTATGTGGGGTTACAGAAGGACAGTTTCTTGTATAGTTCCTCTTTAAGTCGTTGACAAACAGATCTTTATCTTTCTGCCATTTTTGTAAGATGTGTAGGTCCAATCCTGGAGTGAAAATATCATTATCTCAAGCCGAAATTTGTGGGGATATCAAAAATGAAAGTTATGAGTTTCCCACACCAAACCCTAATGGTGGCCACACACGTTACAATTTTTTTATTTTATTTTTCGATTTGACAATTTTGGTTTTGTTTTGCTCAAATAAGAAATTAGACTCTTGTAACCAATGTACCACACACGCATGTTAGATTTAGACACAATCACAAAAAAACGATTGAATAAAATATATAAATTAGATGTAATAATATGTACATTTCCATTCATAAATGTATATGGTGCCTTTCTGTGCCATCGCTGAATGTATAAAGGTACACAACACAAACAACCTTACAAAATGTACCTTATGTATTCCTTATTTATTTTCATTAACAACACTACATTTATTACAGTGAAAAAATACATTTTATCGAATGTGTCACTTTAATAATAATTAGTGGAAAAAAACTGTTAAAGCACCAATCCACCCACACCAACTAAAATACAGGAAAATATTGTAAATTATCAGAGGAGATACCAATGGGATGACTCAGTTATTTATATTAATGGATTTGTGACTATTGTATGCAGTACCAAACAAAGTGCAAAAGGAAGTCTAGCATTTCTTATGTTGCACCCCAACCCTTTTACCTCTAAGAGCAATTCAAGTAACCTTTTGTTAAGTAGATAAGAACACTAACATTCTTGTCGTCATATGAATGAACACAATCACCTTGTAAACTATTAAAAGAAATTATTCTGGCGTCAAATGCAGGAAAAATACATTTGCTCGATCAATATGATACCATTAAACTAGTATTAATAACAGGCAAACTCCCTGCCATATCAGCACATTCATCAACAATGCACAAACAGCATCTTGTCTCATAAAGGATGGCTTCTGAAAATAGCATTACTAGGATATCTCCCTATGCAGACTGCATTCAGTTCACTTCAAGTACTAGCTTTGTATTTCATTATTTCATTGGCTCTAATTCCTATGCCGCAGAGTAGAAAATGTCAGATTTAAAGGGCTATGGAATTAGGCAGTCATGAAGACAGTTATAGGAGTCTGCAACAAACAGAAATGAGGGTCCCACTTTATATAGTTACTTCACCTTAATACAAAATCTAAATAACATACATTATTATAGAAGTACCATATTTTTTGGCACATAAGACGCTCCGGCATATAAGACACACCTATGTTTAGAGGTCATAAATCAGGAAAAAACAAAAAATAACTAAACCTAGGTGCGCCTGTGCTGCAGGGGCATATTATATACTTTTACCCCTAAAATGTCTCTATCTAAGCTACACTGCTTAGCTATGCTAAGGCCCCGTTCACACTTGCGGTTTTGCAAAAACCGCACCGGATGTCCGGACCGCACCGGAGCCGGATCGGACCTGAACCGTACGGTTCCTGTCCGGATACGGTCCGGATCCGGTCCGGTTGCATACGGTTTCCGTGCGGTATGAACACGGTTCCGGTCCGGATCCGGATTCTTAAAGAGATAACAACCTGTATAAATACCTGGGGTTCTGGGAGGTCAGCAGAAGCTCTGGGGTCATTGTTGGAGACAGCTGGACGTGTGGAGACCATCCTTGGATACAGAGACAGCAGTTGGGACCATGGATCCAGTCATTTTTTACGCTTATTACCTGGGAATTCTCTCCTTCCTGTTGTTTACCTACTACTATGTGGGGAGAAGGCGTGCTCCTCGCAGGAGATGGTGGGTGCACCCTCTACTAGCCAGGAGGCAGAGGAAGGGAGAGTTCCAGGCCCTCTACCGGGACCTCAGACGACACCCACAGAAGTTCTACAGCTACACTCGGATGTCTATTCCCCTGTAAGTATATAGGCCTAAATACACCAACCCCCACCATTCCTAAACACCCCACCCTCACCCCCACAACACCTCATCCCTGTATACCTAGCTAAACACACCACCCTGACCCCCACACCCCTGTATACCTAGCTATACACTACACCCCCACCCTCCACAACACTCCCAAACCTCTGTAAACACACCTCCCACATCCTCCACCCAACACCTTGTCCCACAACATACTTTACAGCTTCTTCCTTTCCATCTCCTGACAGGTTTGATACCCTTTTGGAGATGGTGAAGGATGACCTTAGGAAGAAGGATACCACGTTCAGGAGAGCAGTCACACCACAAGAACAACTACTCATCACACTGAGGTATGTAAAAACAAATTTTTTTATTGCAAAAACAACCACTTTCCAACATGGAAACATTCTTCCAACATGGAAGACAAAAAAATAACATATCTATGGTATAGCCCGGTCAGTTTTAAGGAACACCAACCACCAACTTTGTGCTGGAAGAGTTGTAGGGCATAGCTGCCCAAGTGTCTTTCGGGGACACCAGGCCCTAATAAATTGAAGTGCTTCAAAAACCTAACCACTGGCACAGGACCCTCTGAGCCATGGATGAAGGACACAGGTCAGTGAAAAGGCTAGGCCTCTCACCGACCAGTGTAGGTGTCCTTCATCCATGGTTTCAAGGGTCTTGTGCAAGTGGTTAGGAACAAGAACAAAGTGAGGAGCAAGAGGAACCGATGGCAGAGGTGCATGACTACAGGTGCAGTGCAACAGGCACAAGGTTGTGACCCAGGTAGTGTCTTTCGGGGACACCAGGCCCTAAAATTGAAGTGCTTCAAAAACCTAACCACTGGCACATGACCCTCTGAGCCATGGATGAAGGACACAGGTCAGTGAAAAGGCTAGGCCTCTCACCGACCAGTCAAGGTGTCCTTCATCCATGGCTCCAAGGGTCTTGTGCAAGTGGTTAGGAACAAGAACAAAGTGAGGAGCAAGAGGAACCGATGGCAGAGGAGCAGGACTACAGGTGCAGTGCAACAGGCACAAGGTTGTGACCCAGGTAGTGTCTTTCGGGGACACCAGGCCCTAAAATTGAAGTGCTTTAAAAACCTAACCACTGGCACAGGACCCTCTGAGCCATGGGTGAAGGACACAGGTCAGTGAAAAGGCTAGGCCTCTCACCGACCAGTCAAGGTGTCCTTCATCCATGGTTCAAAGGGTCTTGTGCAAGTGGTTAGGAACAAGAACAAAGTGAGGAGCAAGAGGAACCGATGGCAGAGGAGCAGGACTACAGGTGCAGTGCAACAGGCACAAGGTTGTGACCCAGGTAGTGTCTTTCGGGGACACCAGGCCCTAAAATTGAAGTGCTTTAAAAACCTAACCACTGGCACATGACCCTCTGAGCCATGGATGAAGGACACAGGTCAGTGAAAAGGCTAGGCCTCTCACCGACCAGTCAAGGTGTCCTTCATCCATGGTTCAAAGGGTCTTGTGCAAGTGGTTAGGAACAAGAACAAAGTGAGGAGCAAGAGGAACCGATGGCAGAGGTGCATGACTACAGGTGCAGTGCAACAGGCACAAGGTTGTGACCAAGGTAGTGTCTTTCGGGGACACCAGGCCCTAAAATTGAAGTGCTTTAAAAACCTAACCACTGGCACAGGACCCTCTGAGCCATGGGTGAAGGACACAGGTCAGTGAAAAGGCTAGGCCTCTCACCGACCAGTCAAGGTGTCCTTCATCCATGGCTCCAAGGGTCTTATGCAAGTGATTAGGATCAACAAAGTAAGGAACAAGAGGAATCAAAGGCACAGGAGCAGGACTACAGGTGCAGTGCAACAGGCAAAAGGTTGTGACCCAGGTAGTGTCTTTCGGGGACACCAGGCCCTAAATTATTAGTGCTTCTAAAACCTAACCACTGGCACAGGACCCTCTGAGCCATGGATGAAGGACACAGGTCAGTGAAAAGGCTAGGCCTCTCACCGACCAGTCAAGGTGTCCTTCACCCATGGCTCCAAGGGTCTTGTGCAAGTGATTAGGATCAACAAAGTAAGGAACAAGAGGAATCAAAGGCACAGGTGCAGGACTACAGGTGCAGTGCAACAGGCACAAGGTTGTGACCCAGGTAGTGTGTTTCGGGGACACCAGGCCCTAAATTATTAGTGCTTCTAAAACCTAACCACTGGCACAGGACCCTCTGAGCCATGGATGAAGGACACAGGTCAGTGAAAAGGCTAGGCCTCTCACCGACCAGTCAAGGTGTCCTTCACCCATGGCTCCAAGGGTCTTGTGCAAGTGATTAGGATCAACAAAGTAAGGAACAAGAGGAATCAAAGGCACAGGTGCAGGACTACAGGTGCAGTGCAACAGGCACAAGGTTGTGACCCAGGTAGTGTCTTTCGGGGACACCAGGCCCTAAATTATTAGTGCTTCTAAAACCTAACCACTGGCACAGGACCCTCTGAGCCATGGATGAAGGACACAGGTCAGTGAAAAGGCTAGGCCTCTCACCGACCAGTGAAGGTGTCCTTCACCCATGGCTCCAAGGGTCTTGTGCAAGTGATTAGGATCAACAAAGTAAGGAACAAGAGGAATCAAAGGCACAGGTGCAGGACTACAGGTGCAGTGCAACAGGCACAAGGTTGTGACCCAGGTAGTGTCTTTCGGGGACACCAGGCCCTAAAGTTCAAGTCCAGCAAAACCAAAAGTTAAAAAGCCCTGTGATGGTATCCTTCCTCCGAGGATCGGAGGTATTCAGAGGAGCATGTCCAGGAACAATTTGACTTTTTTTTTCAAATTGTATCGGCACCACTACTCGAAAAGGTGGGAGTTGCTGCCTGGAAATCTGGACTCTCTTGGGTGCTGGTCGTGGATGAGCTGGACCCTGACAGCGGTGGCCCATATTGACTGCCTCTGTAGCCGGTGTACATCTGTGATGATTGCCAGGTGGGCGCTGCTGTTGGTTGTGGGGGTCTAAAAATTGGTGGTTGCAATAATGGCGTGTCCATGTGCTGTTTAATCACCTCCAGCAAATTGGAATGGCACGCCATCAGGTTTTGGGAAGGCACCTTTTCCAGATATGGTATTAGAGACATCACAGTGTGAAAACACGGGTGTGACTGCAATTTCAGTAGTTCCTTGCTTTGTTGATGCATTTGCTGCATCATGTTCTGCAGCTGGCCCACCGACTGATGATGCTGCGCACGCAGTTGGTCGATTTCTCCTCTGTGCATCTCATGCATCATTTTAAGCTCGTCCCTGTAGTGCCCATGTACAGCGTCGAGCTCACATTGCAGTGAAGTGATGTGGGACTTGTACTGCTCCATGATATGGCCCCTGTCCTCATCTTGCAACTGCCGGGTTATGAGAGTTTGGTGGCTCTGAAGAATCCCGAGAAGTCCGGAGACAGCCCCGGACATCTCAGACTCTGTCTCTCTCCTTGTTGGGGGGAGGGTACCTCGACGCCTCACTGGTGTGGTGGTCCTCACTGGTGGTGTGGCAGCATCTTCCCGTCCTCTGGCCTGTGTCGGGGTTGCCCTGCGCGCTGGTTGTGCTGCAGTCTCTCGGTGCTCCTCACTTTGTTCTTGTTCCCCTGGAGCTTCCATAGCGGTCGATTGTGGAGGTTCAGCTTCTTCCACACTCGGTCCTGCAACCTCAACATCCAAGCTCTCTTCTGCCAAGTCATCATCAAAGGAGATAGTTGGGATTAAGGACTCCCTCCTCCTACTCCTCTCCTCGGGGCAATAGGTTACATCGGCGACGTCATCATCCACCAAGCTCTCCTCACTGCTGAACCGTGCCTCCTGGGTCGGTTCCTCTTGCTCCAAATTGTCTTCAGTCCTGTAGATAAAAACAATATTTATTGGTGTGCCAAACAGCATGTGGCGTCAATTCACAGAGCTAGCAAACACTAGCAATCACTTTATCAACCGTTTCTACCCAACATTTGATAAAGCTTGTGAGAAAAGTTCGCTAGCCATGGGAATTGAGGCCATAGCAATACATGGCCGAAGTCATGGTAAATGAGCTCTCAGTTCCTGCCCACAGTAGTGGTACTTACAGTCTAGGTTCCAGGCTTGCATTGATGAAAGACAATTGCTTGGCAAATTGGTAGTCTTTTTGTCGCCTTCCCCCGCCACTGCCACTTCGTTCGGCAAGTTTTTTCTTCCGTAGCCATTTCACATATGCATCCCGTATATTGCGCCACCTTGTCTTGTACCTTTCTCCTGTAACGACATGAAAAATTGATTTCGATTATTTCTCTTGTAGGTACATCGCAACTGGACAAACATATACATCGCTACATGTCACATTTCGTATTGGGAAGAGCACGGTGGCAGGCATCGTCGTGAGGACTTCGAGGATCCTTTGGACGCGACTGAGGGCCAGATACATGCCTGTGCCGGACACCACGAAATGGGAGGAGATCGCCCAGGGCTTCTGGACCGAGTGCAAGTTTCCTAATTGTGTTGGCGCACTGGATGGGAAACACATCCGGATTCAGAAACCCGTGGGGAGTGGCAGCCATTATTTCAACTATAAAAAATACTTCAGCATTGTTCTAATGGCAGTGGCAGATGCGGACTACAAGTTTGTGTACGTGGATGTGGGGTCGTACGGTAGTTCCAATGACTCTGGAATTTTCCAGCGTACGACCCTTTGCCGGCTGATGGAGGAAGGCAGACTGCGTCTCCCCCGTGACAGACCCTGGCCTGGGACAAGGGCACCGGCCTACCCCTATGTGTTTGTGGGGGACGAGGCCTTCGCCCTGTCCGACCATGTAATGCGTCCGTACCCAGACAGGGGACTTGATGCCAGCCAGCTACACTTCAATGCTCGGTTGAGCCGTGCAAGGAGAATGGTGGAGTGCACATTTGGGATCCTGGTGTCAAAGTGGAGGGTGTTCCACACGCCCATGCTGCTGAAACCGGGCAACGCAGTTGTCGTGGTGAAGGCAGCATGCATCCTCCACAACTTTGTGCGGCAGGAGGAAAGAGAGACTCCGGAACCCCCGAATGTGCTTCCACTAATGCCCCTGCGGAGGTATGCAACCAGGCCAAGGGTAGTGTCACTGCGGAACAGGGACCAACTGAGACTTTATTTTACCACACCACCTGGACGAGGGTGAATGTTTGGTTTTTAATATGTTTTGTTGAAATGTGTTTATTTTGGAGTTTCAAGTTTGAGTGATTTTAAATGTATTAATTTTTTACAATAAATTGATGTATAATAATTGGTCATTGTGTATGTTTTATGTGCACAGGTGGGGTACATCGCAGGTGGGTGGGATACATCACAGGTGGGTGGGATACAGCACAGGTGGGTGGGATACAGCACAGGTGGGTGGGATACAGCACAGGTGGGTGGGATACAGCACAGGTGGGGTACAGGTGGGTGGGATACATCACAGGTGGGTGGGATACATCACAGGTGGGATACATCACAGGTGGGATACATCACAGGTGGGGTACATCACAGGTGGGGTACAGGTGGGTGTGATACATCACAGGTGGGTGGGATACAGCACAGGTGGGATACATCACAGGTGGGATACATCACAGGTGGGATACATCACAGGTGGGATACATCACAGGTGGGTGGGATACAGCACAGGTGGGGTACAGGTGGGTGGGATACATCACAGGTGGGATACATCACAGGTGGGGTACAGGTGGGTGTGATACATCACAGGTGGGTGGGATACAGCACAGGTGGGTGGGATACAGCACAGGTGGGTGGGATACAGCACAGGTGGGTGGGATACAGCACAGGTGGGGTACAGGTGGGTGTGATACATCACAGGTGGGTGGGATACAGCACAGGTGGGATACATCACAGGTGGGATACATCACAGGTGGGATACATCACAGGTGGGGTACAGGTGGGTGGGATACATCACAGGTGGGTGGGATACAGCACAGGTGGGGTACAGGTGGGTGGGATACATCACAGGTGGGATACATCACAGGTGGGGTACAGGTGGGTGTGATACAGCACAGGTGGGTGGGATACAGCACAGGTGGGTGGGATACAGCACAGGTGGGTGGGATACAGCACAGGTGGGGTACAGGTGGGTGGGATACATCACAGGTGGGTGGGATACAGCACAGGTGGGATACACCACAGGTGGGATACATCACAGGTGGGATACATCACAGGTGGGATACATCACAGGTGGGGTACAGGTGGGTGGGCCACGGGTGGGTGGGCAACACGTGGGTGACACAAATCCATAGCAAAAGTTGAATACATCACAAGCTTAAACCACAAGCCCCCCCAAAAAAACTTCTAGTCAACATACCCTCTGTGCCTTGCTGTCTCTTGCTCAAGTTCTCAAAGTCCTCCACATACAGCTTGGCAATTTTTTTCCACAGGCCTCTGCATTTTTTGATGTTGCTGTGGTCCGCATCCCCCTTGTCCCACAGGGCTGGTACCTGCTGCACCTGTAGGATGAGGTCTTCTGATGTGTAGGGCCTCACCCCCTCGCTATCAGACAGATCCTGCTCCATATTGCTGCCAAAGAGCTCCAGCATGAAGTCACTGCTGCTCCACTCTGTGAACGCTGGTGCCATGTGGTCCCCATCCAAAATGGCCACCATACCATAGAGTCTGCATAGGAAGTGTGGTACAACATCCGGTTTTTATAGCCAGTGTGTTGTGCGCTCTCCGGTTCTCATTGGTTTCCATTGGCCGGATGCAACATTCCGGCTCCGGTCCGGATACGTCAGCCGGACCAGCCGGACCAAAAAATAGCGCATGTTGGAACGGACGCCGGAGTCCGGATCCGGTCCGGCTCCGGTCCGGACGAAACGGACGCATGTGAACGGTCGCATAGACTTTCATTGCTATGCCGTGCGTCCGTTTCGTCCGGTCCGCATGCGGTCCGGCTCCGGCACGGCTCCGGCACGGCGATTCCGGATAGCAGCCGCTAATGTGAACCGGGCCTTACTCCTGTTACTTTACACTACAGTTCACTTACCCCTGCTACCCCTACCAACTACACTATACTACACTAACCCCTATGCCCACTAGCTATACTACACTCACCCCTGCTGCTATGCTACACTGCACTACACTACACTTCACTGACCCTTGCTCTCTCCACCAACTACACTTCACTAACCCCTTATGCCCACCAGCTACAGACACTACACTAAACTAAAGCCTAAGTTTAACATCTCACCTGATTCTGCTGCCCGATACTCTCCTCCTCTGTCTAGCTCCGTTCATTCACCGTTCTTCAGGATCCCAGTTACCACGTTCCTCTTCACCACAGTCTGCCTTGTTGCAGCCACTGCACATCCTTCCGAAGTAGCTGGAGGAGAAGAGGATTGCGGCAGCAGGATCAGGTGAGACCTTCCCTGAGCACTCTGCCACACAATATTCTGTATCTTCTGCATATAAGATGCGCACACACACACACTCCCCAGTTTTGGGGACTCAGTGTGAAGCAGCTTGCTTGGTGACTTACTGTGAAGCAACTAGAATAAGAGATGTGTTGAAACAGCAAAGTAGTTGAATGTGACTGTAAAATAATTCGAATTTGTACTGGTGGTGATTAGATAACAATTTTATTTTTCTTACTAGAAGTTAAGCTACTCTGTAAGTTGAGAATTGAAGTGTTATGGTTATAGCTGATGGAACAATGATAAGCCTATACGTTGTGATTCTGCTGGCAGCAGGATATGTATTTTGGAATCAGTATGACTGACCACCTAAAGCAGTAAACCATTGAATGTCAGCACACCAAAAGTTCTGCAAAATGGTTTAAAGCAGCAGGGTCAGCCATACTATGCCAGGAAAAAAAACATATATATAAGTAGATAACTTGTACAACACACATAACAGATGTATTGTACAGTACACATTTTGATTTCAGTGAATTTTATATAGTAAATAAAGAGAATTCTGTTGTAGGCATTTGCTATTTTGATTCCCTCTGACTGAAGCTAATTCTGATGTAATTTCCCCCCTACTCTTTTTTTTCTCCTAGAATCTGCTCTGTCATAGCCGCTTGCTTTGTAAACATCTGAGCATAGCAAGATCAGAATTCAGCACTAGCTTCCCACTGAACTGCCCTCAGCCAACCAGTGAGGAGCAGGACTGTGGGAGGGGAGATGACAAGCTTCCTTCTCGTCGTCAATGTACCACATAGAAACTTTTTTGATTAGATTGGAGTGCTTGCAATGTAGGGTGAGGTTCCAGGCTGCACAATAAGCACAGAGCAGTGGGTAAATGGAATTGATTTTGTGGCTGACAATCCCTCTTTAAACGCTTCTGGACGGCAGTGATTGAAATCTACGCCCTGTTTTGAAGCTGTTATACCTGTCAGGGCGTAAATTCCACATAACTGCTGCCACGCGTTCTCGCCGCTCCTGCCGATCTCGTCGCCCTTTCCCCACCGCAGACCACTCACCCTGCTGTCTCTATGATGGCAGAGCTCTGTGAGCCGGTGAGGAGCCGATTTCATTGGCTCCTGACTCTATCATCAATGTAAGCAACTCCCATTGGCTTACATTGATCACACGGTCAGGAGCCAATGAAAGTGACTCCTGACTGGCTTACAGAGCTCTGCCGTCATAGAGATGGCAGAGTGGGTGGCCTGAGGCGGTGGGTGTTCGGCATGGACGGTGGTAGCAGTGGGCATGGGCGGCAATTCATTGATATTTGTCGGTTTCTGGTACCAGCGGTCTCTGATCCTTAAGGGGGCAGAGACCACTGGTACTGAAGTGGTTAATAAAGTATCAAGATTAAAATCCATCGTTTTGGAACATCAAAGCGTCCCTTTGTCAAGGGCAATAACATAAACTGGCATCTAAAAGATAAATATAAACTCATCAGATTGATGCAGAAAAGAGATGAACAAACATAGTGAAGGGCATCTAAAGCACATCTAGAGTGAAAATAAACTTCTAAAATAAAGAATTGTATGTGTAATACAGCTAAGAAATAGAACATTTGTAGCAAAGAAAAAAGTCTTAGGTTGTTTTCCAGCACAGGAAGAGTTTAAAAACTTCAGTTGGTATCAGTGGGAGACAGCTTCAGATTTTACTGCAGGAAAGTTCAAAGGGTGAGGTTTCTAAACTGCACATATGGCAGAATGATGCAATGTTATAAAAACAAAAGCTATGTAACTGGAAATAAAAATATGAAACTCTTTTCTTTGCTACCAATGTTCTATTCATTATCTGTACTACCCATACAATTCATTAAATCATAAGTTCACTTCAGGTTTGTTTAAAAGATGTATACACAAAAAGATGTGTTACAATTGAAGTACCCTCTAATGAGGAAAGTCTTTCCACTGTGAGGATGGTAGAATTGTTCCCCTGTTATGATCAAATTGCAGACATTGCATTCACACACCAAAAGCAATGCAATATTTTTTCACCGGATTTGCTTGAATAAGCATATCTTTAAGAGATTTATTGCTCCGTTCTGCTTTCACCTGTGGACTCAATGTGGGATCTGCTTTCAATATGTTGGAATTTTAAAGGACCAATTTCCAAATCGCCTGTGATGCCTTACTTTGGTAGTGAAGAAAAGGTATTCAGTTCAAGACAGACCTCTGAGGCTGGCCATCATCAGATCTTTCCCATACTTTTGAAATGGCACTGTTGAGTAAGCCCTGCAAGTACCCCCGTGCAAGAAATGTGTTGGTCATTTCTTTGATCTTATCCTCGCTATCAACTGGATCAGAGCAAATCCTGTAACCCCGAAGATACTTGGACATAGGTAGCCCTCTAATCAGATGCCTATGATGCGCACTACGAAAATGTAAGATTGCGTTGCGGTCGGTTGGTATAGAGTACAGGGAGGTGGTGATTTAATCTAAATCTGTAAGATAACTGGTTTTGTTACATAGTTATTTGGGTTGAAAAAAGACATACGTCCATTGAGTTCAACCAGAAAACAGGAAACAAGTACAACACCACCCTACTCCCTCACATATCCCTGTTGATCCAGAGGAAGGCGAAAAACCCTTACAAGGCATGGTCCAATTAGCCCCAAAAGGGAAAAAAATCCTTCCCGACTCCAGATGGTAATCAGATACAATCCCTGCATTAACACCACTGGGCATTACCCAGTAATTATACCCATGGGTGTCTTTCAACGCAAGGAAGGCGTATAAGCCCCCTTTAAATGCAGATATAGAATTTGCCATAACTACTTCCTGTGGCAATGCATTCCACATCTTAATCACTCTTACTGTAAAGAAACCTTTCCTAAATAAATGGCTAAAACGTTTTTCTTCCATGTGCAGATCATGTCCTCTAGTCCTATGTGAAGGCCTAGGGACAAAAAGCTCATCTGTCAAGCTTTTATATTGCATGTTAATTACATGTTAATTAGATCCCCTCTAGGGCGTCTTTTCTCTAGACTAAATAAACCCAGTTTATCTAACTTTTCTTGGCAAGTGAGACCTTCAATCCCTCGTATCAATTTTGTTGCTCGTCTCTGCACCTGCTCTAAAACGGCAATATCTTTCCTGTAATGTGGTGCCCAGAACTGAATTTCATATTCCAGTGCATCTCGAATTTTTATTTCCCTTTTAATGCATCCCAAAATGTTATTAGCTTTAGCTGCAGCAGCTTGGCATTGAATACAAACATTTAACTTGTTGTCGATGAGTACTCCTAAGTCCTTCTCCAAGTTTGATGTCCCCATCTGTATCCCGTTTATTTTGTATGGTGTTAGACCATTGGTACGACCAAAATGCATGACTTTACATTTTTGAACATTGAATTGAACCTGCCATTTATGTGCCCATATAACCACCCTATCCAGGTCATGTTGCAATATGTCAATATCTTCATAAGAGTTGATGATTCTGCACAAATTTGTATCATCTGCAAAAATAGCAACATTGCTTTCTACTGCATTTACTAGGTCATTAATACATACATTGAAGAGCAAAGGACCCACTACAGACCCCTGTGGGACTCCACTGCTAACAGTCACCCATTTTGAGTATGAGCCATTGTTCCCTATCCATGCTAGTGTTGGGCGAACAGTGTTCGCCACTGTTCGGGTTCTGCAGAACATCACCCTGTTCGGGTGATGTTCGAGTTCGACCGAACACCCGATGGTGTTAGGCCAAACCGTTCGGCCATATGGCCGAACTAAGAGCGCATGGCCGAACGTTCGGCTAGCGCGGTGATTGGCCGAACGGGTCACGTGGTTCGGACCCGAACGCGCTCTGATTGGCCGAACGGGTCACGTGGTTCGGGTAAATAAATACCCGATCCACGTCATTTCTCCGCCATTTGTCTGTGGGTTTAGCTTTGGGTAGGCAGGCAGGGTAGTTCTCTCTCCAGCCAGGCTAGCCAGGGTCCCCCCAGTCATTGTGTCGCTGCTGGGAACAGTAGTACACCGCTCACCCACACTATATAGCATTGTGTTTACTGCCACTCTGTGTACACCGCTCACCCACCACTGTATAGCATTGTGTTTACTGCCACTCTGTGTCTCTGCTGGGAACAGTAGTACACCGCTCACCCGCCACTGTATAGCATTGTGCTCTGTGTCGCTGCTGGGAATAGTAGTACACCGCTCACCCACCACTGTATAGCATTGTGCTCTGTGTCGCTGCTGGGAATAGTAGTACACCGCTCACCCACCACTGTATAGCATTGTGTTTACTGCCACTCTGTGTCGCTGCTGGGAACAGTAGTACACCGCTCACCCACCACTGTATAGCATTGTGCTCTGTGTCGCTGCTGGGAATAGTAGTACACCGCTCACCCACCACTGTACAATCAATTTTCTCAAAAACTATAAGCTCTTTTTAAAATATTTTTTTTTCTCTTGTACCCACTCCCAAGGTGCACATACCCTGCAAATTTGGGGTATGTAGCATGTAAGGAAGCTTTACAAAGCACGAAAGTTCGGGTCCCCATTGACTTCCATTATGTTCAGAGTTCGGCGCGAACACCCGAACATCGCGGCCATGTTCGGCGAACGTTCGCGAACCCGAACATCCAGGTGTTCGCCCAACACTAATCCATGCACACATACTCTTCCCCAGTACTTGCATCCTCAACTTTTGCACCAGACTTTTGTGGGGAACAGTGTCGAAGGCCTTTGCAAAGTCCAAGTATATCACATCTACAGCATTCCCAATATTCACATTAGTGTGCAATACCTCATAAAAGCTATGCAAGTTAGTCAAACAGGACTTGTCTTTAGTAAACCCATGCTGATGCTGAGAAATGAGATTACTTTCTACTATGAAGTCTTGTATAGTATCTCCTAGTAACCCCTCAAATAGTTTGCATACAACTGATGTTATGCTTACAGGTCTATAATTTCCTGGATCTGATTTTTTGCCCTTCTTAAATAATGGGAAAACGTGGGCTGTACGCCAATGTGCTGGAACTCTGCCAGTTGAAAGAGAGTCACAAAAGATAAGATAAAGGGGTTTATCGATAACTGAACTTAATTCCCTTTGGACCCGAGGATGCATGCCATCCGGGCCAGGTGCCGTGTCTATTTTTAATTTATTTAGTCTTGCCTTCACTTCTTCCTGAGTTAAGTATTTAATATTACAATTGGAAGATTGAGACTCTTCTGCATCTGTAATTTGCAACAGTCATGTTTCCCTTGTGAAGACAGAAGCAAAGAAAGCATTCAATAACTCTGCCTTACCTTAGTCATCCACCATTGAGTTCACACCCTCATCCTTTAGGGGTCTAATACAGTCAACCTTTCTTTTTTTAGAGTTGATGTACTTGTAAAACTTCTTTGGGTTAGATTTGATATCCCTAGCAATTTGATTTTCAGCTTCAATCTTTGCCAGCCTAATTTCTTTTTTACAACTTTTACTGCACTCCTTATAATTGTTTAATGCAGCCTCGGTGCCTCCTGTTTTAGTACCTTATAGGCCAGTGATGGCTAACCTTTCAGAGGCCGAGTTCAGCCGTGCCAAAAAATGGGCGTGGCCATGATATTGTGTGAGATAACATAATGATGTAACGGCGAGGCATAAGAAAGCAGTGTTTCTGCCATGATGTGGTGAAACGAGGATTCGCATCATGGGTGTGCAGAAACTGTGTGATGCTATTTATTAGTATACCCGTCGTAACCCCAAAGCAGCAAAAATAGCCAACTATGACCATTAAATAATAAATGCAGCAACAGTTACCCCAGACACCAGAAAATAAACGCAATGTGTACAACATTTCAGCAGAAAATAACGCAATGTTGGTAACATTTCAGAAGAAAATCACGCAATGTGGGCAACATTTCAGCAGAAAATAATGCAGTGGGCAGCATTTCAGCAGCAAATAAACGCAGTGGGCAGTATTTCACCAGAAAATAACGCAATGGGCTCTATTCATAAAACCTTACCGCAAGTTTTCCGCTCAAAACAGCGGATTTTCCCGTCCATTTAGCAAAGTGGGCATTCATAAAAGCTGTTCCCGCATGAAAATCTACAATCCCCCAGCAGAGCGAGAAATTTTCGCCTTCTCCAGTGTTTTTCTAGATTTATCTAGAAAAAAGTAACAAAATGGCCATTCATAAAGATTAGAGGAAGCGGTATGTGGACGGGAAATACCGCTTCCTCTGATTTTGCGGATTACATACAAGTGAATGGGACAGACCTCCCAGAGAGAGAAGTGCACTGAGGGACTCTGCCGGCTGAAGTGTTTCCGCATGCCTTCCGACAGCTTACCGCCAGCTTTCAGCGGGAGATCTCCGCTCTTGCATCGCAGCTTTCAAGATTTTTTTGAATGACCACCCTGAAGTGTAAAATACCGCTGCGGTATTTTACCTCTACGAGTATTTACGCCACAAGTTTTTTATGAATAGAGCCCAATGTGGGCAACATTTCACCAGAAAATAAACGCAGTGGGCCACATTTCAGCAGAAAATAACACAATGTGGGCAACATTTCAGCTGAAAATAAATGCAGTGGGCCACATTTCAGCAGAAAATAAATGCAGTGGACCACATTTCAGCAGAAAATAAATGCAGTGGGCCACATTTCAGCAGAAAATAAATGCAGTGGGCCACATTTCAGCAGAAAATAAATGCAGTGGGCCACATTTCAGCAGAAAATAAACGCAGTGGGCAACATTTCACCAGAAAATAAACGCAGTGGGCCACATTTCACCAGAAAATAAACACAGTGGGCCACATTTTAGCAGAAAATAAACGCAGTGGGCAACATTTCAGCAGAAAAAAAACACAGTGGGCCACATTTCAGCAGAAAACAACGCAATGTGGGCAACATTTCAGCAGAAAATAACGCAATGTGGGCAACATTTCAGCAGAAAATAAACGCAGTGTACCACATTTCACCAGAAAATAAACACAGTGGGCCACATTTCAGCAGAAAATAAAGGCAGTGGGCCACATTTCAACAGAAAATAAACGCAGTGGGCCACATTTTAACAGAAAATTAACGCAGTGGGCCACATTACACCAGAAAATAATGCAATGTGGGCAACATTTCACAAGAAAATAAACGCAGTGGGCCACATTTCACCAGAAAATAATGCAATGTGGGCAACATTTCACCAGAAAATAAACGCAGTGGGCAATATTTCAGCAGAAAATAAATGCAGTGGGCCACATTTCACCAGAAAATAAACACATCGGGCAACATTTCACCTGCAAACAGGGCCGGCGCTACAATAGAGGCAAAGGAGGCAGCTGCCCGAGGGCAGAGCTTGTAGGGGCCCCCAGTGGCTACAAGAGAAAAACAATTTTTTTCAAATCAACCTTATAGTTTTTGAGAAAATCAATTTTAAAGTTTCAAAGGAAAAAAAATACACATTTAAAGAGAACCCGAGCTGGGTTTGAAGAATGTGATCTGCATAGTGAGGCTGGATGTGCCTATACAGCCCAGCCTCTGTTGGTATTCCAAACCCCCCTAAGGTCCCCCTGCACTCTGCAATCCCTGATAAATCACAGCTGTGCTGTCGACACACAGCGTGTCGCAGCGGCTGTGTTTTTCTCTATAGTGTCAGTCTGCTGCTCTCCCCACCTCTTGCAGAACTCCGGTCCCCGCCTGCCTCCCTTCCCTCCTCGCTGATTAGAGGGAAGGGGGGGGGGCAGGGACCGGAGCTCTGCAGGAGGCGGGGGAGCAGCCGAGACTGACACTACAGATGTAAACACAGCCGCACAGCACGGCTGTGATCTATGTCTGATTTCAGAGTGCAGGGGGACATTAGGGGGGTTTGGAATACCAACATAGGCTGGGCTGTATAGGCAGATCCAGCCTCTGTATTCAGATCACATTCTTCAAACACACCTCAGGTTCTCTTTAAAAACCAGCCGACTTTTATGGTTAATAGGAAATCCACCTTATATTCTAGAAACCCTCAATTTGCAGGATATGTTAAGGAGATCATTGGGAATAAGAGGAAAAAACAATTTTTCAAAAAGACCTTATAGTTTTTTAGAAAATCGATTTTTCAAGTTTCGAAGGAAAAAAGTATACTTTTAAATGCGGTAAATGTCACTTTTAGTACCTAACGGTAGTGTAATTTTACATGTATCAAAAGAAAGAGCAATAAATTTCCTGACAGGGTTTCCAGGGGGTCCATACGCAGCCGCAGCGCTTTGGCCAGGGATCGCTATACAGCCGCAATATGGCTGTATGAAGATCCCTGGCATTTTTTTCCTAATTTCCCAATATTTTTTTTATGTTTAGAGTGTGGGAATTTTTTTTTTTAAATTATGTGGGGTCCCTCCTCCTGAAACTTTTTAACCCCTTGTCCCCCATGCAGGCTGGGGTAGCCAGAATGTGGAGCTCCGACCGATTGGGGCTTCACACCCTGACTATACCCGCTGCAAAAAAGGTCCCTTAAAGAGACTCCGTAACAAAAATTGCATCCTGTTTTTTATCATCCTACAAGTTCCAAAAGCTATTCTAATGTGTTCTGGCTTACTGCAGCACGTTCTACTATCACCATCTCTGTAATAAATCAACTTATCTCTCTCTTGTCAGACTTGTCAGCCTGTGTCTGGAAGGCTGCCAAGTTCTTCAGTGTTGTGGTTCTGCTATGAACTCACCCTTCCAGGCCCCTCTCTGCACACTGCCTGTGTGTTATTTAGATTAGAGCAGCTTCTCTCTTCTCTCTTATCTTTTACAAGCTGGATAAATCGTCCTCTGAGCTGGCTGGGCTTTCACATACTGAGGAATTACAAACAAGGGCAAAGCTGTTTGCAGGAAGAAAAGAGCAGCCTGAAACTTCAGTGCATGGGGGAAAGAAACACACAAATGATCTCTTGAGATTCAAAAGGAATGCTGTATACAGCCTGCTTGTGTATGGATGTATTTTCTATGTGTGGATATACTGTACATGAACCTACTTCCTGTTTTGGTGGCCATTTTGTTTGTTTACAAACAAACTTTTAAAAACTGTTTTTAACCACTTTTAATGCGGCGAGGAGCGGCGAAATTGTGACAGAGGGTAATAGGAGATGTCCCCTAACGCACTGGTATGTTTACTTTTGAGCAATTTTAACAATACAGATTCTCTTTAATGCCATTTTTTGCTCCGGGGTATCTGTTGGGGGGGCCCTCCAGGTTTATTTTGCCCTGGGGCCCCATTGTTGCTTAAACCGGCCCTGCCTGCAAAAAAAGGAATGTACTCAAGTTACAGAATGTACTCACCTGACCTGGCGCGCAGCTCCCCCAGACGATCCTTCTGCATATCTCCCGCGCTCGCGCTGAATGCAATAGCAGGGCTACGGGAAGATGGCACCCGAAGCCCTGTACAGCGGCCAGTTCATGCAGTTCATAGCGCAGCAGCGTTGGCGTGCCAGCAGATTCGGCTACGCGTGCCGTGTCTGGCACGCGTGCCATAGGTTCGCCAACGCTGTTATAGGCTTTCTTTTTCCACTTAATTTTATCTCTAACCTTTCCATTCATCCATAAATGCTTTTTTTATTCCTAGATGTTTTGTTTCCATATGGGATATATCTACTACAATATACTACAATATAGATTGAAAAGTTTAAAAGCTTGCCATTTCCCTTCAGTGTCCTTCCCTTGTAGCACATTATCCCAGTTCACCAAACTTACTGCCTGCCTGAGTTGATTGAACTTTACTTATCTAAAATTCATAGTTTTAGTGGTCCCGCTGCACCGCGGCCTATCAGTCACCAGATCAAACGTTATCAGGTTGTAATCACTATTTCCAAAATGTTCTTTAACCTGCACATTTGATACATTATCTGGTCTATTTGAAATGATCAAATCCAGTAACGCATTCCCCCTAGTTGGTTCCGTTAACATTTGAGTCAGGTAACTGTCCTGTAGTTTTGCCAGAAATCTGGCTTTTACCAGAATGGGTAGCCTTAATACTCCAGTCAATGTCTGGAAAGTTGAAGTCACCTAACTATGACCTCATTTTTACTTGCAGCTTTTTCAATCTGTTTAGTAATTGCATTTTTGCAGCTTGATGAATATGTGGTGGCCTGTAGCATACCCCAATAAGCAATTGGCAACCTTTATTTCCACCATGAATATTTACCCAAATGGACTCCACATCTTCACAATCTTCATCCATCTCTGGTTCTTACACAGTAGTGATAATGGTAAATACCTATCCTGAATACGGATGTCCGTGGAGGTTTGGTCTCTTAAAGTGTACGAGGTTACAGGGGTAGGATCTTTATCCAGGGCCGGTTCTAGACTTTTTGCTGCCTGAGGCAAACTTGTGTAGGGTAGCCAGGTATTGTTGCCCCCTGTATAAGTAGCCAGTATAGTTGCCCCAGTATAGGTAGATAGTATAGTTGGCCCAGTATAGGTAGTTAGTATAGTTGCCCCAGTATAGGTAGCTACTATAGTTGTCCCAGTATAGGTAGTATAGTTGCCCAAGTATAAGTAGTATAGTTGCCCCAGTATAGGTAGCTAGTATAGTTGCTCCAGTACAAATAGTATAGTTGCCCCAGTATAGGTAGCTAGTATAGTTGCCCCCAGTATAGGTGGTCTAATTGCCCCAGTATAGGTAGTATACTTGCCCCAGTATAGGTAGCCTGGTATAGTTTACCCCAGTATAGGTAGTATAGTTGCCCCAGTATAGGTAGTATAGTTGCCCCAGCATAGGTAGTATAGTTGCCTCCAGTATAGATTAGCCATATAGGTGGCCAACCTTCTCCCCCCTCCCTCCCCGCCTCCCTGTACTGGCGGATATGCAGGAACTTCCTGTAACCTGTTACCAGGAGAACCACTGTCCTGCTTCCTTCCTCTGCACACAGCAGCCAGGTCGTGCTGCTCTGACTAACTTCTATGAGGCCAGGGGGCCGGCCGGGACTATCATAGGAAGCAGCCGGGGGAAGGGGGGTGGGGGCTGAGGCAGGTGGGATGTCGCTCCAGAGCCCATGCTGCCTGATGAAGCTGCTTCACCTGGCATCATGGGCCAGCCAGCCGTCTTTATCTTTTATGTCTCTATCTTTTAGAAGTTTTTCTTCTTCCAAATTCTTGGAGAAGGACTAGTATAGTAGTATTTTCCTGATTACTACTATGATTGTTCATCTATTTTCTGCATCAAACTGATGGGTTTATGTTTGCAATCTTTTAGATGTGGATTTACTGTTATTGTCCTTGACAAAGGGATGATTTCATGTTTTGAAATGTTTTATTTTCATCTTGATACACTATCAAACCACTGTGTAGAACTTTTGGTGTGCCGACATTCAACGGTTTACTGGATTAGCGCATGGTGAAGTTGTACACTGATATCTGTATGAGCACCTAGTTACAATATTTAGCTTATACCATATGATGTGCACAGTAAGAGATTTGCCTTCCCACCTAAAGCAACTGTAAACATGGTAGGGACTTAGCAATGAAAACAAGCATGCCAAAGACAGTTTATTGGTAAAGGCAGGTGACAGATACTGTAACCCTGGAACCAGTAATCCAAGTGAGGAACTAGACTGTAGCAAGAATACAGTTATGACAAAGGGGAAGTTCAGCAACAGATGGTCAATAAACCAAGCAAAGTATACGGAAACTAGAAGGAAAGTAGTCAGGATGTAGCAAGTAGTCTAACAGGTGGTAAGCAATCCAGGAAGAGAGAATCGAAAAGTAATAGGTAAACAAAATAGGTCAGAAACGTGAATAAGAGATCCCAGGAGAAGATCATCAGAGCTGGGAGTGAGCAAATGGACAGCCAGACTGATCAGGACAAATATTTTATGAACTGGTAAGGCTTAGCTGATGCAGAGACACAAAAATGGGAAAGTCAAATCCAGAGGGCAATATGACAAGTATGCCCCTCTTTCCAAAGCAGCGTCCAAATTCATAGCTCCCAACTGTGCCTCTTTTGGAGGGACAGTCCCTCTATGGAAACTCTAACCCTCTGTCCCTCTTTCTTACTCATTTGTCTCTTTTTCAGGGATGATGTACAGATCTATGTAAATATATGTATTTTATCTACTAAAAATGTGTTTAATTGACTTAAACTTTATTCCCATCCTTTAAATTGATATATTTCTTATCTTCAAATGTTAATATAAAGGAAAATGAACACAGTTAGAATGGACCAGTGTGGGTTGAATTATAAAACAGCATATTTTTCTTTTGAAATCTTTATGGTATGTGTGACTAGGAGTGTGCCGGGGGCATGATTAGGGGTGTGGCAGGGGCGTGGCTTAAGTGTCCCTCTTTCTTATCTCAAAAATTGGGAGGTATTCAGATATTGTAGTCTTGGATGTTGCTGTTCCAAATGGGGCTAGGTTTAGAACTGGGCAAGGTGAAAGCATATTTAAAATTGCACATTGGTCTAGGATCATCAGCACACATAGTGGAAAAAAGAAAAAAGTCAGGAAATGCATCCGGTGTCAAATGTCATAAGTCTCTGAAAAAAACAGAATTTGACTATGGAGTAAGCTGCTTTTTGGGGCCTGCAACGTCATTGGTGTAGTCCAAACATTAGAGATGTTCCCAGATTTCACATTTGGAGCAGTTTCTTGTTACACATGAAGTGGAATTCATGCGGACACACCAGACAACAGACTGACACCCAACAGAGGCAGACCAGACACCAGGCTACCACTGGACAAAGCCAGGTCAGGCAGCAAGAACACCGGGCAGCCATCTGGCATCAGGATGCGCAACTGACTAGCATTAGACATAGGCATGCCAAGATGCAGTATGACACCTAAGATAAGCAGTCTGGGCTGCAGACTGGCAGTCCACATAGGTAAGCTGAACAGACACTCAAAAGAATAAGTATGAACAGGAACCTTGTACCCAGAATAATTACGCCGGGAGCTGAGCAGAGCCGCTGTTAGTGAGATGGATGGTGAGAGCCGATGCCTACACCCAGGAGCGTAACTAGAAATCACCAGGCCCCCTTGCAAAAATGTGGATGCCCCCCCCCCGGGCCCGCTCAGGGCCATTTTGGGGTGCCAACTGTCCCCTCTCCCCACCGATATGTGCCTATGCTCTCTCATGCCCATGCTGCGAACCCTCCACCCCCCCAAAAAAGAGGGGCCCCACCGCAGGTGCCCCTATTGTCACGCCACTGCCTGCACCATTTTCTACATCGGAAGGAGGGAGGGGAACTGAGCGGAGTGGGGGACATTTTAATTGGAGGGAGGGAAGCGGAGTGGGGGGACATTTACTCAGATGTATGGAAGTGATGCAGCAGTCGCCTCTTATGTGACTCCAGGGGGACGTTCGGGGGGGGGGGGGGGCAGCATACCCACATAAGGTGCCTGTAGGCACGTGCCTACAGTGCTGGTCTCAGCAGAAGCAGACTAGAAGCCAGGCAAGGTCTCAGCCTAACAAGATTAGACATGAAGCAGGGTTCCAACAGTGGCAGACCAGATGTCAGGCAAGGTCTCAGTAGAAGCAGAATGGATGCCTGGCAAGGTCTCAGCTGAACCAGATTAGACATGAGGCAGGGTTCCAGCAAAGCCAGACTAGATGCCAGGCAAAGTCTGAAACAAAAGGTGTGGCCATGATTTGTAAATAAAAGACTTTTCCTAATGTTTCACAAAGTTGCCTAGCTGGAATTCTGGTGTATATAATCTCACTAATATTATAAGTGCGAAAGTTTGGATGTTTGTTAATCACGCAACAATGGCTTAACAGATTTGAATGAAATTTGGCACACACATAGCACATTACCTGGAATAACATATAGGATACTATTTATCTTCATAACCAAAAAGTGGGTAGAGACAAATACAAATTTCACTAGGAAAATGTAAACTGCAGCCAGTCTTACACTAGTAATGGTAGGGTTCTCAAACTTTGCACAGTTGGGCACTGGGTGGCTGGGATTAATATTCAAAAAAGTGGGTGGAGCCTACAAAAACCTATTCAAAATTCACCTATTGATTTTCAAAGGGAATATTTAATTGCTGCCATTCTTGCACCTAGCGTTCAATTTCCCCAGGATTTCTGCGCAAAAAGTGTTTCAATTAATTTCAAATATTATTCAAGCATTTTTTTTATTTATTTTTTTAAATATTGAATTCAATACAGGTTATTTTATTGAATTTAATACAAGAAAATAAAATTTGTTTGCTGCCAGATGTTGATGACTCTGCGTGGCCCTGACATCAATCACCAGGGAACATGTAATCGCCGAGGGAGAAGCATATCTGCCTAAGGACATGGAAGACACTGGGGAAGTTATCAGAGGTACACTACAAGGGATCAGCAGGGCCAATGGTGAGTATAGATTAGCCAGGCATAGTTACACCAGTATAGGCTAGCCAGGTATAGGTGCCACAGTATAGGTAGCCAGGTATAGGTGCCACAGTATAGGTTACTCAGGTTTAGGTGCTGCAGTGTAGCTAGGTATAGTTGCCCCAGTATAGGTAGCCAGGTATAGGTGCTGCAGTATAGGTAGCCAGGTATAGGTGCCACAGTATAGGTTACTCAGGTATAGATACTGCAATATAGCTAGGTATAGTTACCCCAGTATAGGTAGTCAGGTATAGGTGCGCAGTATAAGTAGCCAGAAATAGGTGCCACAGTATAGGTTACTCAGATATAGGTGCTGCAGTATAGCCAGGTATAGTTGTCCCAGTATAAGTAGCCAGGTATAGGCGCTGCAGTACAGGTTACTCAGATATAGGTGCCCCCACTATAGCTAGGTATAAGTGCTGTAGTATAGTTGGCCAGGTATAGATGCCTCAGAAAGTATAGGTTAGCTAAGTATACATTTTGCAGGTTATAGGTTTAGCACCCCCCTTTCCAACCTACCTGCAGTGGCCCCCTGCCCCCACCTCAGATCCCTGGCCGTTGCTGGAAGTGAAGAATACTTACAGTGCTTGTCCCACGGGATCGCACATCCTCCTCCACCGTACAGCTCCATCTACTGTCTACAATGCCGCTGTGGGATGCGGCTTGATGACATCATCAAGCCGCGTCCCGGTACTGTAGACAGACAGAGCTGTATGCGGCAGTGGAGGATGTGCAACTGCTGCTGAACATGAGTATTTTTCACTTCCAGGAAGCTCCAGGCATCTGGGGGAGGAGAGGGGGGAGATCGGAAGAGTGGGGGGTTATCAGAGGAGAGGGTGGAGATCGTTGGAGGGAGGGGAGATGGCTGCAGGGAGAGGTTGATCGCAGTGGAGGGAAGGGGGAGAGGGTGGTTGCTGCGGGCATGTGGGCAAGCGATCACAGGGGAGGATTGCTGCAGAGAAGCTGCCAGAACTTCTCTGCTCTGCCAGGTCTGCTTTTAGGACTCCCTAGGATGGCTGGATGGATGTTTGCACACTGTGGATAGCACAGATCGCTATCCATAGTGTGCTGACTGGCATTCAGCCATCCCACGGAATCTGATAATAGTGAACAAAGCAGAGCCGGACAAGCAGAGAAGCTAGAAATCTCCCTCGCGGCATGGACGAGCCTGGCTTGTCCATATCACTTTCAGCATCTTTTTTCTGGATGACCCAGGCTTGTCCATAGCACCAGCCTCAAACCTGGTACACTTGGTCATTGGGTGACTGGGGTTCAAATTCAGAAAAGGGGGTGGAGCCACAGCCTTTTAGATTTGTTTAATTTCAATGCAAATTATTGATGCCAAAGACAACAAAGCTCACAAACTAGGTCATTGAGTAAATGAGTAATTGTGTATTAGGGTTAGAAAAAGTGGGCGAAGCCAGCACCAGCCAAATACATACCCAGGCAATGCCAGGCCATCAGCTAGTATAATATATAATAAAGGTGAACTGGCATCCAGGTAATCTACAGTGAAATCTAAAGAGGTGAACTGGAATAATAAAATACTGAAGCAAAAGGACTGGGATGATAATACTGTGCAGCAGGCAGACTGGAATGCTCATATTCGGAAGCATTTTGTATATTGTGTAAACATGCTATGTTATAAGCAATCCATTGTTTTATTCCAAGATCTGCAGCAAATCCCAATAATTCTGTCAAAGCCATGCAGGGTTTCCATTCTCAAGGTATGCAACCACAATATTATAAAGTTCTTGGAATAAGACAGTGCATTGCTGTGCTTTGGTGTGCTGACCCCGTACATACACTTGATTACTAACGGGTGATAGCTAATCACTCAACGTCAAGAATCCATGACTTTTCAAGAGGATTGATGGTTTGCCACATCTACATATAGGAGTGGACATGAGTCCAGATCCTGGGCAGGAGTAGTGTGGGAAAATTAGAGTAGGAATAACATCAGAAGGGATTGGTATAGAGTAATCCGTTAAGGTAATCAAATTCGCTGACGATACCACCATTGTTGGCCTCATTAACAAGAATGATGAGCAGGCTTACAGGCAGGAGGTGGACAGGATCTGCCACTGGTGCCGGGAGAACAAGCTGGTTCTCAACACCACCAAAACTGTTGAGATGCTCATTGACTTCAGAAGGCAGAGCACCAGCCCTGGTCCGATCTACATAGATGCATCCGAAGTTGAAAGAGTATCCAGTGTTCGCCTCCTGGGCACAACAATCTCAGACAACCTGAACTGGAAGGCAAACACTATCTTAACCCAAAAGAAGGCCCAGCAGAGGCTGTTCTTTCTGCGTCAATTAAAGAAGTTCGGCATGGCCCAAGAACTTCTAAAGTCCTTCTACTCTGCAACTATCGAGTCGGTCCTCTGCTCCTCCATCCTCGTCTGGTATACTGGTGCCTCTGCCAGTGACAGATACAAACTACAGAGGGTCATCAGAACAGCGGAGAAAATAATTGGGAAGCCCCTCCCCCCACTGGAGCTCATTCACAACTCCAGGTTGGGGTCCAGAGCAAAGAAGATTGCCAACGATCCATCACATCCTGGTCATCGTTTCTTTACATGGCTACCATCGGGCCGGAGGTTTCGTGCTATCCACACCAAAACAACGAGACACAGAGACACTTTCTTCCCCACAGCAGTGAGACTCTTAAACTCCAACTAAGCCCCCCCCTCCCCAAGGATGCACCTCTCTAGTTGCTGAGCCCGTGTTACTGAGAGTGTTATTTTTACTTTTACTTTAAAAGTCTGTCCTTTGTCCTTCATTGTTACTTATCTTTTTCTTTTTGCACTGTTATTGTTATTGCTACCATTGTTATTGCTACCATCTCATCTCGCACTGTCCTTTTCTCATTGTCTTTTTTGCTTGCTGCAGCAACATATCTTCTACTGTCCGTGTGTCACCGAAATTCAATGTATTGCCAACTTTGTGCCTGTTTGTTGCTAAAACCAATTCCGGGCATGACCCAGTCGTGCTTGGTGAAATAAAAGGATTCTGATTCTGATTCTGATATGCAAACCTTAATCTAATTAATTGAACCATTTTATAAGTACCTTCCAGTGTTTGCTTCCACATTAGTTATCTCTTTTTCCCCATCACGGATTTCTCGACCCAGCACATGCTCTGTGATTCATTCTGATTGTTAATGGGTGTCTATAGTTTTGAATAAGGCATCTTGCCAAGCTCTTGCCAGATCTGCAGGGACTGAAAATGAACATGTTGTAAGGATTCCTCCTGTGGCGTGCTCTGTCCATGGAGGTGGAGCCGCAAACGGACAGTTCTGGCTTGTCAGCCTGCATTCGGTTGTGCATTCGCAATGAGTCACATTGTCATTTGCAATTGCTCTGCAGGTCTGGGCAGCTCGGGATGCTGTCATCATTCCACCAATGACTTACTACAGCTGAGCTGCAGCCGGATAGCCCTGGATTTCCTGCATGCATGATCTTGCATAGGACTGCATGCATTTGTTATGATAGTCTTTCAGCTAGCAAATGGTAATCAAGCCGGCTCAGGATTAAATGATTACCATTCAGCTGTGTGGAGATTTGCATGCTTGCATCCATTGGCTGATGCCAGCATAAAAGTCGGCCTCCCCTTTTAGACCTCGCCTGTCATAGTTTCAGCTCTGTCTAAGCTGTTACTGGGTCCTTTGATACTGTGAATAATATTCCTTGTTTTGTTACTTTCTAGTTCCGTTATCTTGTGGAGCTTTGATTATATATTTCCCACGGGGACATATATACGTACTCCTTCTAGTGCAGAGAATTTGTATTGTTTGTATTGCCTAGTTAGTTCGCTGTATTGTTCCAGATCTAGCTAGTCTCCCTTGCTTATGTTATATATTGGTTCATCGCCAATATATACATATTCTAGTCAGCCTTTATTTTCCTAGTATTCGCGTTATATATCAGTGCCGCTGATATATACGTACTCGAACTGTTGATATCCTGTGTTCAGCTAGTCAGTTTTTAGCACGTTTTTGTAGGTTGCGCTTAGCGTGATCACCCATGCTTAGCTAGCATAGTCCTGTTTGTGCAAGGTAGCCATTGCTGCGGTTGCAATTGGTTACCTCACTCTAGTCTTGTGAATGCTTGCTGTCACTGAGGCAGTGACTAGATTAGCAAGCGTTCATTCTGTTAGCCTGTGTTCTCCTAGTCCTGTTCTTGCGAGGTGGCCATTGCCATAGTCGCTTTTGGCTACCTCACTCTAGTCCTGTCTTGCATCTGTCACCTTGTGTACCGATGACTTGCTCTCGGTGAAATGGAAGGACAAGAGGGACGTTTACCTTCTGTCTACCATTCACACAGACACGACAGTACAAATTACACGGGCAACAGAGGTCATTGAAAAGCCCCTCGCCGTCCATGACTATAATGCCAACATGGGAGGGGTGGACTTCAATGACCAGATGTTAGGGCCCTATTTAATTTCCCGGAAAACCAGACGCTGGTATAAGAAAGTTTCTGTGTATTTAATTCAATTGGCGATGTACAACAGCTTTGTTCTCTACAGTAAGGCTGGGAGAACTGGATCTTTCCTTCAATTCCAGGAAGAGATCGTTTCGGCACTCCTGTATCCAGAAGGTGCCAGAGCCCAACCCCCAAATGCAACTAGCCGGCTGCATGGAAGGCATTACGCCTACCCAATTTCCAGTACCCCAACTCAACGCAACCCCAGAAAAAGATGTCATGTCTGCAGCAAGGCTGGAATAAGGCGTGACACCCCCGTTTACTGTCCCTCCTGTCCTGACCAGCCTGGCCTATGCCTAGGGGAGTGTTATGAGAGGTACCACGAGAAGGCACACTTTTAGAACCTAGGGAACTACAGACACAGCAGTAGGCACACAAGGGTCGCTTAGTGCTATTTCACACTGGCGCAATGCGTTAGGGCAAGGTTGTCTAGCAAAAGTCACACGTTTCTCTGTAAATGGACATTTGTGTGTAAAGAAATAAAAAAATTGTCATTTACAGAGAGATTTCTACCACCCAATATGGGTATGTGTAAAAATACACCCCAAAACACATTGTACTACTTCTCCCGAGTACGGCGATACCACATGGGTGGCACTTTTTTGCACCCTAACTGCGCTAAGGTGCCCAGAGTCCAATGAGTACCTTTAGCATTTCACAGGTCATTTTGAAACATTTGGTTTCAAGACTACTCCTCACAGTTTAGGGCCCCTAAAATGTCATAGCAGTATAGTAACCCCACAAATGACCCCATTTTACAAAGAGGACATCCCAAGGTCTTCCGTTAGGAGTATGGTGAGTTCATAGAAGATTTTATTTTTGTCACAAGTTAGCGGAAAATGACACTTGGTAAAAAAAAACAATAAAAATCATTTTCCGCTAACTTGTGACAAAAAGTAAAATCTTCTATGAACTCACCGTACTCCTAATGGAGTACCTTGGGGTGTCTTCTTTCTAAAATGGGGTCATTTGTGGGGTTCCTATACTGCTCTGGCATTTTAGGGGCCCTAAACCGTGAGGAGTAGTCTTGAAACCAAATGTCTTGGCTTAACAAGGGCGAAAAGGGATAATTTGCATATTTAGTAGTAGTGCATTGTGGGTAACCACAAATGTTCATTTATAACTGAATTATTGCAAATTTCCTTCTGTTTTAAGAAGGCAATTACACCAAACCTTCCCAAAGAAATACTAATTCATCACTGACCACCACACTATGGCCTTAAACAAAGTCTCCCTTATCCTACCATCACTAACCATTTACCTCTTAAATTGTAAGCTCCAAAGGGTAAGAGTCTCTCTCCTAGAGTGCTCCAGTGTCAAATATCTTATGGATATCTGCCTTAAATGATTAACAACTACTTAAAAGGCCAGCCTAAAAGTCGTCATAATCAATATTAGCCAGTAGTGGGTGCGTAGCTCACTATAAACAGAATATTTATAGGTTTACAGGTTTACCTCTGGAAAAAAACGCAACATTCATCTGTTGAATTTTATAAAATTATATTGATATAAAAATAGATAAAGCATATATACAGGAATATACATCTCTCCAGTTGTTGTCCACCATACAAAATACATTTTCAAAGTTCCTTTAGTGAAACAAGTCCATATTAATATAGCAACTTTTCTGCTGTAGATTTTATCCTCCATTGATAATTCTTACCTCTCGAGATTGTACCGTGTATGGTACACACAAATATAGCTTTATCCTTAAAAATGATATATAAAGTTCTATTCTTGTACAAAGAACTTTAAGTAGATATATCTTAATCAATCAAAGCTAGGTAGTTGTCCCTAAGCTTGCAATTGCATTTAAATAGTAATGCTTACTGATTGTGAAGTATAGTATAAAAAGTTATCTAAAAAACTTAAAAAACTGCTGAAGTTTGAAATGACAAATCTTTAACGTTTATATAAGCTATTGTCAATAAATTCACCAAGAATAATGCATATTACCTCTCCTGGGTTCTAGAATCACAGTGGAAGGTAGTGTCTCTAGGCCTCAGTCGATCTCAGTAGAGTTTCAGGCTCAATGATAAAATATGCCAGCCTGCCAGGGCTTAATGTAAAGTTTCTAAGATGGCGTCTGTTAGGGATTTTATGGTGACACACAAAATTCAAACTTATTTTTAACTGGTACATTCTGACATTTTAAACTATCGGGTTATCTGAGCAGGTGCGTACATGTATGACGCTACTTGGATTATTAACGTAAGCATTCTACGTCTTTTCTAATCAAAAGTACATCAATAAAATTTTAATTAGATCTTTTGACCCAAGTGGTGTTCTTTGACGTCTTTCTGGATCTGATGGACGCCAAGATATATGCGTATGTTCAAGCTTATCTTATGTTCTAAAAATATTGGATGTTCTCTGGTACATCATTAATGGGGATTTCTGAACGCCCCCTGTGGTCACAGGTTGTACTGTCTTGATCACATGGCTTATTGTTTTGGTTTGGAATTCATAACAAACAGCCATCTGCTTTAATACATGCTAAAATATATAGAAAACAAACTTATTTACCTTAATATATAGATCTATCATTGATCAACTCATTACTTAATAACTCTATGATCACTATCTATACATGGTTAATATATCAGCGTATAGCAGGCTTAGCTTCTGCGGTATACAGGTATATCTCTGATGGGCAAGGCTTGCTAAGGAGGCATTACAGCCAGAACTGAGTAGTCAGAACATTTCTCCAGCACTATCTTAATATAAACATAACCTTGTACAGGGAACAAACAGCTTACTGCAGAAAATGACATTAAGGGTTACTCTAACCAACAATCTAACTCTGGTTAAAGAATAACTCTGAGCGAATTTCAAGATTTTATGATTATAAGCAAATAATCTGCAAAACATTTTAAAACATATATAATCAGCTTAAAGCAAGATGGAGATAATTTCTCTGCATTAATATGATATTTTCTGTCACCAGCACTACTGTATGAGGTGTGTACATATATTCCACATGTACAGACAATTCTACAGCTGATCTGCTCAATTATGAATTGTCTGTATCCCCTCAATTATTATGCATTTGTACATAGTGTAGAAGATGACAAATCATGTATAATAATAAAAAGTTGGAGAACTATGCTGGTTAAATCAGCCATTGCTGTAATACCAGCCTACATAATGGACAAAAAAATATAGAATATGAATATAGGCCCTATAGCCCTTTTGCATATGGCTAATGTCTTTGACGTAATAAAACGTTCAGAATAATTCACTTTTTAAATTAAATATCTTACTGTGTCATGAGGAATAACTAAACTGTAAGTGCTATTGTAAACTGTGGGTCTACAAAGAAAGAAAAAAACAACAACACAGTCACAGTTTAGTTGGGAAAACTAATCATTTTCAGCTATAAAAAATACACGTAATTGCATCAATTTGGTTGAAGTTTGTACAGCTTTAAGTTTATACAGCTTTGTAAAATTTTGTAAAAAACTGCTGATAACTACCTTGCCAAAAAAAAAAAAAAAAAAATGAAAGCTTGCTCAGATGACTGAGAAAACCAATTAAGAAAGACTTCTGCAGCAGTAGAGACTTTCTCAGATAAAATCCATAACATAAATCAGCAATATGAAAAGTGCATACCTCATTTGGGCTAGTTGATGACTTTTCAGAAATGACACACTTCCATGATCCTCTAACTCCTTTCCACTTGCGAATGTTAGGCAATGATGGCTGGTTTAACTCTGAGCAAAACTGCAGACATAGACAAAGTACAAGTTACACGGTGATATCTTATCAGAAGCTAAATTCAATTACTACAAAGAAAATTAAACATTTTGTAAAGTAGTTACGACAGTTGTTAATTCATTTAAATGATAGCCAAATTGCCGTTTTATGGAGCAAAAATAAGTTTCCTCTGTGTCCTTATGCTATGTAGAAACAAATGACTTTATTGTATGTACAGTATATGGCAATGCCATCAAGGAATATGTAGGAGGAATAAGCACAGTGTAAATATTTGATCTACTGATGACAGCGAAAGGTCGAAACCTGGTCAGAAAAGAGAACGGGCATTCGCTGAACTACAGTCTTGTGACTTATTCAGCACTTGGCACTTTACTGGTTATTGTGCAATAGTGTATTTATGTGTTTCAATGCAAAATGGTCCAGTTTTCATGTAATGTAATAATTTTTACAGACAAGAAAACCCTGTAATAAGAGCTAGAAATAATAGTAATAAACCTCTAAAGAGAAAGACCTCTCTGCAAAATCAGTAATAAGATACTACAACTTTAATGGTGTAGTTTGCTCTGTTGACCTGGTAGTAACTTGTCTGTGGACAAGTTACTGTTATATAGGTCTTTTTTCCTTATCTCAATCTGCATAGGGTCCTGTACACACTGTATATCAATTTTAGTCCAATCTTAGGTACATTGGGGTTTCTCTATGATCTCCTGCCTCTGCTTTTGGTATGATGGAATTCAAAGTCACAAATAAACTTATAATAATAATAATAATAATAATAACGTGCTTTTCTCCCTGGGGATTTAAAGCACTATGACCCTGCGTTATGCAATCTCAAAGGCTCGGGAGAAGAGGTGGATTTTTAGCCTAGACTAAGACTAGAGCCTGAATGTCAGCAGGCAGATCTTAAAATGTATTCTCCATTTTACTGGCAAATAGTGAAGAGGTTGAAGTACTGGGGAGATGTGTGAGCTGCAGGGGGAATGGGCAAGGAGTCTGGTTGCTGCATTCTGCACTAGAGATGTAGCGAACAGTTCGCCGGCGAACGGTTCCAGGCGTACTTTGGGGGTTCGCGTTTGCCTGGACCAAGCGAACTTTTGCGGAAGTTCGATTTGCCCCATAATGCACTATGAGGGTCAACTTTGACCCTCTGCATCACAGTCAGCAGGCCTATTGTAGCCATTCAGGCTACACTAAGCCCTGGAGCCCCACCCCCCCTTATATAAGGCAGGTTTGCCGGCCATTACACCCACTCGTGTGCCTGCTAGAGACAGACTAGGGACAGCTGCTGCAGACTTGTTCTCCTAGGGAGAGATTAGTTAGGCTCTTGGCTTGCTCCTGGCTGATTGTTATTGCTAAAATAGCACCCCTCAACAGCTCTTTTGAGAGCTCTAATGTTTTCCTGATGTGTTTTTTTTGTGTGTTGCTCACTGAATTATACAGCCCTATCTGTTGCAGCTGGACCTTGGTAATTGTTATTACTGTGCCAGCCAGGCCCTTCCTAACTATCTATACTGGGACACCTACCTATGCCTACCTAACTACTGGGACACCTACTTACCTATACGGGGACACCTACCTACCTACCTATACTAGGGGACCTACCTATACTGGGTCTCCTACCTATGCCTAGCTAACTACTGGGACACCTACCTATGCCTACCTAACTATACTGGGACTCCTACCTATGCCTAGCTAACTACTGGGACACCTACCTATGCCTACCTACATACAAGAAGATAATAAGGTTGTTGCTTCATTGTGGACAGACCAAATTTGATCAGCTGGACAGTCACTGTTGTTCTATCATTGAGCTACCACAGCCCGGCGACCATATGGGATTGAAAACCGCCATGGCCTACACTCTCGCCATGGTGCGCACCAGTCCAGCATGGCCGTCACTACGCAAACAGCTGTTTGCGGTGCGTTACACAGTGAGTTTGGTGCGTCACATCCAGATTTTTCCCCGGTACTTTGGGCATGTATCCCACTCCGCCATGCCCCCCTCCAGGTGTTAGACCCGTTGAAACATCTTTTCCATCACTTTTGTGGCCAGCATAATTTTTTCTATTTTTCAAAGTTCGCAACTCCATTGAAGTCTATTGCGGTTCGCGAACTTTTCGGCGAACCGAACCTTCCGCAAAGGTTTGCGAACGGGGTTCGTGAACCGAAAATCGGAGGTTCGCGACATCTCTGTTCTGCACTAGTTGTAAGGGATGTAGAACCTTATCCTGGGATCCAAGGAACAGGGCATTGCAGTAGTCCAGGCAGGAGGATACAAATGCATGAACTAGAGTAGGTAGGTCTTCAGCTGAGATAAGGTGTTTAATTCTTGCAAAATACTTAACCCCTTATTGACTGCAGTAATGTTTGATGTTTAATCTTTTATTACTTTTAAATCTTAAAGGGTTCTTGAAGTGACTTGTGCCATAATGAGATAAACATGGCAGCAAGGTGGCGCAGTAGTTAGCTCTCTCACCTTGCAGCACCAGGTCTCGGTTCGAATTCCAGTGCGGGACTGTCTGCACAGGGTTTGTATGCTCTCCCCATGTCAGGGTGGATTTCCTCCGGGCACTTCGGTTTCCTCCCACATCCCAAAAGCATACAGATAAAGTAATTGGTTTCCCCCATATTGGTTCTATACTATGATACATACACTATACTATGCATACACAGACTTAGACTGTCAGTGTCAGCCCCTCTGATGGACAGTTAAGTGACAAGACAATATACTCTGTAGAGCGCTGCACAAGATATATAAATACTAAATAATAATAAGCAATATCCTACACTGAACTGTAAGGGTTAGATGTCAGGTAGGTACAGGGTTATTTTTAGGGACAGACATTCCAGAGATACACTTGTAGCACCCCATATCACAGTGAGTTCCCTTTATGCTCTCCCAGCATGGCTGGTCTAAGCTGTGGATGCACAGCTGGATCTCCTGCTGGCTGCCATCCATTTCTCTTTTCAAACTTGCCACAGGATTGGACAAAACGTGGCAATGCAAGTGAAAGAATGAATAAAAAGGTCCTGCCCCTCACACATGGATTGTGGAAGGAAAGAGATGCAGGAAACAGCAAAGAAGAAAGGATTGTACTCCGTGATGTGCTATGCAGCCAACCTAGTAACCATTGGAGAGTCCTATAATTCCATCCACTAGCACCAGGGGAGGAAAGAGAGCTGTAAACTCCTGCTGTCATGACAACTCACCTTATACTGTCACTGCTCGTCACCGCCTTCTTTTACTCATCAATCCCAAGCTGTTACTGCTCATCACCTCTCTAGCTATCACTGCTTGACATCCATTACCTGTCCCTACTCAGTACCCATTACTTGCCCCCTAGAAGCTGCCACTACTCATCACACACTGTGAGTCAATACGTGTCATCTACTTCTTGTCAATACTTGTCACCTACTACCTCCTGCTGCCTACCACTAGCAACTGTGGATCACTACCTGCCTGTCACTGGAATCTTTTGATCACTACCTGTGTGCCAATACAATGTAACAATCACTATCTGCTTGCTCGTAGAATCCTTAAGGTGGCCATTAATGATCCAATGTTTTTCATCTAATTTTACCAAATTTATGTAGTATAAGGGTAAACTGAGTGAATTTATTGAATGGATAATTTAGGTAGTTCCCTTATATTACATAGAAATGGTAAGATTGGATGTAAAATATTGGATCATTAGTTGCCACCATAACAATCACTACCTGCCTGCTGCTAGTATATAGCAATCATTGCCTGCCTGCCACTACAAATTAACAATCACTATATGCATGTCACTGGTATTATTTGCAGCAGAGTTATATTACTATTATTATGATATTTATAATGTGTCTATAAGGATCCCTCCTGTAGTGTGTTCTGTCTGTTGCAGTGGAGCTGCAAATGGACAGGTCTGGCTTATCTGCTTGCATTCGTTGTGCATTCGCAATAAGTCTCATTGTCATTTGCAATCGCTCTGCAATTCAGGGCAGCTCAGGATGCTGTCATTCCACCAATTGCTTGTTGCAGCTGAGCTGAGGCCAGATAGCCCTGGATTTCCTACATGCATGTTGTTACATAATACTGCATGTATTTCTTATGGGAGTCCTTTGCTTTCACAGCCAGCTAGCAAATGGTAATCAAGCCAGCTCAGGATTAAATGATTACCATTCAGCTGTGTGGGAATTTGCATACCTGCATCCATTGGCTGATGCCAGCATAAAAGTCTGCCTCCCATTTCAAACCCCGCCCGTCATAGCGTTCAGCTCTCTGAGTTGTCGTTGGGTCTATGCTGTGAAAGTTGTTATTGTAAATGTATAATGCCTTGCTCTGTATTGTCATGTCTGCTGGATGTTTGCTGACCTGCGGGGGCTCAGTGAAATCCTTCTGATCCTGATCGCTAGATTCTGCCAGCACCACGTTGGTGACTGGTAGTATTCCTTCTAGCCTTGTTCTTGAGGACGAACTATAGCAGCGGTTGCCATTAGTTTTGCTCCTACCTGTTAGTCTTGTCTATCTCAGTGTGAATGTCGCCGTCGCTAAAACAGCGACTAGATTGGCTGAGCATTCCGTCTGTCTGTCTGTTGTCTGTCTTGTTAATTATTATTACTTGTGCTTTAGCTAGTGAGTTATTTGAGAGCTACATTTCATATATTGCGCATCAGCACGCTATATATGTACTCTAGTCAGTCAGTCTTGTACTTTGTAGTTATATATCTTATAATTTATTTGCAATATTCTAGTAATATTATTAAAGTAACATCTATTGTTTTATTGTTTTGTGTACCGACCTTTGCCTGCCTCTCGACTACGAATCTGCCTAATCCTTCCAATACGACACATCTGAATTAACGTGTATGACCCAAATCTGTTACCGACTACATCTGTTGTGTATTGTATCACATAGCATCTAGCCTGATAGGCGGCCCAGAGCTGCATTTGCTCTGGGCAATCTTACTCCCTTGTTCATTACTCCTGTGTCCATCTGTGGAGCCTCTTCCATTATCCAGCTCTCAGCCTTGTTGTGCTGGGTGGTCAGAAAGTATGACCCCCCAGCATTACAGTGTCAACATATTACACAGCAATTGTCATTGGTAATATCTGCGTCTCACTGATATCTGCATCTTGTTGGTATTATCTGCATGGTATTAATATCTGTATATTGTTATTATCTACTTGTCATTTACAGTATATCTGCTTATCTGCTTACAGATAGTATTTTCTACATATCATTGATAACTTCTTACTTTGTTAATATTTGCACGTCATTCATATCTGCCTGTTAATGGTAATATCTGCACATCATTAGAATTTGTGTGTGTGATAGGGGTAACCCAGGCTACCTTTTCTGGGGTATAAAATAGGACAGAAATTGACCTGGGAAAGGAGTAACCTAGCTGTGGGAGTAAGGCTGTAGATAGTCCAGTTAAAAGCTAAGTTTTGGGGCTTGAAAAATCAGTCAAGTCAAAGATAAGTAAAGGCTGGTAACAGGTAGACAGATCAAGAGTAGTCAGACAGGCCTGGTAATATAATAAACAGGATGTGGACAGTCGATAAGGCCAGGTGTAAATTGGAGCTGAAGATCATGGGCAGTAAGGCTGACCAGACCGATAACTAATCCGAATGATCTGAAATAGCCAGGCAAGAATGAATACCAGAAACACTCAGGAGTTTAAAAACTACATCTGAAATAACAATCTGGACTGTTGGGCCGCTAGTAGAGGGCATATATAGGCAGCATCATGGTAAACAATTCAGTTTGTGCACCTGCAAAACTAACACTGTAATATAATGGTGTGCATGGAGAGGACACAGGGCCAAAGCATGGTGGTGAGAGGTGCAGCTGTTTGCTGCAGTATGTATGACCAGTAAAAAGTTAATAGAGCAGATAATGGAGGCTGATAGACAGTTGTGCCCCTTGCAGTTTCAATAAAAAAAAATAGACTGTATGCTTTATTTACTATGCCTATGGAGTACAGCAGATATTAAAAATTAATGGCATCAATAAAAACAACTTAGTAGCTATTGATTTAACATGCATGTAATGCTGAGGAATGAGATGATGCTTACAAATTGCAAATTAGAACGTAATGTAAAACCCAGGAAAGGTAAGGTTAGGAGTTCTGCTGAGTGACTTGTTTTCATCTCCCTACTAATAAACATTATGTCATCAAGTCATCTATCACCAATACGACTATGAGTATACTAGTACACAGTAATACTGTAGTCTTTACAACTCTTACACACAATTTATTTTATTTTAATTTTCTGTCCACAAACCTCAAGAGGCTTATACTATCTGCAAATATAAACATGTGAGATAACGTTTGAAGCGTTCCTTATTTTTTTTTCTTTTCTGTCTCACTAGCTCTGTTCATAGTTCATCAAAGAATCACAGCTGAGTATGTAAAGTCACATCAGGTGATATTTGATTATAAATTTTAAACTGTACACAGCATGTCAACTTTTTAGTACCCAGAGTTGGGAATTTGGGAAATGCTTTTAGGTCATAAGACACACCAGGGTAGTTTCAGGGTTAATAATATCACAATGGTTAGTTATTATTCTCCGCAGGAATGTGACTCAGGTACACACTTGCTTATACATATTGTTAGTATTAAATATAAATTTACCTTCTTAAAAACAGCAGGTATTTGCCACTATTCAGCTTTTTTATGGGAGCAGGGATGAACTCCCATGATGCAAGCGCTCACATCATCACTTTGACTTCTGACTTTACATTTTTTAGGTAGTTTCCCCAACATACATAAGTTCGCAAGAGCACTTCATAGTATAAATAACACATCTAGGGCCATATCCTATTCAAGGTGATAAGTAGCTTGCAGATGCGAGCTACTTATAACTTTGCCATCGCGCGAGGATTACTGGCAAATCCTATTCCCCATATCCTTTGCTCGATGGCCGATCGTTAGGGAGCATTAATCAGGTGAAAGCCTGAGCGATGCTCCCTTTTATCGGGCGATGGGGAGTGAGGTTTACGCTGGGGTGCTGTCCTTCAGCACCACGGCCTCCCTCACCACACATGTGCAAACACGCCGAACATCCGCCCCCATCTTCCGCCACAGCATCTGGGGGTCTCCTTTAATAAGGAGACCCCCAGAGCGCCCCATCAGTTCGCTGCACACCATAGAAGCCCCCCATGTAGCTCTGCCGGGCACCCCTGTCATTATACATACTGCCGCTAATCACCCGACGCCTCTCACCGCAAATTTAGTCCTGTAATTACAGTGTATCAAACACTGTAATTACTGCCCGCATAGGAGCCCGGGCAAAGTATCTTCGAATCTGCAGCCGGGGCTCCCCAATGGTCCGCTGTCTGAGACATTTTATTGGTTCAGACAGCGGACCAATGGGGAGCCCTGGCTGAAGATTCAAAGATGCTTTGCCCGTGCTCCTATGCGGACAGTAATTACAGTGTTGGATACACTGTAATTATGCAACGGAATTTGCAGCTAGAGGCGTCGGGTGATCAGCGGCTGCATGTATGTTTACAGGGTAGCCCGGCAGAGCTACGTGGGGGGCTTCTAACATATGCGGCGACCCGACGGGGAGCTCTGGGGGTCTTCTTATTTATGGGGACCCCCAGATGCTGCAGCAACGACATGCGTTAGTTGGTTCAGACCTGCTTTTTGCAGGTCTAAGCTAACGCTCATGTCTGCCGGGAAGCATCGCTTCACGGAGACATGCAAAGGGTAACTGGATCCCGTGTTAAGAACTCGCTGGGCGATTATATTGCCCAAGCACGTTCTTTTCCTCCTTGGGGGGGGGGGTCTAAAGTTTAATAAGATTGGGGGAGAACTCGCCAGTGCTTAGCGCTGACGAGTTCAGCAATAGGATATGGCCCCTAGAGTCACAATTATAGCACCATTTATCTGGAACCGTGTACCTAAATAGGGCTGAGCACAATAACTACCCCTGATGATCGAGATGCAGTGAACGCAAATAAGGCAAGAAAACATACCTCTTCTAGCTCCATCGGGGGTCTGACAAAAGTTCTCATTAGCATGAGCGAGTCTTGTAATGTCGGTGCCCTCTTAATACAAAATGGAAGGGTTCTGAAACTCGGGTACAGAGGGAAAGGATTGGGAGAGAATATACCAGTATTTTTTTGTAATTTTATTATAAATGTATTTATTTATTAATCTATATGATGGCTGATTATATTATACTGTCCAAAAACAAAAGGTATGGGCAGGCACACAGAAAGATGATCTGCAGGAATATTAGTGCAACAAGTGTGGACATACTTCTGACTGTGTATCACTTTTCATGTGCTCAAAGCATATAGACAAGAGTGCTAAGAGTGCTAAGCAAAACAACAAGATTCCAGAAGCGCTTGACAGTATTTGTAGATAGCCCGAATGGTTCGATCGCGAACTTATTTGCGCGAACATCAGTGGTTCGCATTCGCGTCGAAACGTGAACTTTATGGGCGAGTTCGACCCGCCCCTATACTACATCATTAGGCTCAACTTTCACCCTCTACATCACAGTCAGCAGACACATGGTAGCCAATCAGGCTACACTCCCTCCTGGAGCCCCATCCCCCCCCCCCTATATAAGGCAGCTGCGTCTGCCATTTTCTTCACTCTGTGTGGCTGCAGTAATTAGAGAAGGGAGAGTTTGCTGCAGAGACATAGGGAAAGCATACCTGTTCACGGTACCTGTGTGTGTGACAGGCAGCTGCACATTGTATTGATACCAGTCACTGCATACCTGTTCAGTGCACCTGCTTGACAGCACGCAGTGGTATATTATATAGCAGTCTGTGCATACCTGTTCACGGTACCTGTGTGTGTGACAGCTGCACATTTGTAATACTAGTCACTGCATACCTGTTCACGGTACCTGTGTGTGTGACAGCTGCACATTTGTAATATTAGTCACTGCATACCTGTTCACGGTACCTGTGTGTGTGACAGCTGCACATTTGTAATACTAGTCACTGCATACCTGTTCATGGTATGCCTTGCCTCAAAGCCGAGAGTCATACTGGAGCAGCTCTCCTGGCTGCTCTTAACAAACAGGTGGATCAGTGGCTGACCCCACACCAGCTGGAGATCGGCAACATGGTGTGTGACAACAGCAGCAATCTCATTCGGCTTTGAGTTTGGGAAAGTTGACACATGTACCCTGCATGGCACATGTGCTGAATCTAGTAATTCAAAGATTTGTGTCTAAGTACCCAGGCTTAGAGGATGTCCTGAAGCAGTCCAGGAAAATATGTGGGCATTTCAGGCGGTCGTACACAGCCATGGCGCGCTTGGCTGATTTTCAGCAGAGAAAAAACTTGCCGGTGAGGCGCTTGATTTGCGATAGCCCAATTCGACACTCCTGGTGTTCGACTGCCTGCTACAACAGGAGAAAGCCGTCAACGACTATCTGAACTGTCATGGTCAAAGGTCAGGCTCTGGGGAGCTGGGCATTTTCTTGCCAAAGTACTGGACACTCATGCGTAATGCCTGCAGGCTCATGCATCCATTTGAGGAGATGACCAACCTGGTAAGTCCCAGTGAAGGCACCATCAGCGACTTGATTCCATATGCTTTCTTCCTGGAGCCGTGCGTAGAGTGGTGGATCAAGCTGTGGACGAGCGTGACCAGGAAGAGGTGGAAGAGTGGAAACAATCATCAGCAGAACCAGATGTTTCCTCAACACCTGCGGCAGCATAGAGGGGGAGGAGGAGGAAGAGTCACCTGGGGAAGAGAAGTCAGATGAGGAAGGTGTTTTTTTTGAGGAGGAGGAGGTGGAAAAGCAACCACAGCAGGCGTCACAGGGGGCTTGTGCTGCTCACTTTTCCCGTGGTATTGTTCATGGCTGGGGGGAGGAGGAGAACTTACCTGACATCACTGAGGAAGAGCAAGAGGAGATGGCTAGTACGTCGGCATGCGACTTTGTGCAGATGGGGGCTTTCATGCTGTCAAGCCTGTTGAGGGACCCCGTATACAAAAACTCAAGGGGAATGACCTATACTGGGTGGCAATGCTACTAGACCCTCGGTATAAGCACAAAGTTAGTTACTGGGTGGCAACGCTACTAGATCCTAGGTATAAGCACAAAGATGTTACCAAATCACCAGAAGGCAGAAAGGATGCAGCACTTCCACCGCAAGCTGTCAAGTATGCTTTACAGTGCGTTTAAGTGTGATGTCACAGCACAACGGAATAAAGGTGCCACTGCCAGTAATCTTCCTCCTCCTACCATGTCCACGCAGGCAAGGACAGGACGCTCTAGCGATCTCATGTGTTAGAATGCAAGTATACTTGAATTCTAGGCCTCAGGTACTAAAGTCTAGCAAAGACTTGAGATGCAAGGTCTCTTTAAGCATAGTTTCTCAGAGAGAAATTATGAAGTCATTTACAAGAAGCATGTTCCTCTAGAAGGACACATAATGGGTTATCAGGTCTAAATGTCCCGACATTCAGACTATGAAAAGGTAAATAGAGCCGATATTTGGAAAACATTGCATTCCATGCATTTAGGTCATAAAGCACTGGCGCACTAGATGATGATGTGGGTCACATGCCCATGCCTGCCAATTGTAGCCTTGGGGGTATGGCTCGGGTGATGTCAGAATTGAACTCTTTGATGTTCATATCAAAGTAAGAGATGGGGTGGCAGAGTGGACTGCTTCTTCTGCTTGCTATTCTGCTCTCTACGCTTCCTATTTAGAATAATAGCTTCATGTCTGTATGCTGTAAATATATGTGATGTACATAGGACATAGGAAAGACTGTTTATACTCTGAAGAAATCAACATGTAACAAAAGATGCCTGATGGAATACTTGTATAACTGATTGCTGAATAACAATAACAATAATATTTATATAGCGCTTTTCTCCCTGGGGACTCAAAGCGCTGTGACCCTGCATTATGCAGTCTCAAAGGCTAGGGAAAAGAGGCGAGTTTTTAGCCTTATTTTAAAACTGTCCAGAGAAGGAGCCTCTCGTACTGATTGTGGAAGTGAGTTCCATAGAGTAGGGGCTGCATAGGAAAAGGCCCGAGCACCAAATGTTAAGTGTATCCTGGGAATAACCAGCTTCATCTTGTTGGCAGAGCGGAGGGTGCGAGGAGGGGTATAAAGTTCCAATAGATCCGCTATGTATTTGGGTCCCATGTGGTGTAGAGCCTTGAATGTCAGCAGGCAGAGCTTAAAATTGATTCTCCATTTTACTGGCAACCAGTGAAGAGTTTGCAGTACTGGGGTGATGTGTGAGCTGCGGGGGGCATTGGCTAGGAGGCTGGCTGCAGCATTCTGTACTAGCTGTAAGGGGCGCAGAACCTTATCTGTAGATCTGATGAACAGGGCATTGCAGTAGTCTAGGCGGGAGGATACAAATGCGTGAACCAGGGCAGGTAGGTCTTCAGCTGGGATAAGGTGTTTGATTTTCGCTATATTTCTTAGATGGAAGAAGGAAGACTTGACGGCAGCTGATACCTGCTGTCTGAGTTTTAGATTTCCATCCAGGATCACCCCAAGGTTTTGCACAGAGTCTTTATACTGTACAGTCTCTCACCCAATTGCTAGTTTGAGGTGGAATAAACCCCTTAAAGGTGAAGGTGGCTGTCTCCGCTCTATCTCCTGTATGCTGTCGCTGTAAGTTGCAGCTCTAATGAGTTGCTGGTGCCGGAGTAAAAAGTGTGTTGTGCTGTTGCCAATAGCAACCAACGTATAGGTTCTTACAGTTGGTGCCGAAACCCGGGATCAAACCAGGGACCTTTAGATGTGTATTTGCCAGGACAAGTCAGATTTTGTGATGAAGCCTGCTGGCTTAATAGCACTGATTGCACAGCGGCCATTCAAAAGATCAGCCATGAAGTCTAACCCAATATTTCCAGTGGCTGATGGAAAAGTTTGTTTTTTTAAACATGATGTCCACGGACACATTAATTGTACATTTTCATAATTTTTCAGACAAGTTTGATCTTACAAGGGGGACGTACTGCATTTATTTTCTGCTGAAATGTTGCCCACTGCGTTTATTTTCTGCTGAAATGTTGCCTACTGCGTTTATTTTCTGCTGAAATGTGGCCCACTGCGTTTATAATAAAAGGTTTCAGCAGTACCTATGGGTTGGAGCTGATTGTATAAAGGTGGTTTTCTAGAAAACCCCTAGCACTGCTCCGTCGCTTTGGGTACCAAGACGCCGCGCCAGCTCCAGCCCGCAGTCTCCCGGGAGGCAGAGCAGGGCTATGGGAAGATGGCGTCTGAAGCCCTGTACTGGAGACTATTTGTGTCTCCAGTACAGGGCTTCGGGCGCCATCTTCCCGTAGCCCTGCAATTGCATTCAGCGCAAGCGCGGGAGATATGCAGGAGGATCGTCCGGGGGAGCTGCGCGCCAGAGGCCGGCCGGGAGAGGAGACTTCTGTCAGGTGAGTACATTCCTTTTTTTGCAGGTGAAATGTTGCCCGATGTGTTTATTTTCTGGTGAAATGTGGCCCACTGTGTTTATTTTCTGGTGAAATGTTGCCCACATTGCGTTATTTTCTGGTGAAATGTGGCCCACTGTGTTTATTTTCTGGTGAAATGTGGCCCACATTGCGTTATTTTCTGGTGAAATGTGGCCCACTGTGTTTATTTTCTGCTGAAATGTGGCCCACTGTTTATTTTCAGCTGAAATGTGGCCCACTGAGTTTATTTTCAGCTGAAATGTGGCCCACTGCGTTTATTTTCTGGTGAAATGTTGCCCACATTGCATTATTTTCTGGTGAAATGTGGCCCACTGTGTTTATATTCTGGTGAAATGTGGCCCACTGCGTTTATTTTCTGGTGAAATGTGGCCCACTGTGTTTATTTTCTGGTGAAATGTGTCCCACTGCATTTATAATAAAAGGTTTCAGCAGTACCTATGGGTTGGAGCTGATTGTATAAAGGTGGTTTTCTAGAAAACCCCTAGCACTGCTCCGTCGCTTTGAGTACCAAGACGCCATGCCAGTTCATAGCCCGCAGCCCCGCTCCAGCCTGCAGTCTCCCGGGAGGCAGAGCAGGGCTATGGGAAGATGGCGTCTGAAGCCCTGTACTGGAGACTATTTGTGTCTCCAGTACAGGGCTTCGGGCGCCATCTTCCCGTAGCCCTGCAATTGCATTCAGCGCAAGCGCGGGAGATATGCAGGAGGATCGTCCGGGGGAGCTGCGCGCCAGAGGCCGGCCGGGAGAGGAGACTGCTGTCAGGTGAGTACATTCCTTTTTTTGCAGGTGAAATGTTGCCCGATGTGTTTATTTTCTGGTGAAATGTGGCCCACTGTGTTTATTTTCTTCTGAAATGTGGCCCACTGCGTTTATTTTCTGCTGAAATGTGGCCCACTGAGTTTATTTTCAGCTGAAATGTGGCCCACTGCGTTTATTTTCTGGTGAAATGTTGCCCACATTGCATTATTTTCTGGTGAAATGTTGCCCACTGTGTTTATATTCTGGTGAAATGTGGCCCACTGCGTTTTTTTTCTGGTGAAATGTGGCCCACTGTGTTTATTTTCTGGTGAAATGTGGCCCACTGCGTTTATTTTCTGGTGACATGTTGCCCACATTGCGTTATTTTCTGGTGAAATGTGGCCCACTGTGTTTATTTTCTGCTGAAATGTGGCCCACTGCGTTTATTTTCTGCTGAAATGTGGCCCACTGAGTTTATTTTCAGCTGAAATGTGGCCCACTGCGTTTATTTTCTGGTGAAATGTTGCCCACATTGCATTATTTTCTGGTGAAATGTTGCCCACTGTGTTTATATTCTGGTGAAATGTGGCCCACTGCATTTATTTTCTGGTGAAATGTGGCCCACTGTGTTTATTTTCTGGTGAAATGTGGCCCACTGCGTTTATTTTCTGGTGAAATGTGGCCCACTGCGTTTATTTTCTGCTGAAATGTGGCCCACTGCGTTTATTTTCTGCTGAAATGTTGCCTACTGCGTTTATTTTCTGCTGAAATGTGGCCCACTGCGTTTATAATACAAGGTTTCAGCAGTACCTATGGGTTGGAGCTGATTGTATAAAGGTGGTTTTCTAGAAAACCCCTAGCACTGCTTCGTCTCTTTGGGTACCAAGACGCCGCGCCAGTTCATAGCCCGCAGCCCCGTTACAGCCCGCAGTCTCCCGGGAGGCAGAGCAGGGCTATGGGAAGATGGTGTCTGAAGCCCTGTACTGGAGACTATTTGTGTCTCCAGTACAGGGCTTCGGGCGCCATCTTCCCGTAGCCCTGCTATTGCATTCAGCGCGAGCGCGGGAGATATGCAGGAGGATCGTCCGGGGGAGCTGCGCGCCAGAGGCCGGCCGGGAGAGGAGACTTCTGTCAGGTGAGTACATTCCTTTTTTTGCAGGTGAAATGTTGCCGGATGTGTTTATTTTCTGGTGAAATGTGGCCCACTGTGTTTATTTTCTGGTGAAATGTTGCCCACATTGCGTTATTTTCTTGTGAAATGTGTCCCACTGTGTTTATTTTCTGGTGAAATGTGGCCCACTGCGTTTATTTTCTGCTGAAATGTGGCCCACTGCGTTTATTTTCTGCTGAAATGTGGCCCACTGAGTTTATTTTCTGCTGAAATGTGGCCCACTGCGTTTATTTTCTGGTGAAATGTTGCCCACATTGCATTATTTTCTGGTGAAATGTTGCCCACTGCCTTTATTTTCTGCTGAAATGTGGCCCACTGCCTTTATTTTCTGCTGAAATGTGGCCCACTGCGTTTATTTTCTGCTGAAATGTGGCCCACTGTGTTTATTTTCTGCTGAAATGTGGCCCACATTGCGTTATTTTCTGGTGAAATGCTGCCCACTGTGCTTATTTTCTGCTGAAATGTTGCCCACTGCGTTTATTTTCTGGTGAAATGTCCGTTTATTTTCTGCTGCAATGTTGCCCACTGCGTTTATTTTCTGGTGAAATGTGGCCCACTGCGTTTATTTTCTGGTGAAACGTTGCCCACATTGCATTATTTTCTGGTGAAATGTTGCCCACTGTGTTTATATTCTGGTGAAATGTGGCCCACTGCGTTTATTTTCTGGTGAAATGTGGCCCACTGTGTTTATTTTCTGGTGAAATGTGGCCCACTGCGTTTATTTTCTGGTGAAATGTGGCCCACTGCGTTTATTTTCTGCTGAAATGTGGCCCACTACGTTTATTTTCTGCTGAAATGTGGCCCACTGCGTTTATTTTCTGCTGAAATGTTGCCTACTGCGTTTATTTTCTGCTGAAATGTGGCCCACTGCGTTTATAATACAAGGTTTCAGCAGTACCTATGGGTTGGAGCTGATTGTATAAAGGTGGTTTTATAGAAAACCCCTAGCACTGCTCTGTCTCTTTGGGTACCAAGACGCCGCGCCAGTTCATAGCCCGCAGCCCCGCTCCAGCCCGCAGTCTCCCGGGAGGCAGAGCAGGGCTATGGGAAGATGGTGTCTGAAGCCCTGTACTGGAGACTATTTGTGTCTCCAGTACAGGGCTTCGGGCGCCATCTTCCCGTAGCCCTGCTATTGCATTCAGCGCGAGCGCGGGAGATATGCAGGAGGATCGTCCGGGGGAGCTGCGCGCCAGAGGTCGGCCGGGAGAGGAGACTTCTGTCAGGTGAGTACATTCCTTTTTTTGCAGGTGAAATGTTGCCGGATGTGTTTATTTTCTGGTGAAATGTGGCCCACTGTGTTTATTTTCTGGTGAAATGTTGCCCACATTGCGTTATTTTCTGGTGAAATGTGTCCCACTGTGTTTATTTTCTGGTGAAATGTGGCCCACTGCGTTTATTTTCTGCTGAAATGTGGCCCACTGCGTTTATTTTCTGCTGAAATGTGGCCCACTGAGTTTATTTTCTGCTGAAATGTGGCCCACTGTGTTTATTTTCTGGTGAAATGTTGCCCACATTGCATTATTTTCTGGTGAAATGTTGCCCACTGCCTTTATTTTCTGCTGAAATGTGGCCCACTGCCTTTATTTTCTGCTGAAATGTGGCCCACTGCGTTTATTTTCTGCTGAAATGTGGCCCACTGTGTTTATTTTCTGCTGAAATGTGGCCCACATTGCGGTATTTTCTGGTGAAATGTTGCCCACTGTGTTTATTTTCTGGTGAAATGTGGCCCACATTGCATTATTTTCTGGTGAAATGTTGCCCACTGCCTTTATTTTCTGCTGAAATGTGGCCCACTGCCTTTATTTTCTGCTGAAATGTGGCCCACTGCGTTTATTTTCTGCTGAAATGTGGCCCACTGTGTTTATTTTCTGCTGAAATGTGGCCCACATTGCGTTATTTTCTGGTGAAATGCTGCCCACTGTGCTTATTTTCTGCTGAAATGTGGCCCACTGCGTTTATTTTCTGGTGAAATGTCCGTTTATTTTCTGCTGCAATGTTGCCCACTGCGTTTATTTTCTGGTGAAATGTGGCCCACTGCGTTTATTTTCTGGTGAAATGTTGCCCACATTGCATTATTTTCTGGTGAAATGTGGCCCACTGCGTTTATTTTCTGGTGAAATGTTGCCCACATTGCGTTTATTTTCTGGTGAAATGTGACCCACTGTGTTTATTTTCTGGTGAAATGTGGCCCACTGCCTTTATTTTCTGGTGAAATGTGGCCCACTGCCTTTATTTTCTGGTGAAATGCGGCCCACTGCCTTTATTTTCTGGTGAAATGTTGCCCACATTGCGTTATTTTCTGCTGAAATGTGGCCCACTGCGTTTATTTTCTGCTGAAATGTGGCCCACTGCATTTATTTTCTGCTGAAATGTGGCCCACTGCGTTTATTTTCTGCTGAAATGTGGCCCACTGTGTTTATTTTCTGCTGAAATGTTGCCCACTGCGTTTATTTTCTGCTGAAATGTTGCCCACTGCATTTATTTTCTGCTGAAATGTTGCCCACTGCGTTTATTTTCTGCAAAAATGTGGCCCACTGCGTTTATTTTCTGCTGAAATGTGGCCCACTGTGTTTATTTTCTGCCGAAATGTTGCCCACTGCGTTTATTTTCTGCTGAAATGTGGCCCACTGCGTTTATTTTCTGCTGAAATGTTGCCCACTGCGTTTATTTTCTGCTAAAATGTGGCCCACTGCGTTTATTTTCTGCTGAAATGTGGCCCACTGCATTTATTTTCTGCTGAAATGTTGCCCACATTGCATTATTTTCTACTGAAATGTGGCCCACTACGTTTATTTTCTGCTGAAATGTGGCCCACTGTGTTTATTTTCTGCTGAAATGTGGCCCACTGTGTTTATTTTCTGCTGAAATGTGGCCCACTGTGTTTATTTTCTGCTGAAATGTGGCCCACTACGTTTATTTTCTGCTGAAATGTGGCCCACTGTGTTTATTTCCTGCTGAAATGTGACCCACTGTGCTTATTTTCTGGTGAAATGTTGCCCACATTGCGTTATTTTCTGGTGAAATGCTGCCCACTGCGTTTATTTTCTGTTGAAATGTTGCCCACTGCGTTTATTTTCTGCTGAAATGTTGTCCACATTTGCCTCAATTCACTAAGCCCTCAGGGCTGCAGGCAAGGAGCTGTGTTTGTGTGACTACGTCTTCCCTTTAGAAGTGCTGCAGCCACCAGGGGGAGCTCTTCTACACAGAGACAGCATGTGGAGAGCAGGTTATCGTCTGCTGTGGGCTGGCGAAAATTTACCGACACTTTTGGCCGGTAAATTAATTGCAGGAATTTTTGTGAATTAACATTAGTTGACATTTCCTGAGGTAATTAGCACAGAAGTCGGTAAGTTACCGCACTAGTCGGGAACTGTAATTTTGTGTGCGGTAGCAGGTTTAGTGAATTGTAACTTGGGAAGGTGATGGGTAGAATCAGCTGTTTTCAGCATTACAGAATGCGGTAATGCTTTGTGAATAGAGCCCATTGCATTTATTTTCTGGTGTCTGGGGTAACTGTTGCTGCATTTATTATTTAATGGTCATAGTTGGCTATATTTGCTGCTTTGGGGTTACGACGGGTATACTAATAAATAGTATCACAGTTTCTGCACACCCATGATGCGAATCCTCGTTTCACCACATCATGGCGGAAACACTGCTTTCTTATGCCTCACTGTTACATCATTACGTTAGCTCCGCCCATACAATGTCATGGCCATGCCCATTTTCCGGCGTGGCGCGAAACACCCCACCCCCATTGGCACTCAGTGATAAATAAGTAGATGTTAGGTTGCAGTTTGGGCACTCGGCCTCTGAAAGGTTAGCCATCACTGGTCTAGGATTCAAACTTGTGGCAGGACAATGCAAGACAATGCCATGGTCATCACTCATTTTTATTTTCTTTATTTAGTTATTTATTCAGTTTTGCACATTTGTATCAAGGCTCAAACAAAGGAGATGTCTGGGGACTTCAGAAAAAGAGTATTTGATGACCATCAAGCTACAAAAGGATTTGTACTTTAACAATCAACAGTCAAATATATTGTGTACAAATGTAAAAAAATTAAGTCCATTGGTAGAATTCCCAGAAGTGGTCAACTATCAAAGATAACTCAAACTGCAAGGCATGTTATAGTCCTGGAGGTTACAAAGGAACCCAGGGTAACTTCTAAGCAACTGAAGGTCGGTCTTACATTAGCAAATTTTGACATTTAGTCACCATCAGAATACTGAATAAAAATGTATATGGCAGGGTAGCAAGGAGAAAGCCACTGCTCTCCCCCCAAATATATTGCAGCCCATGTACAGTTGGCTAAAGATCATGTGATCAAGCCAGGATACTGGATGAATATTCAAGTCAAAGTTGAACTTTTTGGCTTAAAGGGAACCTGGAGTGAGAGTGTTATGGAAGGTGACATTTATTTTCTCTTGCCTGGCTGTACCGCTGATTCTTTGTCTCTAATAGTTTTAGCCATAGACCCTGAAGAGGCATGCAGATCAGGTGCTCTGACTGAACTCTGACTAGATTAGTTACATTGCTTGTTTCATGTATGTGATTCAGAGACTACAGATGATAGAAAGACCAGCACGGCTGCCAGTCAACTGATATTTTTTAAAGGAAATACATATGGCAGCCTCCATATACCTCTCACCTCAGGTTCCCTTCAGATGAGGAACACTACATTTGGAGAAAGAGAAACACTTCATTCCAGCATAAGAACCTTATCCCATCTGTGAAGCATGGTGATCGGAGTGTTCTGGTTTTGGTTTATTTTGCCACATCTGGGCCTGGACAGCTTACCATAATTTATGGAACAATAGATTCTGGACTATATCAGAAGATTCTAAAGGAAAATGTCAAGACATCACACCTGCATGTGAACTGAATCTCCAGAGACAGTTATTGCTGCACCAGAGGGTTACACCAAATACTGAGAACACAGCCCATTTCTCCACCAGGATACTCATGAGGTTCACAGCTTGAATCAAACCAACACATCAAAAAGCATGTCCATGCAACACAGCAAGCAGATTCCCAAGTCCTCTTCCCAAGGTAAGGGAATTCATCCTCCATCCTCAATCAGCAGTAATATCTTTCAGCTGGCAATCCTTTTTTGCAGACTGTACAAATACTTTAAATGCATTCAGAGGCTAAAATTATATAGAATCCATTGCCTTTCTAAGTGAACCATAGTAGGCCCCATGTTTCTGCACATCAATGAAATTTTCACACCTCTTCTAGCAGATTCTCAAGGCCAGCAGTTTGCTTTTGCCTACAGCCCTACTGATAAACAACAATCAAGGAAGAGCTTAATTAACCCATTTCTTCCCAAAGAGCAATGTTAATATATAAGGCCAGCTTCTTACTGTCTCTCAGGCCATCGAGAGCTGCTTCTCACATTGGGAAAAACAAGCTAATTTGCTGGAATCTCTAGGGATTTTAAATAAAACGCACAGAGGTAAAAAAAAAGGTGGCCAGGCCCATAAAAAGTGCCACACTCAGACTCCAACTTCAGGGACCCAGGCCCATTCAAGGAAAAGAACTTTCCAGCGATCTCCAGTGATGTGTAATGGAAATCAGAGGCTGAAAGTAGCAGAGGTTACCATGTCCCTAGTCAGGGATGCAGTACCACCCCGGCAGTGAACCCAGTCGCCATTGCTAAGCCCCATTTAGTCACCACATTGCTCCGCAATGCCCGCTTTATTAACAATAAGACAGCCATTATTGTGGACCTTATTCAGACATGTGATTTTTCATGCATCACTGAAACTTGGATTGATGCCAATGCGGATCCCACATTGGAAGCAACCATCCGATACAATTATTCAGTCCTAAGTGAGGGAAGATGAGACCGCAGAGGAGGGGGTGTAGCAATTTGTGGCAAAACAACCATGCAGCTCAGAGCCCTGAATGGTGGCTCAACAAAGTCCTTTGAATGCATAGGTGCCCAGATCTCAGCTGGTAAAGGCTTCAAAATGTTAGTGGTTTATCGTCCCCCCCCGGAGATGCTGACCCATTCCTACAGGAATTCGCAGAACTTCTGGCCATGCTGACTCTGTCTTATCCGAGATGGATCATCCTTGGTGACTTCAACATCTGGGCTGATGACACTCAATCACAAGATGCAAATTAACTAATAAATCTCATTGGTGGACTAGGCTTCACACAAGTTGTAAAATCTGCTACCCACAGAGGAGGGAATACCCTAGACTTACTGTTCCACCTTGGAATGGACATTAGTAACATAACAGTAACCCCAGTGGTTTGGTCAGACCATCACATAATACAGTTTACTATTGAACATCACCCTATCAAGCAGCACCCTAAAGAATCAAAATGCGTCCCCTGAATAAATTAACACCAGAGAGGATAACTGCCAACCTGGATTTAACAAATCTGCTCCACAGTCAGATGGACCCAAACACTCTAGTAACCCAGTACAACAACACAATATATGAAACACTTGACAGTATTGCCCCATGGCGCACCAAATCAGCAACCAAAAAGCAGAAAGCTAATTGGTTTGACAAAACCATCATGGATCTAAAAAAGAAAGGGCGCAGACTAGAAATACAGTGGCGTAAATCAAGGTGTGAGGAGCACAAATCTAGCCTAGTTCAACACCTCAGACAATACCAACAAGCAATAACCAAGAAAAAATCAGACTTTATCTCGCACAAAATATCTACAGCCAACAACAGAGCTGCTCAACTCTTCCACACAGTGGAATCACTCTGCAATCCTTTCTGCCTAAAAGCCCCAACCACATTCTCCAGGGAAAGGTGTGAAGAATATCTGCCTTCTTCACAAACAAGGTGTCTGCCATCCGTGCCAGCATTACGCCAACAACATCAATTGACCACTGGACTTTGCATATGCCTACTACCGTACCATCATGGCAAGTCTTTGACACTCTGAGTGAAGAAGATTTTGGAATTCTCATTCAAAGTCTCCGCCCCACTACCTGCGACCTGGATCCTGGCCCAACTGGATCCTTAATGCAATGCCCAGAGCTGATCAGGCCAGCACTTCACAAAATCACTCAGTGCTCCTTGCAAAGTGGACTTTTCCCAGAAGAACTAAAGAAAGCAATCATAAAACCCCTCTTGAAGAAACCATCACTAGATCCTGATTCTGTGACAAACTACAGACCTGTGGCAAACTTAACATTCCTATCAAAAGTTATCGTGAAAGCAGTCGCCAACCAGCTAGAAACCAGGCTTACAGATAACAACATCTTTGATACTTTTCAGTCAGGATTCAGGAAAAGACACAGCACTGAAAGGGCATTAGTCTGAGTAATGAATGATCTACTTACTGCAAGGGACAAGGGTGATTGCTCAATTCTGATTCTTCTTGACTTGTCTGCAGCATTTGATACTGTGGATCATGAAATACTAATCCAACGACTGAAGAATAACTGTGGCCTAAGGGGTACTGTTCTTAGCTGGTTTCAGACCTTCCTATCTGTCAGGACACAGCAAGTATGTCTGGGCACACACTACTCGAATCCAGTGCCACTTGCCTATGGAGTTCCACAGGTTTCTGTACTATCACCATTACTCTTTGCAGTCTACATGCTCTTACTGGGCAAAATAATCCAGAACTATGGCCTAGGATACCATTGTCATGCAGATGACACACAACTGTATCTGTCCTTCAAGCCTGGCACCCAAGACCCATCAGCATCCATAAATGCGTATCTAGTGGATTTACAAAATTGGATGAACACCAGCTGGCTGAGGCTGAACTCTGACAAAACAGAGGTGTTGGTGGTAGGTGGTCCACACATGATGGATAAAGTTCAAAACGCTCACCACCTCAAACTAGCAAGTGGGGCAGATTCTGTACAGTATAAAGACTCTGTGCGAAACCTTGGGGTGATCCTGGATGGAAATATAAAACTCAGACAGCAGGTATCAGCTGTCGTCAAGTCTTCCTTCTTCCATCTAAGGAAAATAAAGAAAATCAAACACCTTATTCCAGCTGAAGACCTACCTGCCCTGGTTCATGCATTGGTATCCTCCCGCCTAGAATACTGCAATGCCCTGTTCATTGGATCTACAGATAAGGTTCTGCACCCCTTACAGCTAGTACAGAATGCTGCAGCCAGACTCCTAGCCAATGCCCCCCGCAGCTCACACATCACCCCAGTACTGCAAACTCTTTACTGGTTGCCACTAAAATGGAGAATCAATTTTAAGCTCTGCCTGCTGACATTCAAGGCTCTAAACCACATGGGACCCAAATACATAGCGGATCTATTGGAACTTTATGCCCCTCCACGCACCCTCCGCTCTGTCAACAAGCTGAAGCTGGTTATTCCCAGGATACACTTAACATTTGATGCTCGGGCCTTTTCATATGCAGCCCCTACTTTATGGAACTCACTTCCACAATCAGTACGAGAGGCTCCTTATCTGGACAGCTTTATGAAAAGGCTAAAAACTCACCTCTTTTCCTTAGCCTTTGAGACTGCATAATGCAGGGTCACAGCGCTTTGAGTCCCCAGGGAGAAAAGCGCTATAAAAATATTATTGTTATTGTTATTTACTTTTTCTACTTGTAGTTATGTTATTAGATAATTTTCTTATAATAAATACATAACCAAATATAAGTTTTGTTTAATTTGTTTAACTATGTTTCTTCATCTACTTTTAGGACTTTTTTTAAAATCAGTTGTTTGTAGGTCACATTCATAGAAATAATATAGACCATTTTAAAGGGTTCAGAAACTGTCAAGCACCACTGTGTGCACATAGACCGCTTTACATTCTACACTGTATATATAAATATTATATATAATATTACAATAATATCATGCAACAAAGTAATACATTTAACAAAATCTGTACAAAACTCTAGACTGTACGCTTGAAAGGGCAGGGACCGCCTCCTAATGTTTCACCAGTATTGGTGATTTCTCAAACCAGGGACCGCCTCCTAATGTTTCACCAGTATTGGTGATTTCTCAAACCACACATCAACAATGTCTGTATTTGTTCTTGCATTGCTGCATGTTCTGATTGTACAGTGTTTTGAGCCTCTCATATATCTAAGTTCCCACTACTTGTTTTGTACTATTTACAGCATTATGAAAGATGTTGGCGCTATATAAATAGTAAAAACGGATGTACAGTATATTCTTTAGAGTGCAGTGGACTTCAATGAATCTATATTAATAGTTATAGAATAGACTTAATGGGCCATATGCAATTTACCTTTTCACCTGCGTTTTCTCCTAGGTAATATTTTTTAATTTGTCAATGAAATGCCTTTCATGCCACCAGCAAGCGAGAAAATACTTAAAATAATTTTGACAGTACTTTTGCATTTACTTCTTAGTACTTTTTCAGTTGAAAAGTGCTGGAAAATGATTTAAAATAGAAGATGAAAAAATATCTCCTAGCAGAAAACGCAGGAGAAAATTTGAATTGCATATGGGCCAATGGCTCTTTTACACTACATGCAATTCTGATTCTGATTTTGATGCACATTTACATGCAATTCCAAATTGTGATGGTATTAAAAAAAAAGTCCCGCATGCTGTGTTTTTCAAGTGTTTTTCTTTCTGTTTTGCTAGCATCCAGTGAAAATTGCAAATCAGAATCACAAATCGGAATTGCTTATCGGAATTACAATTTGCAGTGTAAAAAAAGCCTAAGGTCAGAAACCCAATAGGAGCGATTTCTAATCGCTAGTGATTTGATAAAGCTCTTGGTAATGCAATGCTATGGGGGATTTTTATAAAATCACATCGCTCAAGTGGGATCACACCCATAGCATTACATTTGCAATAGTTTTCAAATCGCAAAGTGCTCAGAAAATCGCTCCTAGTGGGTTTCTGACCTAACAGTTGCTTTACTTACATTTTATACATACATTTGTACTTAATACTACATGTACAGGGTTAGCTTAAAACTGGTTAAAGTGAACCCGAGGTGAGAGTGATATGGAGGGCGGCTGACATATTTATTTCCTTTTAGACGACACAAGTTGCCTGGCAGCCGCCCTGCTTATCTATTTGGGTGCCGTAGTGGCTAAATTACACCAGAAACCAGCATGCAGCTAATCTTGTCAGTTCTGACAATATTGTCAGAAACACCTGTTCTGCAGCATGCTTGTTCAGGGGCTATGACTAAAAGTGATAGAGGCAGAGGATCAACAGGCTAGCCAGGCAACTGTTATTGCTTAAAATGAAACAAATATGGCAGCCTCCATGTCACTCTCACCTCGGGTTCCTGTAACGATTGCAGAATCGTTTTCGTGGTCAGCGCACAAGATGCGCACTGACACAACGAAAACCCTCCACAAGCGTATGAAGGGGGGAACCCAGCTTTGGTGCAAGCACCAGTAGAGGGCAATTCCCACCGGCAGATGGCGCTGTGGAGTGCAGACGAGTACAACCACTGCACGGTCACAGATGCCAGATGGGGATTGTACAGATCAAGACAATGCGGGGCTGAACAGCCCTTAAAGGGACACTTAAGTCAAACAAAAAAAATGAGTTTTACTCACCTGGGGCTTCCAATAGCCCACTGCAGCTGTCCGGTGCCCTCGCCATCTCCCTCCGATCCTCCTGGCCATGCTGGCAGCCACTTCCTGTTTCGGTGACAGGAGCTGACAGGCTGGGGACGCGAGTCATTCTTCGCGTTCCTGGCCACAATAGCGCCATCTATGCTGCTATAGCATATATCATATACTATATAGCAGCATAGAGGGTGCTAATGTGTCTGGGAACGCGAAGAATCACTCGCGTCCCCAGCCTGTCAGCTCCTGTCACCGAAACAGGAAGTGGCTGCTGGCGGGGCCAGGAGGATCGGAGGGAGACGGCGAGGGCACCGGACAGCTGCAGGGGGCTATTGGAAGCCCTAGGTGAGTAAAACTCATTTTTTTTTCGTTTGACTTAAGTGTCCCTTTAAAGAGAAAGAGCACAGGTACAGGATGAATGTGTGTTCACCAATCTAGTCGCGACCCTGCGACGGTGAACACACATCAGCAGAAACAAAAGTAGGAACGCAATCGCGAGAGAGGCGACTGCCAGAGGTGCCACAAGGCTGAAGCAAGACAGGGCACGAGAGTAGCAAAGGCACAGCAAACGACAATGAGAAGTAACGAAAATAACAAACGCTAACTAAACGCGAACACCGCACTCATTCGCAACAGCGAACGCGTTTACAGCACGGTCTCCGCGTGTTAAGCACAACAGAGACAAGCACGCCTAACTAACCACCGACAGACAAACACAAAACAAAGAACGCGAGCGCTTGCTTAGCGGTTACCTCACCGAGCCTACAGCAAGTGTTCGTATCAGACAAGACAGACAAACGGAAAACAGGAATACGAGAGGAAAGATCCACTGCTCTTTCCATCAGAGCGAGTGCGATCTAAGCTCAGGAACAAGAAAACAGATCGGAAGGATCCACAGCGCTAGCGCAAAGCTAGTGTGATCCAGACAAGACAGAACAGAAGGATCCACTGCCACTACCGCTAGAGGCTAGTGCGATCCAAGCAAGACAGAACAGAAGGATCCACAGCGCTAGCACAAGGCTAGTGCGATCCAGGCAAGACAGAACAGAAGGATCCACTGCCACTACCGCAAGAGGCTAGTGTGATCCAAGCAAGACAGATCAGAAGGGACTACCGGTAGCAACCGCTGCTCCGGTTAGCACCCAGACAAACAGAACGATTTCCTGTCGACCACCGCTGGGACAGGACAATCACAACAGACAGACAAAACAGATATACAATCTAACCGCACTAGGGAAACTGCCTAGTGCAGTCCCAAGAATTACTCTAAGATAACTTTAACAAGAAATAGCATGGCTGACACTCTAGGAGTGTTTCAACAAACCATGAAGGATGACCAGCAAAGGACTCTGGGAAACATAGCTTCTTATACTGCCAGCCCTCAAAAGACAGCTAGATGATTTGCATAACCAATGTATGCAAATTCCTCAGCAGCAGAGCAGATCAGAAACTTGCAAAGGAAAGACAGGTCTCTCTTCCAGAGACCTGCAGCCCACAGACTAGAGGAATGGTCAAACAGCTGTCTGCCTGTGCAGCCAGCTAAACGGATCCTTACAGTTCCCTTTAAAAAAGGCATACAGGTAAATAATCATCTTCCCAAGCCAGTAATACAAGTCATTTCAGTGCTTTCCTTACTGAACAAAATGTACATCCAAACTTTATTTAGAACAGTTTGTGTTTACCAAGAAATCAGCATGCTTACATTTCAAGTACAACATTTTGGGCACATGAATCATGAATCTCATCATGAATTATTTTTCATGTCCCTTATCCCTATGAAAATATGTCTACCTAATAACAGAAGATGAGCAACAATCCTCATTTAAAATTAAACTAAGCATTAATATGTCACGCTCCTCCCAGAAACAGAGGAAGAAGCAGGCGAGCGAGAATGAAGCACGCGCCGCTCATAATTTGGCACTAGCCAACCTCATGGCGGATCCTAGTATGGACGGATCAGCTTCGGATGATAGCCGGGACCTCTTTGAGAGAGAACATACCTCACCCCCGAGAGCCAAGCAGGACCTGATAGCAAAATTGAGCTCGGTGGTCCGTAAAGAGGTAGTTGCGGCCAACAAGCAATAAGGCTGTGAACTGATTAAAGAAATCCGCATACTTACGCAGTGTACTGCTTCACTAGAAGACCGCATGGATAATGCTACCGTGGTCCTAGAGGGTCATGAAGAAGAAGTGAATGCACTACGGGAAGAAGTTCACCTTCTGAAACGCCAAGCAGAGGACTCGGAAAACAGATCCAGGAGGAGTAACCTTCACCTCCGTGGCATTCCCGAGTCAGTGCAAGATATCCCGGGCACTGTGACAGCCCTCCTTCAAGAGCTGGTGCCGGATATTCCCTTAGAAAGACTCGAGCTAGATAGAGTGCATAGAGCTCTCACTAAGAAGAAACCTGAAGGCCCCCTGAGGGATATAATAATGATGTTTCTCTACTTCCAAACTAAAGAGAAGGTTATGGCCGTGGCAAGGGCTGCTCCATCCCTTACATTTCAAGGTTATTCCTACCAGTTTTATGGGGATCTCTCGCAAGCTACGCTGCAAAGGAGAAGGGAAATGCGACCATACTTACAAATCCTCCAGGAGAAGCAAGTGAAATACAAATGGGACTTCCCCTTTGCGCTCTTCTTTACGGTCAACAACAGGCAGTTTGCAGCCACCTCTCTCCAGGAACTCAAAGATCACTTCCGAGATTTGGATTATCCGACACCGGTCATTCCAGCGCTGAACCCGGCAACATTGACCCTCCCTCCATCGCAAAGAAGCTCGGTCAGTCCTTCACCATCCCCCGCGGGAACTCCAAAAGAACAAAGGCCAAAGAAACGCCACTCCACAGCATTACGAGAGCTGTCCTCACAAGCCTTCCGTGAAGCCTCTTGAGCAGATAAGTGTGTCTCTGCCCCTTTCTTTCTCTTACCGGGAGAGCATTGCTCACCCCTGGTGCCCCAGGTTCAATTTGCCCAATTTTACTAGGTTGTTTACTATTTTCACCCACGTTGGGTAAATTCCTACCTGTTTGAACAATAGTTATGGCTAGTTGCCGCACATGTTCTGTTATACAGAAGTTTTGTTAACTTTAATGGAAGATGTACTTTGTACGAACGGTTACCTCTATAGTGTGTTTACATTTGCAACTTTACAATGGTGCATATTAAAATGGATTCCTAGCCCTCTAGTTCTAACACAAAATGGCTGGATACTTCTTCTTGTCCCAGTGACTAACTCCTCCTCCCCCATTTCCCGCTCCTTAACGAACCCCTGCCTCTGAAAAGACAATGAAACTCTACACCACTGTGAATGGCGCGGTGGATTAGCCGTTGGTTGCGAAATGCAAAGCCAGGGGTTACAACCCTCCTAAACCTACAGAACTTGACAAAATATAACTTGCTAATGCTCGAGATAACATGGGAACTTATGGCTGTTATTGTGGCTAGCCTCTCTTTAAAAGTGATAATAAGTGCTCACGGTTAAAACTGCTCATCTCCTCCTGCATTTGCTTCAATAAGTATATTATATGTAATAAGTGTTTATGATGTGCTATTGATCAATGAATATCGCTTAGATGCTAGTTTGATGCATTAGCCCCCGTTTATTTCTGTAAGAAAAGTCTCTTTTGACATTATGGTGACAACACTACTAAACGCATGTATTTCTGGTGTTCAACTTGAGCCCTTTCCTTCCCTTCCCCCTACCCACTAGCCTAAACCCCGATTAGCTTCCGAGCAATCCCGTCACAGGGCCCCTTTACCTCTTCCCTGTTATTTATACAGGAGCAGTTCTTTACCCAATCCAGCTAACTACAACACAAAATGCTAGATATATTGTATGGCCATTAGGGAGAGCTAAAGCCTAATTTTCAGAAATGTTCTTCATACGTGCATACAGTAGTTCTGATCTTAATATGCAAACAACTACAATGCTTAGTAACCTGATATCCTGAGGCATTTGCTTTGAGCAAACCTTCTACACTACTCTTACCACTTGTCTAGTCCCACCCGCCTGGACGGACACAAAACCAGTCTTCCTGATCTCACACCTCTGAGATTACTTAATTCTCTATATTTATGCTAAACAACTGCCTCCATTGGCTATGGTCATGCTCGGGGGGAATGCCTTTAGGCTAGTTATGAACTATATATTGTAATTTTACTGTCCTAGGTGCAATAGCTAATTGTCAATAGCAATAGCTAACAAATGGAGCTCGGATTATGAGGAAGCCCAAAAACCCTCCCCCTCCCCCCTCTTGTTCCCCATTTCCTGTCCACATTGCCTACACCCCGGTTAGCTGACCAGCAACCCCGTCACTGGGCCCCTTTACCTCTTCCCTATTAGGTCTCTAGTTATATGCACTTCTCTCTGCATAATCCACCATTAAACTGAATACCCACTATAACGCTATTAGAGGGCACTACGGCTCGGTGTAATAAACTATATCCCTTACATAGAGTTCCTACGGAGACCGTATTCTACCCTGAGGTTGTCTTATGCTAATTGACGGTTATATGAATATACTTAAATGATGTTAATCAAAATATATATATATGCGACACAGCTCCCTCAAACGAAGTTTGATTTATGCAGAAGAGATGCAAGACAAAGTGTTATGGTTCTATACCTGAATACGCTGATAGAGAAGATGGCCTCATGTGAGTTAACTTTAAAACTATTCATCGTTTTTATAGTTCTGGAGATACGAGGAGATGTTCCATCACAGTCATTCAGGTAACTATTTGATAAATTATATTTTTATTATTATGGCCCTCACTACAGTAGCCTTATTGGTTAAAAATAGAGCACAAGCAGTAGGTGCATTCTCATTCCAATTAATATTGCTAATTTGAGCTAAATCGATTTTCCACACCTAACCTCTTGGTTCAGGCCTTTAGAATTACCTGGGAACGCCTATTTGCAGTGAAACCTGACTGACATGTGAAAGAATATCTACCTATCCTCCTATTTTTAGGTTGTATATACATTCCCCGGTTACTATATATTCGTGATGTGAAGCTATACAGCTAATATTAGGTTGTTTTTGCCACTCTTGACCTTTACTTATCGCCTACTAGAAAGGCTGCACTCCATGCACACGCCATGCACCTTCGGTCCCCTTTTTGATTATTCAAACTGGGACTTTTTTACCTAGTCACCCTAGGGTGTCTATGTAACAAACCAATTGGGATAACACTATGTGAGTCCAATATCCTTACGCTACTACTATGGGGAGTTCTGTCCTTCCCCATACCTGTCCTTTCCACACTTTTCTCTCTTTCATCTTTCTTCTCCACTTTTCCTTTGGAGACGGGGAGTGTTACTAAAAAGCTGTTTGTTTGGAAGCCACCATAACTCATCCTATTAAAATAATATCAGTCAATGCACAGGGTCTTAAAGTGGACCCAAATTAAAAATACAAGATTTCAGAAATAAAACCTATTTTCTAATATATAATAATTAATAGCAGCCTTTTTTCAGCTGCATGATGACAAATATAAAATATTTTACATTTATTGGAGGAACCCCTCCCTTCTTTTCAAATTGCCGGGATTTTGCCGGCAAACTGGTGGAGTAGATGGTGTCCAGCAATGGAGGAATTGCTAATGGCTGCCCCCAGTATAACCCTAGATATAAAAAGAGAAGGGTGAAAAGCATGCACTGAAATGATCATAGGTTTGAAGGAGTGTTTATTTATCTTTGTATGTGTCAGAGTGGTGCAACTAAATATTTTTAATAAAAAAAAATGTTTGGTTTGGGTCCGCTTTAACTCTCCTTTAAAAAGAACTAAAGCTTTCCAGCAACTTAAGAGGCTACATGCTGATATAGTATGTATCCAGGAAACGCATTTCATTACTGACCATGAACCCAAGTTTCTTTATAAAGACTATAAACAGGTGTTCTATGCTAGCGCTACAGTTAAAAAGAGAGGGGTACTAATTGCTGTCAGAAATGGCCTTAATTTTGTCCCAACTAAAACAATTGCTGATCCAGAAGGTAGGTATGTCCTGGTTACGGGCACTTTGCAAGACTCTCAATTTACGGTGGTCTCGTATTATGCCCCTAACGTAAAGCAGGCCCCCTTCATTTCGCACCTCTTACAAGTCACCATGACTCATAGCAAAGGACTGTTGTTTCTTTGCGGAGATACTAACCATTGCCTCAACCCAGTCTGGGACAAAAAACTTCCTGGCCAATCCAATCCTTCAACTGCTATAGACACAAAACAAACTGAGACGCTACGTAACCTTTTCTCCTCCTATCAATTAATAGATACCTGGCGAGAACTTAATCCTTTTAAGAGGGAATTCACCTTTTACTCCAACCTACATGCATCTTCATCTAGGATAGACCACTGTTGGACCCAACTGTCAACCCTGCCCCAGATTAAATCAGCTATTATCCACCCTACCCCGTGGTCAGACCATGATATGAATATCCTGACAATCTCTTCCCTTGTACAACGCCCTACTGAATTTCGATGGGTGCTAAACAATTATCTTCTCACGGATGAAAATGTAGTCCGACAAATACAACAAGAACTACTTAATTATTTTACCGCTAATGAGAAATCTGAAAACGTGTCAGATCTCACTATTTGGGAAGCCCATAAAGTGGTCATAAGGGGAATATTGATACAGATCGCCTCCAGACGGAAAAAAGACAGACAGCAAACACTCACTAAGTTAGAAGATGATTATTTAGCACAACATGCCCTCTTTTCGAGCAACCCCAACACAGACACTAAAAATGCATTACGGAAGACAGAAATCGCACTCAATCTTTGCTTGACAGAAAGGGCGGAAAAACAAATTTCGTACTCGAAACTAAAATTTGATCTTAAAAATAATAAGCTGGACACACTACTAGCTAACCGCCGTAGACAGCCTGACTCGTCCTTTAAACCCATTACTTTGCAAACTGAACATAATCAGCTCACTTCTAATCCACTTAGAATTGTCGAAACTTTCCAACTAAACTTGGCAAAATTGTATAACTCCCCCGACAAATCCTCAATAAACGAAATAAACGCCTACCTATCAGATGTGCCTCTTCCAGCACTCCCAGAGGGTCTGAAAGACCTTATGGACAAAGAAATCACTCTAGGTGAAGCACAGCAAGCTATCAAGTCTCTCAAACCTAATAAGCAACCTGGGCCAGATGGCTTCAAAGCTTCATATTATAAAAAATTTAAGGATATCCTTGCCCCAAGATTAGTGCTAGCTTTTAATAGTATTCTCAAAGGTGCCCATTTTCACACAGAATCAGTCTCTGCTACCATTACTATGATCCCGAAACCTCATACTGACCACTCAAAATGGTCCAATTTCCGTCCTATTTCATTATTAAATATAGATATTAAGCTCTTAGCAAAAGTCCTAGCTACCCGTCTCAATTCAGCAATAACCCCACTCATAAATAATGACCAGGTAGGCTTCATGCCACGCAGACAGGCAAGCGACGCTGTACGACGCCTTCTTCATCTAATACACCAAGCCCACATCTCCCAACTTCCGGCAATGCTCCTATCGCTAGACATAACTAAGTCGTTCGACTCCGTCTCATGGCCTTATCTCATAGCAACACTTGAAACTTGGAGGTTTGGTTCCAACTTGATAAAATGGGTCCAAGCTCTCTACTCGCATCCTGTAGCAACAGTAGCCTATAATGGCTTCAAATCTTCTCCCTTTCCCATATTGCGAGGAACCCGTCAGGGCTGCCCCCTCTCCCCTTTATTATTTGCGCTTTTAATTGAGCCCCTAGCTATACAAATTATAAATAGTTCAGAGGTGAATGGCATACCATTGGGGAAGAGAATACATAAAGTTGGTTTATTCGCAGATGATTTGATAGTTTCGATAGTTTGCATCTCACGATCTACCAGTTCCATCCTGGCTCTAAACAAGATCCTACAACAATTTGGAGCAATTTCAGGGCTATGTTTTAATCCAGCAAAGTCAAGGGCTCTGAATGTTTCCCTTCCGCCTCCATTGATGCAAGCATTGCAAGATGCCTTCGAGTTCGACTGGGATTTCGATAAACTCCCATACCTTGGTATCTACCTTACTAATTCTTACAACACGCTTTTTCAATATAATTTCCCCCCACTGGTAAGGGAATTGACAGACCTGTTGGAGTGTTGGAAGAGGTACTCTATCTCCTGGCTGGGCAGAATTGCGGCCATAAAAATGACCTTTCTTCCTAAAATATTGTATGCTTTTAGACTGTTACCTATCCCCCTCTCTTCCTCCTTCCTTGAATCTTTACAGCGAAAAATCCATAGTTTTATCTGGGGTGCCCAGAAACCAAGATTCAAAAAGACGTATCTTTATCGACTGAGGACGGATGGAGGGATGGGGGTACCCAATATTACCCATTATTATAAAGCAGCTCAGTTGGCTATTCTGACTAACTGGCACTCAGAAAATGATAGACCAGCTTGGGTAGATATTGAACACCAGCTCACCGCACCTATCAATATTAATAACCTTCTCTGGCTTACACCAGCATATCGTGCAAAAATTGATAACCCCATTGTGAAACACTCCCTTCAGGTGTGGGATAGCTGCAAATATTCCGGCCGCCTAATGTCAGCCCATAGACCACTTCTCTCCCTCCTGGGTAACCCCTCCTTCCCAGCATCCTTAAACTCCCCTGGCTCATACCAATGGTGGATCTCTGCTAAACTTCACAGGATTCAAGATTTTGTCACCAACTCTGGTATTAAATCTTTTGATTACTTACGCGAGAAATCAACACTTCCATCCTCTGAATTATTCCGTTATATGCAGATATCCCACTTCGTAAAACAGCACCTCACAAATGTAGAATCCCCAACAAGTAGGACTTTTTTTGAAAACATCTGTGACACTAATTCTTACTCCTAAGGGGTTATTTCACTTATCTATAGAGAACTAACTCTCACTCACTCACAGAGCAAACCTGAATATATACTGAACTGGGAGAAAGACCTCAGCCTACAGATAGATTATACTGATATGTGTGATATTTGGGAAAATATCCCCAAAATATCAATAAATGCCGATCTGGTTGAGGTAAACTACAAGGTATTATTTAGATGGTACTTGGTCCCTCCTAGAGTGGCCAAGTACAATAAACGCTTCTCAGGCCTTTGCTTTAGAGGATGTAGAACAACAGGCTCTTTCGCACATATATGCTGGAATTGCAAAAAAGTTCGCAAACTGTGGATAAGAGTATGCACTTGGGCATCATCTTTAATTAACACACAAGTTTCACGTAACCCCCTTCACGTTTTATTGGGATGCCCTTACCCAAATTTAACTATGGCCCAAAATGCCCTTGTTAATTATATTTTTGCGGTGACTAAAATTAAAATAGCAGCAGCTTGGAATACTCCATCTTTATCTTTTGAAGCTATTAAAAACAGACTTGGTAATATATTGTTCTTTGAAAAGTTGAGAGCTCATATGAACGATAATATAAAAAAATATCATAAAATCTGGGACCCCTTACTCGCTTACCTGTTAAGCCCTGAACAGATAAGAATGGTGGACAATCAATGATGTCTCTACCCGGATGTCTCCATTGGCACCTAACACGTTAGAATTTGGCTTTAACACTCCTCGTCTCTAACATCTTTAACATCTAATACCTTTATACTTTCTTAACTCCTCTGCCTTTCTTAACGCCTCTTCACCTTTCTATCCTTACCTTTGTACTTTACTTCACGCTCCTACCTTTCCTGAAGATATTCTTGCTAAGCACAACCAACTATGCTACGCTGTAAATGCAATAGTCCTTTAAGATGGCCTGATTGAAGGCTTTAATCTTAAGAGCCTTTTCTTAGACTATACGTGATATTGGATACCTAACTCACTGGGAACAAAAGTTCTCGCTAGATAAAGAAGCAGGCCTGTCCTCGCTGGAGGATGGGTCTCATACACATGGGTATCAATCAAGTGGATCCAGGTTTGTCTCCAATCGGCCCTGTTGGGTTAGTGACGGTTGGTAGATTTCCTGCCTAATAGCCTATTGTTAAATCTCCTGTTTATACTCTCATTTAACACACTCCCTGTGATTCCCAAAGAACTTTATTTAGAATCCTTAGCATTAATACAGGGATATGGCCCTCAACCAGATCGAATGTAAGGAATGGTTAGTAACAAGCGTTACATTGTTGTCTGTAATCTCACATGATTGCTCTAACCTGAAATACACGGACGTTTTTGTGAAATGTTATTAATGCATTACCTGTCATTACAATTTTACTGTAAACTGCTTATACCCTTTCTTCCAACTGTATAAAATCTTCAATAAAAATAATTGAAACAAAATTAAACTAAGCATTAATTTGCTATGGAATTCTGTTGCTTTCCATTGGCTAGAGGATTATACTGGTCTGAGACTGTAGCCTAGTATGGAAGGATGGAAAGAAGAGAATTATAGTTCAAGGATAGATCATCCCATTCAAGACGGGACTTTGATGCTGTTAACAAGGAATCAAAAATCACCATAATTTCACTTAAACACTTTATATATGCCCTGCTGCCATACACCCACTATTGTAATGATATCATCTTGATTAATAGTTATACGTTTCCACTGTACCTATGATAGAAGGAAGAACTTCGTATACTGGATGGTTCAATATCCCTGTTTGCAATAAGATATGCTCCAATTCTAGTGTTTATAGATTTGTATAGAGTTTATTTATTTATTATTTTATTTATTGTATTTATAAAGCTCTAACATATTACGCAGCGCTAGAGTTGGGAAAGGCTAACTTTTTGGGGAGGATTTGTATTGCTATTTGTGTCTGTGTTTGGGCAGGTTTCTTATTTAATGTCTTTACCAATGAGAAATCCATTAGAAAGACCATGGCACTTTTAGTGGCTGGTTTTTTGAGAGGTAAACCCCTTTTCCACAGATACTTGAACTGCGTGCTTATAGGGTAGTTCAGCATCCCAGCTGCCAGACACGTTTTGTGACACCGCACGTGTCATCGTTTGACACGCTATAATGTTACTAAGCTGCGATAAACATGACTTCTCATTTTTTAGCATGGCTGCAGCCACACTGATTTATATCCATAAATGGGCTACCTATACAACACCATACTGAGCACCAGAAAGGACTTGGCTGGTGCACAGGGGCATCTGGCAGAGGGTGAATTCTCTGCTTTCCGCCTCCCATGGAAAAGGGACCTTACAGTGTGAAAATATTGACAGACCTTTCTTCCCAGTGATGTGCGTTTGCTTTAATGCATTGTTGATATGATCACCACATAAAGAACAGCAGAAATAGTTGAGTAATAGAATAGTAATATCAAAAGTTGATAGTGCTGGGTGATAATAATAGATAGTAATAAAATCTCAGTTATTTATATAAACAGTACAATTATGCAGTAAAAAGAATAGGAATAGTTACATAGTTACATAGTTATTTGGGTTGAAAAAAGACAAACATCCATCGAGTTCAACCAGAGAACAAAGTACAACAACAGCCTGCTCCCTCACATATCCCTGTTGATCCAGTGCAATCAATAAAAATGCAATCAATAAAAATCGAGGACAATTTACAGACTTCAGCACTCTGGAGGAAATAATCATTTGGTTATATCACCTGCCTTTTACTCTCTACTAGAATTTTTTTTTTAGAATTTTTTTTTTACATTTTTTTTAGTTGCACTTAGTTTTGCAGCCAGTCTGCGATCCACTTTTTTTTAGCAATATTACCAGACTGCACATGTGTGTTTGTGTGCAGAGAGATTTGTTTACCCATTGTACATGCATATGGAGATCTAACCGATCCGTGTATTACACTCTACTAGTACATCAATACTACCTTACTAGTGCACATTGATTTTATTTATACAGTAATTTCATTCCTATTCTTATGACTGCATAATTGTACTGTTTATATAATAAACTGAGATTTTATTACTATCAAAACACGCGATTGGTTCACACGATGGCCAGGGGCCCCGGACTTCTCTCACTGGCCGGGGCCCTAAGGCCAACATGCGATACCTGGAGGGGAGTGCAGGTGGGCCCGGACCTCTCACACCCAGGCTCTGGACCTCTCACATCCAGAAAGCCCACCAACACTGCCTCCGTACTGAAGGCTAAATTTGACACACACACAAGCAATTGCGATTGCGTCCAACTGAAGCCTCCCACCTGAATGCTAATGCCTAAATCTTATTAACAGAGTAATGGAATATATTCTCACACTAAAAAAGGTAATAAATAACAAAAAATCATAACAGCAACAATTTTAATGTGCACTATTCATGATTGTATTTTTGTGCTGTTGTTTTTCAGTTTATTTTTAAAATGAGCCAAGATATTTTTTGATAACGCTATTTTTATTATAGAACATTATTTACAACAAGACAAGTTTCCATCTGGAAACTTCTTCACAAAACATAATGAAGGGTAAAGTAACAAAACAAACAACATTTTGCCAGCATTAAGATATAAAGAGACACATGGAAAATATTTTCAGTACATGGAATTACTTAATTATGGTCCATTACTTAACTTAGCTGATGGTCCAAGAAAATATGTACAGGTGCACAGTTTAAATAAAAATTACTAACGTAAGGTGACGACCATGGTATTATAAACTTTACATAACATCAGGCTCAGATGTCATAATGATTATCGTATACTGCTAGAAACAACACTCATGTAAAATGTATGCAACCCATCTGATCTGCCACTTAATCTTTAAACCAGAAGATTAGGAAAGTAAATCTTATTACATATTCAAGTGACTCAACAAGATCTTATTTTCCTATCCTGAAACAGACCCTTGAGAACAGCTACTTGCAGGCACAAAAACAATGGCTGGCTGAAGATCTGTGCTAAACCGAGGTCACCCGCTCTTGGCAAGCTTTGCTTCCCCAGGGCCCTCAGCCAAAAGGTATCTTTAGTTTTCACCCAGAACAGCTTGAAATTGAAACCTCCAACCAAACCTGACAATAGATCTCAGGGGTGCTGACGGATTTAACCTAAACAACAAGTCTTGGGTTGTTCACTTCCTTGTGTTGTTGAATGTTCAGAAAAATTTTACTGATTTGAGCCTCAAAGTGACAAAAAAAACAGCAAACACACACACACACAATAAATTACTTAACTGCTTGGAAAACAGAATGTTAAAGTTGGCAGCCTCTTTTGCATAATAGTAAAAATGTAAAAGGCTTCAGATATTAATTTGCAAGCATAACATGAAACTGTGCCAGGACTTGAACTTAAAGTGTACCTTAAGCCCCCTTGAGGCCGCTAGTCGTCATCTCCCCGGGTGGCTCCAGTCAACCGCAGTAGTGCCCAAAAGCCTGGCCAAGTTGTGTTTCATCGCAGCTGGGAACGTTCTGCGCAGGCACAGAACGTTCCCAGGGACGGGAGCACAACAGGGAATGCAACTCGCATTCGCGACAAAGCGCGACTCAGCCAAGCTTTTGGGCACTATTGCGGGAGACGGCCAGGGACGAGTGGCCATAAGGGGGCTTAAGGAAGGCCCAGGTAAGTAACCTGAACCGATTCTTGTCTTATGTTCTCTTTAAAGTACACCTTTAACTTAAAGGAATACTATCGATACCCAAGTGTTCTAAAATGACAGTGTGTAAACATTTTCCTACTTTTCATGTTAAATATCAGAGGCAAAAACTATAATTTATTGAGGGTAGGATTTAGCTATATTGGGAGAAATCAATTGCAGAAGAGGTGTCTGCTTCAATGCACAGCCAGAGTTGCATATCAGACTACAGAAAGCAAATATCAAACGTATCAAACTCTGAAAGCAAAAACAGTATGAAAAGCTGTGACCATTAGTTACATTTCCTCTGCTCTCTTCAGACACTTCAGTCAGAAACACAGGACACAGGAGCTGCAGCTGTTCTCTCTGTCACACACAGAGCTACACATCGGCCTCGATTCACAAAGCGGTGATAACCCAGTTATCACGCCTAAAAGACTTTAGGCGTGATGACCTTTTCACCACTGAGTTATCACCGATTTTTCCTGCTCTTCGCGCGAAGTTACCGCGCGTAAGCGCGTACGCGCGTGAGAGCGCGCGCAAAGTCCCATAGGGCTTAATGCGAGCTTCGCGCGAAGCGTCGGTTGCTGCGCGCGCACTTACGCGCGTACGCGCGGCAACTTCGCGCGAGTTTCTTCTTATCATGCCTAAAGTGACTTTAGGCGTGATAAGGGCCTTTTCACCAGCGTGCAAACACTTTGCACCGCTTTGTGAATCGAGCCCATAGAGTTAACTGATCAAGTGTGAGGGGAATTTCCCCTCTCCTCATGGCTCAGTCAGCCGTCAGTTTTGGCGTCAGTAAACTTTGAAAGTATTTTGCTAACAATAAACAAAGAAGTTGCTACTAAAATGTATACACCAGTACTTAGCAGCACTTCCCAAACAATTCCTGTGTCAATTGAAAAAAATATGTGAATCAATAGTATTCCTTTAAAAAAAAAAAAGGCAGATACTTACCTCAGGAGCAGGGGAGGACTGGGACCTTTTGGCCTGGGGGGAAAACACAAACTAGAGGCCTGTGTTCTCGGCAGCCTTAGCCCAAATGGCGTCACACACCCGCCCCACTTGCTATATGCTGGGAATCACAGGGGGTGCCCATGCAGAAATACAGCAAGGACACCTGCAGGACAACATGACAGGTAAAGTATAAATGCACAGTCATCGGGGGTCACATAATATATTCAGAGGGATGACAGCCAGGGGTTCCCGTCGTGTCTGTCGTTTGTGATTATTGCACAGCGTTACCGCTTCTCACCCGATCAGCCACATCAGCCTGAACTTTCCCAGCATCTGAGATTTGACCAATTTCCATTGGAATGCTTGTAGTGGCACAGATTTTCATCTAATACCATAGTAATTATCAAAACAGTTGGTGGATCACAGAGTCGACAGATGTATGGCCACCTTAACTCCCAAGGCTCACCCCCCCACACACACTAATGTCCAAAGAGGGACTGTCCCTTCAAAAAAGGGATAGTTGGGAGCTATGATGGTGAGAGAGCAGACAGAGTTTTTTCTCTATGCCCTCCAGGCAAGCCTCTGCTCTGCATCTTGCTGTGTACATTTACCAGCTTGCCCGCCCTCTAATTGCTTTGTAATTGCACTTTTATTTCCCTCAGCCAGCCTAGTGTTTCACATTGCCTTATACAAAAACCTAATGCAACAGGCCCTGCACCAGCCCTAAATCATTAAATGAGAGGCGGACTGGGTGGAAATCTGGCCCTTCCCCCCTGGCCAGTCCTCTCCTACTCAGGAGGGGTAAGCCTCTGCATCCCAATGAGCCTTCCCCCATCCTCTTTAGCCAACCTGATCCTGCGCTAGCAGCCCCAAAAGTTCAATAACAATCTCAGTCACCAGTCGCAGTAGTGCTCCAAGTAGTCGCCAAGTCCGATCAGGTCCACTCTAATGTGCAGGCATGAGGCATCTGTGCCTGCACAGTAGAGTGGACCCAATCAGGCTCAGCTATTTCTGCCGGAGCCAGAAGCACGCCTGAGCGCACAAGCGACTTTCGGGGGTGCCAGCGCTGGATTGACTCTGCTGAGGAGGACAGGGGAAGCCTCTTTAGGATCCAGAGGTTCCCCCCCCCCCCAGGTAAGTAATCCCTAGGGGCACTTTTTCCCTTCAGGTCCACTTTAAGAACACCTTGAAAAGTACTTTTCGCACACACTCCATTGACTTAAGATCAAATCTGAAATTAATTGACCAGTTTAACTCACCACTATGCTATGCTAACCACTCATTTACATTATGAACATGTGTACAGGGGCGGACTGACCATTAGGGCACTCGGGCACGGACCGAGGGCCCGTGGTCAGGGGGGGCCCGCCGCCCGCCAGAGAGCCCTGAGCACGAGGGGAGACAGCCAGCGAAGGAGGGCGATTTGCATAGCAGCGGAGAAGGGGGGAAGTTTCCCCCCCCCTTTCTCTCACCTTGGGGCCCCCTTTCCTGACTCTCCCCTCCAGAATCTGTAAAGTGTTGGCGCAGCGGCTGACAGCGGGTGGAGACTTACCGCTGTTCAGCCACCGGAGGAAGCGCTGATCTGTGTGCCACTAGTCTGGGCTTCTCAAGCCCAGACTAGTGGCACACAGATCAGCGCTCCCTCCGGTGGCTGAACAGCGGTAAGTCTCCACCCGCTGTCAGCCGCTACCCGCTGCGCCGACACTTTACAGATTCTGGAGGGGAGAGCCAGGAAGGGGGGCCCCAAGGTGAGAGAAGGGGGGGGGGGGGAACTTCCCCCCTTCTCCGCTGCTATGCAAATCGCCCTCCTTCGCTGGCTGTCTCCCCTCCTGGAGACACTACAAGCCTGGCTGCATATACTGGGGGCACTTACAGACCTAGCTACATACACTGAGGGCACCTATAGACCTGGCTATACTGGGGAGACCTATACACCTGGCTGCATATACTGGGGAGACCTATACACCTGGCTGCATATACTGGAGGCACTTATACACCTGACTACATATACTGGGGACACTTATAGACCTAGCTACATATACTGAGGGCACCTATAGACCTGGCTATACTGGGGACACCTATACACCTGGCTGCATATACTGGGGAGACCTATACACCTGACTACATGTACTGGGGGCACATATAGACCTAGCTACATATACTGGGGGCACCTATAGACCTGGCTGCATATGCTGGGGGAACCTATAGACCTGGCTATACTGGGGACACCTATACACCTGGCTACATATACTGGGGACACCTAAAGACCTGGCTATCTATACAGGAGACACCTATAGACCTGGCTATCTATACAGGAGACACGTATAGACCTGGCTATCTATACAGGAGACACCTATAGACCTGGCTATCTGTACTGGGGACACCTATAGACCTGGCTATCTGTACTGGGGACACCTATAAGCCTAGCTACCTATTCTGGAGACACCTGTAGACCTGGTTACCTATACTGGGGACACCTATAGACCTGCCTATCTTAACTGGGGACATCTATAGACCTGGCTATCTTAAATGGGGACATCTATAGACCTGGTTATCTATTCTGGGGACACCTGTAGACTAGGCTACTTATACTGGGGACACTCTATAGACCTGGATACCTGCACTGGGAAAACCTATAGACCTGGTTAGTTCCACTGGGGATACCTTTTGACCTGGTTACCTATACTGGGGGCACCTATTTTGGGGGAACTGCTGCCAGATTAACTATTTTTGGGGAACTGCTGCTGCCAGATTAAGTGTATTTTGAGAAACAGCTGCCAGATTATGTGTATTTTTTGGGGAACCGCCGCCAGATTGTGTATAATGGGGGAACTGCTGCTTCCAGATTCTGTGTATTTTGGGGGAACCATTGCTGCTACATGTATTTTCGGTGATCCGCTGCCAGATTATGCATATTTTGGGGAGACGCTGCCAAATTATGTGTATTTGGGGGAACCGCTGCTGCCAGATAACGTCTATTTTGGGGGAATGACTGCCATATTATCTGTATTTTGGAGGAACCTCTGCCAAATTGCATGGATTTTTGGTGAAATGGTGTCAGATTACATGTATTTTGGGGCGAAACACTATGGCAGAGTTCAAACTTCCCCGGCAGACCTTTTACACCACTGCTAAGGTCTTGTATATTTTGCCCCACCCATATTCTGTTGCGTGACCACACCCATTTTTCGGCGTTTTTATTAGTATGAAATATCACAATATAACATATTTACTGTTGTCAGTAAATTATTATATCTTAGTCTGTAAAAATATAACGTGAAAGGTGGGAAACATTGGTATGGGGGCCCCATAATCTCCTATTGCCCGGGGGCCCCATGAGTTGTCAGTCCGCCTCTGCATGTGTATGAAAAATTAGTACTTGGTGTCCTGTAACTATTTTCCCCATTTTTAGAAAAGCTAATTACCTTTTCCAGTGCATCTTTATCAGTCAGATCCTGAACAGCTACCAGGTGAATGCTGAAGACAAAAGAAAAAAAGAATATTACTAACAATAGTAAAAGTTTTCAACTCCTATCCGAGTTAGCTGCTGTTCTCAACTTAAATCCCTGCCATACTGAAGCAAGACGTTTCGATATTCTGGGCTATGCGCCGAAACTGGGCAACACTGCAGCAGTAATGCTATAGTGTGTGCCCCACACAAGGGCAATTCAGGGTTCTGGTGATCGCCAGACCCCAAATTACTTCTCCCTCCAAGTTACTACGTTTTGGAGGGGGACTAGTATTTAAAGCCACTAGTAATTTGAGCAGCAGAAGGGTGAGCTGTCATGTGGCTCACCCTGCGCCCAGCTCATAGCAACGTTATAATACATACACTTCTATACCGGTCTTTAACATACAACAGTAATAGTACAACAGTCTTAGCAATAAACAAAAGCCCTGGAAATCAATACTACTGTTATTTAAGTTATTTTTATATACCACATATCCTCGCGTATGAGTCGACTTTGTGAGTAAGTCGATACCAAAATTTGACCCTCCTAAGGTGGAATTTTTTAATGACTCAAGTAGAAGTTTATCCAGCAAAGTTAACGGCTGCACTTGGGGACCAGGAGGAGTTAACAGCTGCACTCGGGGACCAGGAAGAATTAACAACTGCAGCCATTAACCTCTCCTGGCTCCTAAGTGCAGCCAGTAACTCCTCTAGGTTCCCACTTGCACTCCCTTTGACCCTCTAACCTGTTCCTGTTCCCCCTCTTATTTTATATTTAAATCTAGTTTTTACTGTTTCATTGTCTCTGCTCAATGACACCTTCATTGAAGTGTACCAGAGCTCAAATCTATGAATTATTGACCCTTTTTATTTTTTTCCTGCTCTCAGAAGCCATTTATTGAAAGGAGCGTGTTTTATGGCTGTAATTACTTATCAGTGAGGGTTATGCTATAGTCTGACCCAGTCCGACCCGGTCGCGACCCGGACAGAAACTGTCACTTGCATACCTGATGTTTAACTCTTTCAGACAGAGAAAGAAAAAATATATACATACACATGTCTAGCTCATCATGTCACTTGTCACCTCGGTTGTCCTTTAATGAGGCCAGTACTATATTTAATATAGAGAGTCTGACTTAAATTTCTCTACTTATAGTACGAGTACATACGCTATATGTTTTTAACCACTTAGCGACCGCCTAACGCCCATAGGCGTCGGCGGGTCGTTAGTGGTATAGCATGGAAAGGCCGCTCGATCGAGCGGCCTTTCCATGCTAGTTCACGGAGACTGTCTCCGTGAACAGCGTGCGAGCCGCCGATCGCGGCTCGCACGCATAATGTAAACATCCGGGGAAGAAATCCCCGCTGTTTACATCACACGGCACTGCTGCGCAGCAGCGCCGTGACGTAGATCGGCGATCCCCGGCCTCTGATTGGCCGGGGATCGCTGGCATCTGATAGGCAGAAGCCTGTCCTATCCGGCGCAGGACGGAACTCCGTCCTGCGCCACTCACAGGTACAGGGAGAGGGAGGGAAAGCCGGGGAGGGCGGAAAGCGCTGCGGAGGGGGGCTTTGAAGAGCCCCCCCCCCCCCCGGAAAGTGCAGGCAGCCGGCGGCGATCAGACCCCCCCAGCAGGACATCCCCCTAGTGGGGAAAAAAGGGGGGAAGTCTGATAGCCCTGGCTATTTCCTGATCGGTGCTGCGGGCTGGAGAGTCCACGCAGCACCGATCAGAAGAAAACCCTGTGGTCCTTAAGTGGTTAAGTTACTTGCATCAACCATTATTTTATTATTTTAATTGGAATAACAAACACAGAAGACTCTGACTTCAACATGATCCCAACACAGTCCATCAAAATAAATGAGAGCCTTATTTAGGTGTCTTTCACATGAACAGCTGAGACGCAGTTAGTCAGTACTTGCCATTCAGTTCAGCCACCAATTTCTTGGGGATTGAGCACTATCAGTTTGCTCTGTGGTGCAGCTAAATGGGAGTTATTGTAGCCACACTTGTTCAACATGGTCAACACATGGTGCAGCTACTGCACATCATGAAACCGCCATAGCGTCTGCTGTCTTCTCAGGTGTACATGCAAGGGACAAGTGCCACCCCACTGCCCATGCCAAATGCTTGCAGCTGCGTACAAGCGACTTGCAGATCCATGGCAGCAGTTGACAGGAGGACACACCACTGACAACTGTCCATGTAAAAGAGGCTTTAGAGATGTAGAAAAAAGTTCTTTTTCTATGCTCTAAAACATTACAGTTCACATTATAATTTTATTACATTATAAGTAGGAGATCTAGCATATTATTATTTATTTAGATTTATATAGCGCAACAATCCTGTTGTAAGAATAGGATGTTTACAGAAACAAATTGCAGTTAGTATGTAAAAACACAGGGTGCTTTGTAACCAGGACATTGTCTATTAAGCTTTTGGTGCATTTTGTCAGGATAATACACTACAATGATAAATATGTACAATGAATACAGCACAATGATTGCATTTAGCCCTAAGGGGATTCCATTGCCTGGCTACTTTCAGACTATGTGCGTTCCTAGCCGTTTTGAGGGAACGCGTATGGGTACAATATACGCATAGAAACGCCTATCAATGCTTTCCAATGGCCTCGTTCACAAGTATGCGTATGAGACGCATACGTTTCTCATCCGCATTGCTGCACGCAGTTCTGTCACACACAGAAACTTACGCAATGAAAGTCTATGGACGCGTATCAAAAACGCGTACTATTGTGTTTTAGTGTACGTTTCCCTCTGCGGTTCCCATTATTTTCTCTTTTCCCGGGTCACGTGTGTGTGCAAAACGCAATAGAAAACGCATTTGAACGCAAGAAAAACGCATGCGTTTTTCAATTTGCGTTTCTTTGAATTTACACGCGTTCTACAAACGTTGACAGTCTGAACAGGGCCTAAATGTTTTCCTACACTATTAAAATAGCCTCTAAATACCTAGCTGTCCTTGAAACATTCTGTCAATTTTGGGGGGCATGTTAAGTAGGTAGATTGGGAAATTCCAGAACAGACAATGGGTCAGCCTATAGTAATATGACAATAATCAAGGAAAAATTGAAAGAGAGGGAAAGAGAGGTGTAGATACAAGTGCTCTTTAGGAAGTTTCCACATTTTTAAACTCTGTTTATTAAGAATTTCAAAAACAAAATAAAATAATTTCTCTACAGTAACCATAGCTCCATAATGAGCACTCATGCGGAGATTAATTTGTGCTCCAGCCTCCAGCCACAACTTCTGCTCACAAAAAGCATATGGCATAATTCAGTTCCTCTTTGGTGCAGTTTCTGCAGTGATCTTTATACAGTATGACAACTCTCATACTAATCTGCAAGGCCAATCAGTCAGCTTGCCAGACAGATACACTCTCAAACACAATCTGCTTAATACCCCCTAAATATTTCCAACAAAAATATAAACATAAGGAAAAGTTTTTAAGAACATATATATATATATATATATATATATATATATATACATACATATATACATACATACATACATACATACATACATATATACATACATACATACAGTATATGTTACATGTAAGAGAGGATAGGCTCCACCCTGTGAAGAGTTACAATGGGGCATAGATGACTTCAGAGGCATGACAGATCAAGTCAGTCACCAACTCACACACACTTAGGCCCCGTTTACACTTAATGAGTTGGTACGCGTTTTTTTTTTCTTCTCCATAGCAGTGCATTGTGAAAAATATTTCAGTTAAAACGCGTTAAGTGTGGAAGGTGCCATAGGAAAACATTGGACTTACTTTGAAAATCAGTTGATATCTCAGTTATAACTGAGAGCAATTGATTAAGTGTAAATGGGGCCTACACGGTTTTCCCAGTCCGGAAAATTACCTAAAATCTAGGCATATTAGATGATAAATGTTTAAATGCCTATTACAAAAAATGTAAAATTCGGACTAATGTGTGTATGCATACAAACAAGATGTAAATTTGTCCCAAAGTAAAATTCTCAATAAATTTATTTTTTTCCTATGTGGCTGTTGAAAGTAGTATTAATTTAGCGCCTCTGACAGGTTTTTGATTAGTCCAACTCCTCAGGGGGGATAATTAAGAATTAATTTTCTTTAAAAAGCACTACATGGTCATCAGTGACACTCCAACTGTCAGAATAGTTTGCAGCATTATGCCTCATACACACGAGTTACAACTGTCACCGCAACCACGTGGCACGCGCGTGTTGTGGGGACAGGTCCCCCGTGTGTATAACGCGTGCGCCACGAACCGCCGCCTGTCAGAGCTGTCATCAGGCGATTGGCGTGGCCAATCGCCGCCAACAGCTGTCGCCGCAACTTTGCCGCAACTGTCGCTAGTCCACCGTGTGTATGCGGACTAGCGACAGCAACCCACTCACCATGGACGGAGCTTCCGGCAGGGGGGAGGAACCTTTGGCGACAACTTCCGCCGCATCTCTGTCCCTCTGTGAGCCGTGTGTACGGCTGCTGCACAGAGGGACCTGGCGATGAGCTGTCGCCGAGCTGTCGCGCACACGTCCCCGGTGTGCTAGCGACAGGCTACAGCGGTACCCCGTGTGTACCCACCATTAGGTATGCTGGACAGAACCTTTGTATAGATTCCTTCCAGGGACTTTGAAAATTTCCCATTAAGAGGTCAACTAGTCCAAAACCCATCAGAGCTATCAGATTAATAATACCTACTGTAAGTGACAGGGGCACTGGGAAAAGTGTAGTGCATTTTACTCTTAACTACTGGTAAAGCTTATATGCTTGTGTACACATGTATTTGAAATGTTAAAAGTGTTTTCCGAGAATTTGAATATGCAGTGCTTATTGAAGCTTCTGTTTACATTGTTGCCTGATTGTGTAGTTGGCATGAATAGAGCAAAGCAATAATTTGGTATCTCGGGGGGAGGGTAGGATATTTGGTTAATGTTTAGGCCAGTGTGCTGTATCGACTTTGTTTCAATTTCACCATCATTGTTACTGTGAATGTTAGTTGTATACAAGTTATCTTTTAAATTAATAATATTATAAAACATAGCTTGTGTGTGTAATTTATTTAGCCTGACCTTTCCCTAAAAATTATACGAAATTTCATATGGGTATTTCACACGTTATTTTGCAAGCACAGTCAGGAGGGATTTGAGTGTGGCAAAGGAGTCAAGCTATGAAAAAGTAACTTTGTGCATGAATATAGAGAACAGTATTTTAGTGTCAAAAGAATCAATAAAAAGAATTGCAGTGGGGGAAAAATGTGAGGGAAAAGACCAAAGTACTAAAGGTGGCCAAATTTCAGGCACTCCAATCGACCATCTAATTTGATAATTATTGACGAATCAGACAAAAATCAGGGGTGCCACAAGCATGCTCGATTGATATATTGACTAATTGCGGGCCGAAATTAGTCGACTGCATCGATTTGACATGCTGGGCAATCTTGAGTCGACGTGGTCGATCAGGTATGTGGCGATTACTGCATGCATAATCACGAACACAACAGAAACCCAACCGCTGTCCCCTCAAATGTAAATGTGTCCCCAGTGCCCATGCATTAAAATACTTTACTTGTCTGCTGGTGCATGTGTGATGTCATAAACATGCCCACGTACTATATGCCGCGGGGCACGAATGATGTCCGTTACAACTAGGCTGGTTGCCGCATGGAAAGTGCTTACATGTCCTATGGACTTGGTTCATCTGTTGCAATTCAATCTGCAGGGAATCGGAAACCAGAAGTAGCATAGGGCACCCCGTTGGTTTGCCAAAGAAAAATGGAAATCCTGCAGCATCAGGGAAAATTTTAATTGGTTCATGGCAGCAAAGTGGTTGGTGTTGGTGCTGAAACTAGGCTGAAACTAGGCGCCGCAATAGCAGTAATGTTATACTGTGTGGGGCATGTAAGGGTGCGAATTACACTTCCTTCCAAGTTGCGACAACATGGAGGGGGAATATTATTTAACGCCAATGAGGATTTGGCTCACCCTGCACCTAGCTCACTGGCAGTGTACAAATATGTGTGCCATGGTGGACCAATGAGAATCTTCCCTTTTGCTAGGTAGGATTCACATTGATTTTTTACAATCCAGCAGGGAGCCTCATGCTTCTTCTGGTCTACGATTGGTTTCAGGACAAGCGTGGACAAAGGCGGAAAGTACTGCGGACAGATGGCAATGCAAATGCAGCAGATGGAAACCACAGGTATCTCTACAGTATATACCTTATTTTCCGCAGTATAATACACACTTTTGCTCCCCCTAAATTGGGGAAAAAACTCCCTGCGTCTTATACAGCAAAGGCAGGGAGTCCCCGACTTACAAACGCCCGTCGATACAAACCGCCGACCCGCCGGGGATTCCCTGTCTGTGTGCCCACTCCCCGTGTGCCTCCTCTCCCTCCCCCTTGTGTCTCCTGGTCCCCCGTGCATGCAGCTTAACTATGTGCCATTCCTGCGGGGATTGCAGATCTCCGTCAGCTCTATGCGACTTCCTCTAGTGATGAGCTTGCATTGATCGCATCATCATTAGAAGCCTCATTAGGAGGTCTGCAATCCCAGCGGGCATGGCGGATAAGTAAGCCAGCTGCCGCTGCACACATGGGGGGGAGGGGGCAGGAGACACAAGCGGGAGGGAGAGAAGGCACGCAGGTAGGAGTAGGCACACGATGGGACACAGGAGGACACATGGGGGAAACATAAGCCACACAGGAGGACACAGAGGGAAACATAAGCCACACAGGAGGACTTGGGGGGGAACATAAGCCACACAGGAGGACACATAAGGGAGACATAAGCCACCCAGGAGGCCCCAGTGGGAGACATAAGACACGCAGGAGGACACCTGGGGAGACATGGGCCACACAGGAGGACACAGGGAGAGACATAGGTCACACTGGAAGACACAAGGGGACACATGAGTGAGACATGGGCGACCCTGGAGGACACATGAGGGAGACATGGGGCACACAGGAGGGCACATGGGGAGACATGGGCTACACAGGAGGACACAAGGGGAGACATAGGCCACATGGGAAGAAACAAGGAAACACATGGGGGAGACATGGGCCACACAGGAGGATACATGAGGGAGACATGGGCCACACAGGAGGACACACACCTAGGTTATATTCTGGAGCGTCTTATATGGCGGAAAATACGGTATATAAAAAAATGCATGGCTCTTCAGATCCTAAAAGATATACTTCTTTTTGCAGCACATTGAATAGCAGAGTGACACAGAGGTGTTATTAAACAAAAAGCTGACTTGGAGGTAAAGAAATTGAAAGACAAGGCTGAAGATTTAAAATGTGCACTGAGCATTTTGACAGCTGCTGCTGAAAAGGCTATTGTTATTGTCTTTAGCAAACAACAAATTGAGGAGAATTGCAGATTGCATGATAAAAATGTATTCTATAACAATGCAACCATTAATCAATGTTCATGGGAAAGGTTTGCTGATTGCAGTACTTCTTCAAATTTAGAGGTCTCAAAAATTGCTCTGGACAAGCCTATTCAGGGGAATAGGACATTGGATAGTTAAAAAGATGAATTGAGAGGAAATGCCTTCAAATCATCTGTTCAGCATATTAGAGATGCTGATTACAGGGTGTTTGCTGTAATGCTGAATGTTGTAAGTTCCAGCACAGCCGTCTGAGCCATAAGGCAAGTATAGATTCCTGCCTAGAGTGCAGGAGAAGGCAGGAGCGCAACGCAGGGGGACTACTCGCTGCTAATGCAGAGTGTTTTTTTCTTTCTGTCAGCTAGCACAGCTGACACGTTCCCAGTGTTCTGCCTACCGGACCACCCTCTCTCTCCTTCAATGCAGTGGAGTCTCCTGAATACAGCTCAGCCCAGCCTTTGTCCCTCCCAGCCTGCCCAGTCAGACTCCGGCTCCGCCTCCAGCCCTCTGTTGCCACCGCAGAAACAGATGCAAGACAGGTCGATTCTCGAGCAGAGCAGAGAGCAGCCAGCCTGACAAGTGACAGCCAGATCAGTGTCCCACAGTCCCAGCACAGAAAGGTTTGTGCTGCTGAATCTCTGCACTCCTCTCATATTGTCTGTAGTTGCTGGCTGCCTTGTCCCACGTGCTGAAAGCATGTGATGCCAGCAGGTCTCTCTCCCTGGGGACAGGCAGGAACTGTCCCTTCCTGTGAGTCTCTCTCCCCCTGGATTTGTTTTTGCTGCATCCACTGTCTGAGCTGGTCCGCTGCTAAACAGACAGGAATCATGGGGGAAGGGAGCCTTTTTTTTTTTTTTTTTTTTTAAAAACAATTTTTATTTGGTTTTCACAGCGTTACAGATTGTTTCGAATGACACCAAGATGTTAGGAATATTCATAACAACACAACAGGAATATATGAAGCAGAGGGCGGTGCCTTCCTTAAAGTGCAAGAGTCCTTTCATCTTGGGAGGCCGTAATTACTACAAGCCTACTGGATAGAATGTCCGGATCTGAGTGAAAACAATTTAAGTGGCAGTAAATTAAACTCTATCAACATTCCCAACCCCAATCCCAACCATCCCCCCCTCCCCCCCTGGGGGTGCTCTCTCTCCATTGGGTCCTCCTTAACCTGACCTTAGTTTCGGGCAGGCCAAGGTCAAGAGATAACAATAGTCTACTATGAGTGTTAGGAATAAAGTTTTAATGGTCCCAGAGTTCCAAGAAGATCTTCATTACAGTACCAAGAAGAGTATTTAAATGGTTCGACTAACTAATTGATTTCTTCCTGAGTAAACATGATTAAAATAAAGGATTTCCATTTATTGAAAAAATGTTTGGCTCTTTTTTCTTTGTGAAGGAGTGTATCACATATGTCCATGGAGTATAGATCTAACATTACATCTTTTACATCTTGAATAGTCGGGCTGGTGGGATATATCCATCTATTCAAGATGGCTTTCTTTGCCGCTGCAAGTACAACATGTAGTATATCGGGATCGGATGGGGCTTTACTTGGAGTTGTTGGTGGAGGAGCCCTGTTGTGAAATAAGTAGAGTATGGGGTCTTTCTCGGTGTGCTTGCATTTGAGCCTTTTAAGGAAGCGAGAGACTTGATCCCAAAAGTGTGAGATGAGAGGACATTGCCATATACAATGTACCATATCGGCCCTAGGGAGATTACACTTGGGACATTCAGGGGAGTATCCCTGGGGAGGGGTGGAATATCTGATATTAAAAGCATATTTTGCATGGAAGAGGAGGAGAAGGTGGGAGTCTCTCCAAGTTTCATTAATTATGATTTTTCTGTATGTTGATATGCCTTCCGTGATAAGTTTTTCTATTGAAGGAACCTCAAAGTATTTATTCCATCTTTTAAAGTTGTCTTGTGCCAGCTTACTTGCATTAATAGCTAGTAGGCCATTGTGTAGCGTCGAAAGGGATAGTCTCTCGGTTCCTGGTAAAAGGAACCTGTCGAATGGAGTGATCTCCATCAAGCAGGAGATATTATTTAAGTGCGATTTAACATAGGATTTTATTTGATAGTAAGCTAAGAAGTCAGTTTTAGGTATGTTAAACAGGGTATGTAGCTCAGAAAGGCTCCACCAGCGTTTATCTTTAAAATTAAAAAGCTGACTGAGTTTGGTGATGCCCCTGGCCTCCCAACCCAGGAAAGCGTTATGTTGCATACCTGGGGAGAAGTCGGGGGTACCCCAAAGTGGCATGTATTTAGTGATCTTCCATGGCAAATGGAATAATTTCCTGCATTCTTTACAAGTGGTGATGGTATCCTTTACTATAACATTGTACTTAAGTCGAACAGGGAGAGAAGACCATTTGGAGTGTAGCAGACCTACTGGGGTCCAGGGTTCCACCAGTGCTGCCTCGAGCTTATAATTAGAAAAACCAGAGGTTTGAGATACCCAGTCACGAATGTGGCGCAGCATACAAGCTAAGTTATAGAGTCTAATATTGGGGAGGGCGAGACCACCCAGGCCCTTAGGAATCTGAAGTCTGCTTAGTTTTATCCTTGATCGCTTGTTTTTCCAGAGGAAAAGTGAGGTGGCTCTATTTAGGGATTGTATATCAGAGTGCTTTAGGAGGAAAGGGAGTACTTGTAGGGGGTATAGGAGCCTACCAAAAGTAATCATCTTGAATAAGGCTGCTCTTCCAGAGAGGCTGAGGGGGAGATTTTCCCAGCTACGCAGCTGGTTGACTAATTTTTGGATGAGTGGAGTTATATTGAGATTATAAAGTGATTGGGGGTCCTTACCCACCTGCACTCCCAAGTATGTTATTGGTCCTTTAGTGATTTTAACCCTAAGATCTGTATCGAATGGGATTTTACATTTACTAGAAAGGAACATAAGCTCGCTTTTTGTTTTGTTGACTTTAAAGCCAGATTCTCTGCCTACCTCTGCAATCAATTGTAAAATTTTAGGTACCTGGGCTAAAGGATCGTCCAGAAAAAGCAGAATATCATCCGCAAATAATGCCTGAGTGGTCTTGACCCCTCCCACCCTGATTCCACCGATTACTCTATCTAGTAGTCTAGCGAGAGGTTCGAGGGCTAGGTTGAATAGTAGGGGGGATAGAGGGCACCCCTGTCTCGTCCCCTTTTGGAGGGGGAAAGACGTAGACAGGAAACCTGGAGTATAGATGCGGGCTTTAGGGGCTTGATACATTAATCTGAACAGATTGAGAAAACTACTAGTGAAACCCATTTTTATTAAGACCAAGTCCAGCCATTGCCAATGAACTTCATCAAAGGCCTTATGTGCATCAAGCAAGAGAAGAGCGCTCTGTTTATTGGTTAGAGGATACGCTTTTACCTGCTCTAAGATTAATAGCAGCTTTCTGATATTAGTGACTGCAGACCTGCCCCTCACAAAGCCCACCTGGTTAGGGTGAATAAGCTTGGGCATGACTAGGGCCAGACGATTGGCCATTAGTTTGGTTAAGACCTTGAGATCTTGATTAATTAGTGAAATGGGTCTATAGGATTCCGCTAGGGTAGGATCTTTTGTCTTTTTGTGGATTACTTTAATGTAGGTATCATTTCCAGAGGGCAAAAACTGTTCACCACGCAAGATTCTATTATATACTTCAGTAAGGGTAGGGGAGACTTCTGATTGTAGTATTTTAAAAAATTCTGAGGAAAGGCCATCTGGGCCTGGTGCTTTATTATTGGCCAAGCTTTTAATAGTTTGAATTATTTCAGGGGTGGTTGTTGGGGCATTGAGGGTATTGAGGTCTTCCTCATTGAGTTTTTTAAGGGGGGCTGAATCTAGCCATCTTGTGCTAACGGCTTCATTAAAGGTATGGGAATTAGTATAAAGGTTCCTATAGTAGGATAAGAAGATATCATTGATATCTTTTGGATGATTCTTGATTTCCCCTAAGTCGTTCTGAAGGCCTGATATGAGGGAAGGGTCGTATCCTCCTTTGGCCAACCTAGCTAAGAGTCTGCCTGATTTATTGCCATGCTTAAAGAATTGTAGTTTTTTATAGGGTTGAGTGAGGAGCTCTCTTTGTTTGAACCATTTATCTGCTATTGCTTTAGCTTTGAGCCACTGCTCCCTAGAGGATGGTGAGTGTGAGCTCTGGTATTCTAACAGAGCCTGTCTTACTTTGTTGATCTGAGCAGTGTATTCTTTTGCTACTTTTTTTTTTTTGAGCTGACATAGGCTATGATGCGCCCTCTGAGGACGGCTTTAGCAGTGTCCCAAAATAAATGAGGGTCATTTTTATGGGCTTTATTATCTTCACTAAACTCTAGCCACCAGTTCTGTAGTAGGGGGTGAAACTCCTCGTCACTATAAAGGTGTGACGGGAATCTCCAAATGTAATCAGAGCCTCTGGGAGTGAGCTCGCTTAGGACTATTGAAATAGGAGAATGGTCTGAGATTACTGCATCATGTATAGTGGCTTTAATTAGCCTAGGGATAAAATCTGGAGAGGTGAACAGGTAATCTATCCTCGAGAAGGACCTATGAGGATGGGAATAAAACGAGAATTCCCTTTCACTTGGTGAAAGGTATCTCCAGGTATCCTGTAGTGTTAAGAGATTACTGAGTTTAGAGAGGTATGTATCTTGGGGTCCGTGAGAGGGAGGACCACGTCCCTCAGATCTTCTATCCTCAAGTGGGTGCATGACCTCATTAAAGTCCCCTCCTACTATTAAATGGTGAGCTTCTTCTAGTAGCTTGGTACCTAGACGCTGGAAGAAATTTTTTTTCCCTTCATGCGGCCCATAGACATTATAGATAGTGAAAGAATCTCCTGGGAGTGCTACTTTAACTGCTACACATCGTCCTAAGGTATCGACATACGTTTGCTCAACGGTGCCTTTAAGATGTTTGCTAATTAAAATTATCACTCCGGCTTTTTTGTTGATTGCAGGTGACCCAAAGCAGTGGGATACCCATTTTTTTTTTAAGTATTGTATCTCGGACGAGCCCAGATGGGTCTCTTGTAATAAGGCGATGTCAGCGTCTAGGGACTTTAGATGCCGGAGGATTTGGGACCTTTTTATGGGGGAACGTAGTCCCTTGACGTTCCAGGATATAATTTTCATGTTATGGAGGTCTAGGACACCGGTGAGCAAATGCAGATGATGAATATATCATAAGAGATATATTAGTTTTCTGAAATAACGAGAAAGCTAAAATGTGGACCCAGAGAGAGAGAGCAACACCCCAAAACACCTGTGAACAGAAAAGTAAACATACAAGTAACAGGAACATGCAGGAGCGAGAAGTATTGGTAAGTGGGTGATAGATCAGATCCATCACGTAAAGTGACAACCACCGTAGTGGAAGCTGAAGTTCCTGCTTATAAAAACACAATGGCGTATATAGCCACTAAACCTTTAGGGATTGACTTCTCTTCTTCCCTGTGAATGACACCAGCGAGCTTCCCAGCATCCGAAGCCTATACGGACTGTCCGCGGAGAGATGTCAGACTATGGTAAAGTCAAAATTGTTAAAGAAAGTAGACAGACCCTCATTCCGGTGGAACATCGGGGGAATGGTTTGGAGAAGTGGAACGTCTGGAAGAAGATGAAAATCTGGAGGTGAGATATCTATCCGCTTCCCGGGGGTGTTTGAAGATTTTGAAGGTGTCCTCATCCTCAAAAATCTTGAGGGTGGCGGGATAAAGTAGCGAGAATTTGACTTTCTTCAGCGCGAGGAAGGTGCAGGCTTTGTTAAATGCTTGGCGTTTTTCCGTTACTTCGAAGGAGTAGTCATTGAATAGCTTGATGGTAGCTTCTTGATATAGGAGAGGTTCTGCCAGGGCCTTGAAGGCCCGGAGTATTCTAATCTTGGCGTTATAGTCCAGGTATCTGGTCATAACCATCCGGGGGGTTGCTTTAGCTGGGTTCTTTTTCGGGGGCCCTACCCTGTGGGCTCGCTCCACTCTGAAGTCTCCCGATAAGTTTAACAACTGCGGCAGGGTCTTTTCACAGAACTCCGGAATATCGCTAGGGCAGCATGCTTCAGGGAGGCCTACAATCCTTAGATTGTTGCGCCTCGACCTGTTCTCCAGATCTTCTATACGAGCATGGAAGACTGCGTTATCTTTTATAAGGGAGTCTATCTTGGAGATGTTGAAGTCACAGTCCTGTTCGCACTGCCGAATTCTTTGTTCGGCTTCTCCTATTCTAGCGCTTTGGGCCCTGAGCTCTTTAGTCACACTTGCTAGGGACCTGGAAACCGCAGTCTCCACGGTGGCCTGCAGGTCAGGGGCTAGCAGCTTCATCATTTCTTTGGCCATCGTTTTATAGTTAATGGGGGGTGTAAGGCGCCTACCCTCCTCGGATGGAACATCAGAATCTTCTGCCCAATCTTGCTGTGAGTGTGCAGCCTCAGATCGATTTCCTCTCTTCCTCGCGCTGGCGGCCATCTTGTCTTGTGGCTGTTGTTCCTGCGTGTCTCCCCGGGAGTTGGTCTGGCGGGTCTGGCGAGTAACGTAGTGGTCCATATGATTGTCCCCGTACTGTGGGAGCTGTGTGCAGCTCGGATGTAAGAGATCCGAGCGGTTTGATGTGTTAAAATGACCGCGGGCAGCCTGGCTTATCGGAGCTCCGCTAGTCTGCGTCCACCATCACAGGCGCCGGAACCGGAAGTCCCGGGAGCCTTTTTATCAGCACACATACTCCCTGTCCAGCTATGACTTGGGGTCAGCCTAAATAGTCAGCTCCCCTCCTGCCCTTGTCTTCCTCTGGTTCATTTCTAATAACCCTAAAGGCACATACCCAAGATGTAACTTTGGTGTGAAATTTTCTCACAACCAGCGATTTCTCGTTCGCGCCCGTCGTGTGCCGTGCGCTAGGAATATAGATTAAGAAATGCTTGTTTGTTGTGTCGCTGTGGGTTCCCTGATCCATCTTTCAGTACCTTTAGGTTCCTTTTAAAGGATACCAGAGCTCAAAGCATTAGGAGAAACTGGGGGAGCGAGCAGGCATGAATAGTGAGCTGTCCTGACGACCACCATTTCTCTGCCCCCTCCTTTCATACCTAAAGCCCCTTTGACAGCCTCTTCCGGGTCGCTGGAGTCGGGCATGAAAGGAGCGGGGCAGAGGAGAGCGGGCGGGAGCAGTGGGCCTCACGATAGCTCACCATTTATGCCTGCTCCCCAGTCTCTCCTAATGCTTTGCGCTCAGGTAACCTTTAACTAGTGGTGGCTGGAAGGTGTAATGGTTAAGGGCTCTGCCTCTGACACAGGAGACCTGGGTTCGAATCTCGGCTCTGCCTGTTCAGTAAGCCAGCAGCTATTCAGTAGGAGTCCTTAGGCAAGAGTCCCTAATACTGCTACTGCCTATAGAGCGCGTCCTAGTGGCTGCAGCTCTGGCGCTTTGAGTCCGCCAGGAGAAAATCGTGATATAAATGTTCTGTATTTGTTTGTTTGTTTGTTTAACTAGAGGCACAGTGGCATAGTGGATAGCTCTCTCGCCTTGCAGTGCTGGGTCCCTGGTTCCAATCCCAGCTATCCCGCTATCTACACAGAGTTTGTATATTCTCCCCATGTCTGCGAGGGTTTCCTCTGGGCACTCAGATTTCCTTCCACATCCCAAAAACATATAGATAGGTTAATTGGCTTCCCCCTAAATTAGCCCTAGACTACGATACACACACTACATGATACATACATAGACATAGGACTATGGTAGGGTTTAGATTGTTAGGCCTTCTGAGGGACAGCTAAGCGACAAGGCACTGTACAGCGCTGCGGAAGTTGTTGGTGCTATATAAATAATAATAGTGCCTCCCTCTGTGTTCTTCTGAGCCACTCCGTTCTACTGCTGTCAGCCCCAGAAGTCGAGAACTACAGCACATGCGTGACCCTGGCCATGCGTTTCTTTGGTCACACTGCTGTGGCGAGGAGTGTACTGCACCTGCAAAGTTAATTAACCTCTTGACGACCAGCTAACGCCGATCGGCGTAAACTGGTCGTCTGCGGGTTACCATGGAAACAAACGGCCGCTCGATCGAGCGGCCTTTCCATGTCAGTTCACGGAGGGTGTCTCCGTGAACAGCCGGAGAGCCGCCGATCGCGGCTCGCCGGCAAAATGTAAACAGGCGGGGAAGAAATCCCCGCTGTTTACATCATACGGCGCTGCTGCGCAGCAGCGGCGTAAGGCAGATCGGCGATCCCCGGCCTCTGATTGGCCGGGGATCGCCGGCATATGATAGGCTGAAGCCTATCCTTCAATGAAATCCGTCCTGCGCAGCTCACAGGGGAAGGGAGAGGGAGGGAGCGGGCGAGAGGGCGGAAAGCGCTGCGGAGGGGGGCTTTGAAGAGCCCCCCCCCCCCCCCCCCGCTAAGCAACTGCAGCCGGCGGCGATCAGACCCCCCCCAGCAGGACATCCTCCTAGTGGGGAAAAAAGGGGGGTAGTCTGATCGCCCTGCTGCGCTCCTGATCGGTGCTGCGGGCTGTAGAGCCCACGCAGCACCGATCAGTGTAAAATCCCCTGGTCGGCAAGTGGTTAAAGCTTTTAACTATAAAGGCGCAGAATGGTCCTGTCCACTAGAATGCAACCAAGGAGATGCATGGCTAGGGCTGTGCACGTGAAGTAGTCCCTAACTGGCTCAGTGTGGAACTTTACTGTAGTTGGCTGCAAGAGAATGGACCAGACCAGATGGACACTTAAAGGAGAGCTGTAGTGAAAGGTATATGGAGGCTACCATATTGATTTCCTTTTAAGCAATACCAGTTACCTGGCTATCCTGCAGATCCTCTGCCTCCAATACTTTTAGCCCTAGACCCTGAACAAGCATGCAGCAGATCTGGTGTTTGACATTTTTGTAAGATCTGACAAGATTAGCTGCATGCTTGTTTCTGGTGTGATTCACACTACTGCAGCCAAATAGATCAGCAGGGCTGCCAGGCAACTGGTATAGCTTAAAAGGAAATCAATATGGCAGCCTCCATATACCTCTCACTACAGTTCTCCTTTAAGGGAACATATGGACTGCAGGGGCAGAGAGGAAGCCCCAGGTAAGTAAAATCGAATTTTTTAGGCCAATTCAATGGTACTTTAAGTATTGCAGATAATGTACAGGGTCGTAATCTGCACTTAAGTACCACTGAATTGGCACCCAAAAAAGTGGATTTTATTTACTTGCCTGGGGCTCCTTCCAGCATCCTGTAGCCTGTCAGGTCCCTCAGTGTCCCCTCGGTCTGCTCGCTTGTGTTGCAGCCCCCTCTGAAAGCACTAGTTGCAGCTACTGCACATGCCCAGTCTTGGCATCTGTGGGCCTCCTTGATTGTGCTCCCATCACCTGTATTTTCTGGTGAACCCAGGCCACAATAAGTGTATTTTATTGTGAAATGCTCTGCCGCATTACAACTATTTTCTGGTGAACCCATGCCGCAAGAAGTGTATTTTCTGATTTTATGGTAAAACGCTGCTGCATTACGATTATTTTTTTCGGGGGGGGGGGGGGGGGCACAGGATTTCTCGCCTGGAGTGACAAAATGGCTAGAGGCACCCCTGAGTTCCAGACAAGGTATGAGAATCTGCAGTGCACAAACTACGATATATATATATATATATATATATATATATATATATATATATATATATATATATATATGGGGGCATCTTAAAGGCTTTTACATTTCTCTTGGCAGAGACGGGCAGAATTTTATAAAAAATAATAGCATGTGTACCCTGTGGAGGGAATCTGAGATGTATGCTCCCAAATACTCAAAGTAATCAGGGGTTCCTTATAGAGTTTTACTCCTTGCCTACTTTTCATCAGTATCCTGGTTTCTTCACATCGTTTTTCCTCCTGTACATTTCTACCTTGCCCCATCATTTTAAAATGAATCACTGATGGGACTCTTGACCAGTGTTACAGCAGGATGGTCCCCTAGCAAGCTTTGCAACTCCCTTTTGCAAACTCCCTTCTGCTGACAGTACACCTTCCTCCCACAGTCACAATCTCTATGATTCCAGCCCGCTCTTCCTGTGAGGAGAGATGAGGCTGTAGTCATGGAGATGGTACACCTTGAGAAGGTTGATCACTGGTGAAGTCTGGTGAGGTTCTCTTCTTTTCTCTGCTCGAACCACTCTGAACCTCAGGAGCCCACCGTGAGTCTCTTTGAGACCCGATGTAGACCCCCTTATCTCCACCAGCCATGATACTGCCCCCCCCCCCTTAACTATCAGCCCCAGAGCAGCTGCTATGCCTATGCCACTGGTCTCATACATACAAAGCTGTTCTCAGTTACAAAATGTGCTGAACTGTTTTTGTTATTACATGTTATAGTGTTTTATTGTTTAAAGCAATTGTCCAAATGAAGGAAACTATGTATCCACATAGTTACATAGCTAGTTTGGGTAATAAATACTGTACATAAAATTAGGTACATTTCTGCAATCTCACATAATGTAGTCCATCCAGGGGAAGGCTAAAAAACTTTACCAGGATTGGCCAATTAATCTTTGAAAAGAAAAAAAAAACATCCTTCGCAGCTCCAGGTGGCAGTAACAATAAAATCCCTGCATCAACCAGTGTTGATTATAGCCATGAATCCTTCAATGCAAGGAAAGCATCCAAGCCTCCTTTAAAGGACAATTGAAGCGAGAGGGATATGGAGGCTGCCATATTTATTTCCTTTTAAGCAATACCAGTTTTCTGGCTGTCCTGCTGATCCTCTGCCTCTAATACTTTTAGCCATAGTCCCTGAACAAGCATGCAGCAGAACAGGTGTTTCTGACATTATTGTCAAATCTGACAAGATTAGCTGCATGCTTCTTTCTGGTGTTATTCGGACACTACTGAGCTAAATGGATCAGAAAGGGCTGCAAGGCAACTGGTATTGGTTAAAAGTAAGTAAATATGGCAGTCCCCATGTTCTTATAACTTAAGTTGTCCTTTTAATGCAGATATTGAATTTGCCATTACTACTTCCTGTGGTAAAATATTCCACATTTTAACCACATTTATTCCTCCATATGTAAATCATGCACTTTGTCCTTTGTATAAGCCTAGAGACAAAAAGTGTATCTACCAAGCTTATATATTGCCCTCTGCTGTATTTATACATTTTAATCTGGTAACCCCTTAGCCGTCCTTTTTCCAAGCTAAATTAACCCAGTTTGTGCAACTTTTCTTGGTATGTGAGACCTTCCCACTGATTAATTTAGTTCACAGTTAAGTCAACAAGCTGCACCATTAAACAAAAATCGTTCAAACCACAATATGTTCACAACACAATGGCCCATATCCTATTAACATTTCGCCCGAATTTTCTTCAATGAGAATAAAAAGTATATCCTGGGAGAAAAGTTAATTGAATATGGGCCAACGTGTTGACATGGATTTGCTGCAGATATATTCCATATGTGATTTATTTTACTGTTTGTTTCTGCTGCGCTCACCACTTTTTCTTAAACCTACAAATAACAAACTCCACATAATGTAATACTGCTTTAAATCAGTTTCACTTAGGCACTCCACCAGTTGTGCTCCACTCAAAACCACACACCCATTTCCCAGGACTCTCCAGATCCTAACCACCTTACCAGGTGGTTCAAGTGTTTTGAGATGAATGGATGCTACTTCACAACTAGATTTTAAGGCTTATACCTTCTTCACATTCTTTAATTCAATCTTAAAACTCAGGGTTCAAAACTAAGTTTACGGAAAAGTATAAAGCGCAGCAGGAGCATACTGTAAAAGTGAGTAATTTAGGTGCCCATCTTTGTACCGGTTCTAGTACGTCAATGTTTTTCCAATAGTGTAGTGCCCAAATCTGTATCCCACACTCCACATGTGGTCTTACAAATGATTTATACAGAGGAAGTAGTATACTAGCATCGCTTATTTTATTTCCCATTTTTTGCATCCCAGAATTTGATTTCATTTAGCTACCAGTGCTTGGCATAGTATATGGTTACTTACCATATTTTTTGGAATACAAGACGATCAGGATTTTAAGACGATCCTAGGTTTAGAGGGCAAAAAACAGGAAAAAAAATATACTAAAACTGGTGTGTTCATGGTCCAGGAGTGTCTTGTAGATGTTCTCCTCCAATTATTGTGTCCCCATTGTACCTCATGTGTCACCCTTGTGTCCTTCAATGTCCCCATGTGCCCCCTTCTCTCCCCATGTGTTCTCCTGTGTCCTCCATACAGTGGGATGCGAAAGTTTGGGCAACCTTGTTAATCGTTATGATTTTCCTGTATAAATCATTGGTTGTTACGATAAAAAATGTCAGTTAAATATATCATATAGGAGACGCACACACAGTGATATTTGAGAAGTGAAATGAAGTGTATTGGATTTACAGAAAGTGTGTAATAATAGCTTAAACAAAATTAGGCAGGAGCATATATTTGGGCACCACAAAAAACAGACGCTGCCTAATATTTATTGAGGCGGATGCTGCCTAATATTTATTGAGGGGGACGCTGCCTAACATTTATTGAGGGGGATCCTGCCTAATATTTATTGAGGGGGACGCTGCCTAATATTTATTGAGGGGGACGCTGCCTAATATTTATTGAGGGGGACGCTGCCTAATATTTATTGAGGGGGATGCTGCCTAATAATTATTGAGGGGGACGCTGCCTAATATTTATTGAGAGGGATGCTGCCTAATATTTATTGAGGGGGACGCTGACTAATATTATTTATTGAGGGGGACGCTGCCTAATATTTATTGAGGGGGATGCTGCCTAATATTTATTGAGGGAGGATGCTGCCAGTCTAAATGCATTTTGCGGGAATCTGCTGCCAATTGAATTTCATTTTGTGGGAATCTGTCGCCAATTGCATTGCATTTTGTGGGAATCTGCTGCCATTCGATATGCATTTTGTGGGAATCTGCTGTCATTCGATTTGCATTTTGTGGGAATCTGCTGCCAAATGAATTGCATTTTGTGGGAATCTGCTGCTTAACGAATTGCATTTTGTGGGAATCTGCTGCTAATCGAATAGCATTTTGGGGAAAGTGCTGCCAATCTAATTGTCCTTCAATTGCATTTTTTTTCTTTGGGGGGCGGGGGTGTCTGCAGCTCTACCAAGAACCTTCCGCCCTCCACCATGGGGTCTGAAAAAAAAATGGCCCTCCATGCCCGTGAATTTGGACAGCACTGCTATAAACAGTAGAAGGGAAGTCGTGCATGCATCTGTTTACTTTTGGTTTTGCTGAATGAGAGCTGCGTCTCACTGGCGTAGCTTTCATTTATCACAGGCATGGCGATTGGGGTTGGGAACAGCTGTTTACCGTTCCTCTGATCGCTGAAGGACAGCATGGTGGCGAAAGCGAAAGGGAGAGATGAGACAATCACAAGCGGCGGCGGTAAGTAAACAGTGGGTATATACACGCCCCTGATCTGCAAGTGAAGTAAACAGGGGTGTATATATATGTACCAGTGGTACAGAAGTAGTTAAAATTCGACTGCCTATTGAAGTCTATGGCAGTTCAGGTGGTTCGCCCGTTTGTAAACTTTGATGTTTGCTACATCGCTACTGAATAGGTGCTGGCTTTCTGAACATGAAGAGCCAAGATTCAAACCCAGGTCTCCAGTGTCTGAGGCAGAGGCAGAACCAGTAAGCTATCCAGCCACTGTACCACCTTGTGTTGGCCTTTACATGTGCTTGTATGTTTAAGACATGACTCAGCTTACAAGTTTGACTAACAAACAACCTCCTAGATTGGAACTTGTTTGTAAGTAGGGAACCACCTGTACCCCTGAATGTTACAGACCATTTGGATTGTGTTGATCGGGGGGTAGGGGGGGGGGGATGGGCAACACCCCATGCTCTTGACCTTTGAATTCCCTGGAAAATATCAGCCTGAATGGGTGGCCTAACGTTAATAGGAAAAGGAGGGAGGGAAGCTCATTTTTTTCAGACTAAGTATTATTTCCACTTGATAACTTTACATACAGTATAGCGGGATTTAAACACAGATTAGCCTTGAAAGAGGAACTTTTAATGAAAGATGAAAGGTAAAAACGTAATAGTGCTGCTAACACATACTAGTTTGGTGACAAAACAGCGAAAGATGATACTAATGAATAGTAATATCCTCAGCTAACATTGCAAGAGATAACTTCACTCTCACTGCACTGATATATAAAATACACCCCCTACATAAACAACCCTACATGTTTTGGCCCCTCTATAAATGGGGGCCTTCGTCAGGGGAGCAAAAAGTGCTAAACGTACAAGGTGCTAAAAGTGCCTTAAAAACAGTACATTGTAATTTATCACATCAAATAACATTATGATCGCATGTTGGCCTAAGAAGCAGCTGACCGAAGGGCAGGTCACGCTTAAACAGCAAAGTGAGTGGAGAGGTGGGGATTCTGAGAAAACTAAAAAGGCTGTTTAAAATACAATTGAGGGAGCATTTGTATGTTATAGAAATATGAGCTCATCTGAATCATTCTAGCTGTGGGGATTCACATGCGTGATGCGTAAAATTTCCCTCTGACCGGCCTTTTCTCCCTGCTTGTGAATTTGTTTTTGGCAGTTTATCGATTTCAATATGCTGCATTTCCTCATCTACTGTAAATTGAGGTGCAAGGAAATGCTGCAAATCACCGCTAGTGGAAGTGAGCCCTTAGGAGATTAAGGCCTCGATTCATTAAAACTTATCGAATCAATTACCGACAGCTCGGTAAAATACCGAACTCGATAAGTTGATTTCAGGATTCATCAAAGTTATCTACAGCTGTTAGCGAGTATTCAGTAATCATTCGGTAATGATGCGATAAAATGGAAGAAAGTGCAATTCATGAAAATGAAAGTGGGCGTGGTTTAGCGTTAAATTTAGGATTAGTTATCTCCTTTACTGCTCTGTCGTTATTCCTGTCAGATCATTGCTGACAGAGAAGATGGAGCCATTTGAAGTGGTTATGTATCAGCTGAGAGTGATTCAAAGGCGCAGAAGGGCAAGAATAAGGTCTAGAACCATATCCATTTGCAAGAGAATAGATTTATTTGCTATACCAGGACATCTGCATTTCTCTTGAATCATCTTGTAAGAGAACACAGGCAGTGCCAGGTTAACTAAATTGCTAGCTGCACTGCATTTTTTCAGAAAAGGCTCCTATCAAGCCGCAGCTGGCGAAATTGTGGGATTGCCCCAAGCCACTTCCAAAATCCTGGTCCAGGTGTTAAGCCCTATTCGAATGTTGCTACGTGGTGTTCAAAGGACTGCCTTTTTACCCACAATTCCACGGGAATCGTATGGCCTTGTGTTAAATTACCGCTGTAAAATGGAAATATCGACACTACCGAATGGTTACCACATTGTTATCGAATGCGGGAAAACCTTGATGAATACAACTAGAAATCGATAAACTTCGAATTCGGTAATTTAACGAACTGGAAAAAGTTATCTCAAAGACAATGATGAATCGAGGCCTTTGTGCAGATTGGTTAGCTAAGTGAAAGGCACAAAACCTGAGCACTGAAGAACACCTTGCACAAAAACAAAAGATAATGATCTGGCATCTGTTAATATTTAGCAGATATGTGAGACATCACTTTAAAGAGGAACTGTTGCGAAAATGTTAACATTTAAAACACATACAAATAAGTATGTCACTTACAGCAGGTAGGAGAAGTCCAGCATTACCGACAGATTTTGGACTAGCCCATCTTCTCATAGGGGGGTTCTCATGGTTTTCTTTATTTTTAAAAGCACTTAGTGAATGGCAGTTGCTCCGTCCAACTACCAAAATAGTGTACCGTGAGCAGGGAGACTGGCCAGCATCACGGTACCACGGTAGCGTAGTGGTTAGCTCTCTCGCCTTGCAGTGCTGGGTCCCTGGTTCGAGTCCCAGCCAGGGCACTATCTGCAAAGAGTTTGTATGTTCTCTCCGTGTCTGCGTGGGTTTCCTCCGGGCACTCCGGTTTCCTCCCACATTCCAAAAACATACGGATAAGTTAATTGGCTCCCCCTAAAAAAAAATTGGCCCTAGACTACAGTACTTACACTACATAATATAGACATATGGCAATGGTAGGGATTAGATTGTGAGCTCCTTTGAGGGACAGTTAGTGACAAGATATATATATATATATATATATATATATATATATATATATATATATATATATATACACTGTACAGCGCTGCGTAATATGTTGGCGCTATATAAATACTAAATAATAATAAAGAATAAAAGTCATGCTAACAATCCCCTATGGAGAGATGGACTAGCCCAAAATCTGGTAATGTCTACTACCTACTGTAAGTGACAGCAACATAGGAGAGAAGTAATTTACGGCTCATTTTACTCTGGGAGAAATGTACTTCATATTTGTATGCGTTTTAAATTTTAAGATTTTCGCGATAGTTCCTCTTTAAGAACCCATGGACTGAGAGAGAAGATTTTTTTTTTATATTTTGTAATTCTATGCAGTACTATATACCCTTATTAAACGTATGCATTGGAAACCAATACTATAAGACACAGAATTCAATCCTTGTGTTTGCTTGCTTTTTCTTAATTGCTTTCATGGGAGTTGCATGTCCAGAGAATCACAGTGTTTGGCATGGTTGGATCAAAAGGCTCGTTGCATACCGTAGAGTGTCAGTTATCATCACTGACAGGGATTAGCAGATGGCGGAAAAATGTGCTTTCGGGTTGCTTGAGACTTAAAGGGGAACTGAAGAGAGACGTATATGGAGGCTGCCATGTTTATTTCCTTTTAAGTAATACCAGTTGCCTGGCAGCCCTGCTGATCCTCTGCCTCTAATACTATCAGCCATAGCCCCAGAACAAGCATGCAGCAGATCAGGTGTTTCAGACTTTAAAGTCAGATCTGACAAGACTAGCTGCATGCTTGTTTCTGGTGTTATTCAGATACTACTGCAGATAAATAGACCAGCAGGGCTGCCAGGCAACTGGTATTGATTAAAAGGAAATAAATATGGCAGCCTCCGTATACCTCTTACTTCAGTTCCCCTTTAAAGTTAAAAATAGGCCAAGCTAATACAGTACTATAACCATACTGTATATACAGTACATACCATACACTCCGTATTAATGTTAAAATACAGTAATTGAAAGTGCAGTAACACGAATAAAGACAAACTTGACAGGAGAGTAAGCATAGCTCCCAACTGTCCCTCTTTAGGAGCCAAATCCCTCTGTCCCTCTTTCTTCATTTGCCCCTCTTTCAGGACTGATGTACAGATCTATGTAAATATATATATTTTACTTCTGAAAAATGTGTTTAAGTGACTCTAAGCTTTATTCACATCCTTTAAATTTATATATTTCTTATTTTCAAATGTTAATATAAAGTAAAATTAACCAGAATAGAAAGGACCAGTGTGGATTGAATTATAAAACTACTTATTTTTCTTATGAAATCTTTATGGTAGGGACTAGGGGTGTGGTGGGGTGTGGTGGGGGCGCGATTAGTCTTAAGTATCGCTCAGTAAAATGCAGGTTTCATTATTAATAAAAACCACTCTCCATAAATTTGTATGCGTTTTTGTATATCAGATTAGATCACGCTACACATTTTTTTCCAGACAAGGTTTTTTTTTATGCATTTTTAATTTTTATTCAAAAAGGGGACACCAGGTGGCTTATTTTTGTATGAAAGTCATTATGAATGGAAGAATGAATGAGTGTAATGAAAAATAGAAGGCTAAAATACCTATTAAGAATTATATACAAAAAAGTATACACATTTATGGAGAGTGGTTTTTAATTAATAAGGAATGCTGCATTTTACTGAGAATTCCCTAACAGTTTTGTTATTGATATTTTTTAGTGGGGGGAAGGGAATACACACTAGTAGGAAGAAGCGGCTAGTAAATATAGACAGGTAATGATACTGAAAGCAGCACCCATAGGTCTCTTGGGATATACTCCTGTGTGTGGCTTAAGTGTCCCTCTTTCTTATGTCAAAAAGTTGGGAGGTATGGAGTAGGAGACGTATGGACTGATGACTTCTGTCTTTTCCTGATGGCTTCTATCCTGTTAGCCTCTCTCCTTTCCTGATGGCCTCTATTTTGTACTGGTGATCCTTGTCCTGCCTAGTGGCCTCTGCCCTCTGCCCTGTCCTAATGGCCTCTGTCCTGTCCTGATGGCTTGTGTATGTACCCCAAAAGAGTGAGAGCAGTGTGGAGTGCAATGTGACGATCCCTGTAGTGTTTCAGCGAAATACGGCCTAGCCGGGATTCAGAAGCTGAGGCATCACTTCAGTTTTGCTATCACGGATGAAAAAAAACAAAACAAAACTACAGTTCCACAGAATATGCTTACGCTATACTGTATAAATCTAAATGGTCAGTTGGTTAATTATTTTTCTTATATATTATAAATGTTTCACATAATATTTATCAGTTTTAAGTTCTTTTTGTTAAGTATGTGTCAAATGTGTAAATATTCTGTAATAGACACAGTCGAAGGTCTCAACAGGAAGAGAGTAAGTTATTCAAAATAATCCCAAATATGTATTTAGATAGATTTGTTTTGTGACTGTTTTCGTTTTGGCTTAGCTGGAGCTCACGATAAAAAGGAATGTCCTACAGTAACCTTTGTACACAGTTAAAAGTTGAACTTTTGTAAACCTGCATGGATGACTTAAGCAGACATCAGTAGGCTGTAGTTGTATAAGAGGAACAGAGGTAGAGGGAAACACAAAAATACAATACTGTCTAGTCTGCATAACAGCATAAAATAAAATGTCAGTTTTCAGCAAAATATTTATTTGTTACTAAGGCTTTTTTCAGCTTGGTAGATCACGAGACTTAAAAAGCTACACACACACTTTCAATAATTGTTGCCCAGAAACATATTTCTGAGAACAGTCTGGAAATTTTCAGTTGTACAGTCACAATCTCCAGTAGCCTGTTTTGTTCTAAGGAGAGGGTTGGTAACAGACTGAGCGAGTAGTGTCCCACTGTGGGGACTAAAACAGAACAGTAATAGGGGGAGGGTGATGATTTGTGATCCAACATGGTTTATCAATAACCAAATTTTAGTGGGGTTAGGGGACAACTATACTTTTTTTTCACAAAAGATTTCTCTGTCGATTGACCAATGAAAATCCAGCATGCAATTATTATTACTGATTTGATTTCCCAAAGTATGGATCTACATATTTTTCCTACTGTTTCAATTGCATTTTGTACAAACAATAAATAGCATTTTTACTGTTAAAAAAGATAATGTACATACTACTGACTAGTCTCTCTGTGCACACCTGATCATGTACCTAATTGTGGACCATCAATAATTTGTATACTCCTTATACTTCTTTTATCTGAGCTGTATAAATACACAATGTATAGAAATATTGTTGTTTTTTTCACCCGCAACTTGGTTGAATGCCTTTAACTTGAGAATTCCATAAAGCAACAGATAAGCCAGCTAGAGAAAAATGATCTGTGGCAGGAAACAAACTGGATGCAGTAATATAGCGACAGGGGATGTAAAGGTTGCAAACACTCCTGGGGTCCTGAATGACCTAGGGGCCTTTTTTAGCTGCTGTGTAAGTTCTTTATTGGTGTTGTAGGGGTAATGATCACCTCTAAATGCATTTTGAATAAAATGAATAATTAGGAAAACAGTTTCCCTCTTGCTTACATCACTTTAACATTGTGGCTGTTGTTGCAAGCAGATTTTGGGACTTCGTATCATACAATTATTATACATACCGTGCCAGGGAGGCAGGGGCAGTGTAAAATTTGACTGTGGCTCTGTAGTGATGCCACTTAGCAAAGGGATGTCAATATGTATGATACAAAGAGTAAAAGGCAGGAGAATCGAGCACGTTGAATCCAGCGCATGAGATTTGGGCGCAGCCGGCGCCACCATAGACCGTAGTAGGAATTGCGGCTATAGCGGCACACGCTGAGTAACTTCAGCGCCATCAGAAGACGTAGCTGAAGTTACTTTTAAAGCACTGAAATTCGGCCGCCAGCAATAGCTGGAAGCCGAACTACATCATTCCCCACCATCCACGTGGACCTGGAGGGGGAATAGTAATGAACTCCACCGGGACTTGTGCAGCAGCAGGATAAGCCATATATTGGCTATATCCTGCGCTCAAGTCTCCCGGCGGCGATTTCATACGTATGCAGAAGAGGGTGGTTCTGCTCAAATCTTATCTCATTAAAGTCCTTGAGTGAAACTAAAGTCTAGGCTGGTCCTATGAACTGTATACAGAAAGGTGTATTAAAAAACAATAAAACTTGCATAGTTTTAAAAATGATTATACTTTTCAGAAATGCTTATACGTGTCAAAGCCTTTTTTTTATTTAACGGACACCTCTCTCCCCCTCACTCTAGTCTATAAGATAGGTGTAAATGTTTAAAAATGTCCCTAAATACTTTTATTTTGAAGAAAACGGTAAAATAATGTTGACTTCTTTCATTGAAAAATCTTCTCATACAGATTCCTCTCATCACCTATTATTCCTGTTCTTCAGACACAAGTTTAACAGCTGACCCCAAAATCTAGGAAATGATGGACACACCCAAATGAGATGCCAAAAAACAGCCACAGAAGAAGCACATTTGGGACAGAGAGAGTTAGTGGAGCGTTCAAATAAACAGTACTTTACAGAGAACATAGTCATGTGACATCTCACACTTACCTCTCCCCCCCCCTCCCCCATCTAGATCTTATTCAAATCTAAAAGGAACCTTAATCAAGTGGAATATGGAGGCTGACGCCTTTGTTCTCTTATAAACAATGGCAGTTGCTGGCTGTCATGCTGAGCCTTTGGCTTAAGTTGTTTTTGAGATGCGTACCTGCAACAAGCATGCAGTCATTGGAGTCAGACTACAGTACGGCTTAGTTCACACTACAAATCGCAAGCACAAAGCGCTTTCGGGAGTGATTTTGTTAAAGCGGTATAAAACCCTGACATAATATTCAATAAAAACATGTTTTCCTACTTTTTATATGCCATACGGTTAGCATATTTGCTTTTGTGCATACGTATTATTATTCATTTAGAAATGATACATTCCTAAAGTACACTAATTTTACTCTGAGAGCTGACTCTGCATTTTATTTATAACTGCTTTATTCATCCTCTAACTTAATCAGAAAGCATCAGAAAACATTTATTGCTTGTCTGACTTTGTTCAGCAGAGCTGGCAGTGTGAGAGAAGGCTTTGTTTACATGTCTCACTTTATACAATTAAACACTAGATAACATTATGTAAAGTTTCGGAAGCGGCCAGCTCTGCTGGAAGGGAAGCTTCTAAAGCCTGTGTTAACCCTTTGAATGCAGTTCTAGTAAAAAAAAATTCTGGTTGTATATAATATGCTGTAAATAATCTATTAGAGCAAAGTAGAAATGCTGGGTTTCATTCCGCTTTAAGTGATTTCTGTCGTTTTTAGAGCAATTTGCGTTTTTTGCAAGCAATTTTGAATGCATTTTTGTTTTGTGATTTGCAATTTTGTGTGCAGACAAACAGGTAGTGCACTCTTTGACCCGTAACGGAATGTCTTCTAAAGCAAATTTGCATGAAAAAACGCTCACAAAATTGCTGTTCAAAGTGCTTTTAAAGCGATTTGCAATTTTTCCTATACCAGGTTCTCTGACCTCCTCATGAACACCAAATCCCCATGCTCAACTCCACCATTCCCCAACATAAAATTCTCTAGCTGGCACCTAGACATAATCTTCTCATTGCTAAACCCCACACAAGGTGGCCTTTCTTAACCTAACTCTAATCCTCTTAACACAAAATTGCATTTTCACAGATTATTCTAGCCATCCCCTTAATACAAAGTTTCCTTCTTGATACCTAAACTACACCGACCCTAACAGCTAATTTTCCCCCAACACTTAACCCCTTCCTGACACTAAATGATAATCCCTTCCCCATAGCTAAATCACTTTCCAGTTCCCTAATACTGTGCTTTTTCTGGTGCTAAATCCCCTTCCTGAAGCCTAACCCTAAATCTCCTACCTAACTGGTTATCGCTACCTGGGTATTACCACCTGACATTACTCCTCCTGTCTATTATTAACTCGCCATCACAACTACTTGACTACTGCCTATCACTAACTATCATCATTATCAGCTATCATTACTTGGTGTTCACTAGAGTTTACCCATCACTTTTTCACTGTCACTAAAATATACCTATAACTACTTGTCTGTCATGCTTGGCTTGATTAAGTTTGTATTTTGGTGTGTTTTTCTGAGGAGCATGTGTTACATCCTATACTATAAAATCCCTGTGTCGCTGCATCCGTCCGTGCTTTTTAGCACTGCGCATGTGCAGGGACAAGATGCAGAGACACTGCCGAGAGCCGGAGGAGGAAGGGGCCAGGAGGGGCAAGCGTGTGTGCGCGTGCGCGGTGGGTGCGCGTGCGACGGGTGCGTGGCGGGCGCGCAGGCGCGAGCCGCATTAGGAACAGACCTAGCCCGTTTTTAAACGGGCTTAGGCCACTAGTATAAACATAATTTGGTAGTGATGCTTATGATGCATACATGTATACAAAGCAGGCTCAATTTTTTTTTTTTTTTTTCTGAGCAGTTCCTACAAATACAAAAGAACTGTCTTAGGGCTGAGACACACCAGAAAAGCTCCTCAAACACTAAAGGTTTCAAAAGCTCTTTGCAATGTAATGCTATGTTTTTTTTTGTTTTTTTACAAAACCTCATCGCTCCAGTGTGCATAGACACACAGGTTAACATTAGCAGGAGATTTCAAAAACTCAAAACGCTCAAAAAAACTCCTCTGGTGTGCACGAGGCTTTACTGTGATGTTGTTTTTAGGTTCCTGTTGTGGTAATTTTTGTAAACCAAAAGGCTGTGAACTGCTGTACTTTTCATAAAGAACTGTTAATAAATCCATACTGAAATACAGTGGGATGCAAAAGTTTGGGCAACCTTGTTATTCGTCATGATTTTCTTGTATAAATCGTTTGTTATGATAAAAAATGTCAGTTAAATATATCATATAGAAGACACACACAGTGATATTTGAGAAGTCAAATGAGGTTTATTGGATTTACAGAAAGTGTGCAATAATTGTTTGACCCATCCGCGTTCCGTCGTTTTCACTTGAGAAATGTTCACCTCCCATTCATTAGCCTATAACTTTATCACTACTTATCACAATGAACTGATCTATATCTTGTTTTTTCCGCCACTAATTAGGCTTTCTTTGGGGGGTACATTTTGCTAAGAGCCACTTTACTGTAAATGCATTTTAACAGGAAGAATAAGAAAAAAACGGAAAAAATTGATTATTTCTCAGTTTTCAGCCATTATAGTTTTAAAATAATACATGCCTCCATAATTAAAACTCACGTATTGTATTTGCCCATATGTCCTGGCTATTACACCATTAAAATTATGTCCCTATCACAATGTATGGCGACAATATTTTATTTGGAAATAAAGGTGCATTTTTTCCATTTTGCATCTATCACTATTTACAAGTTTAAAATAAAAATCTTTACATTGATATTTAAAAAGTTTAGACCCTTAGGTAAATATTAACATTTTTTTTTTTATTGTAATGGTTTGTTTTTTTTATATTAAACATTTTATTTGGGTAGTTTTAGGAGGGTGGGATGTAAACAATAGGTTTATAATGTAAATGTGTGTTGATTTTTTTTTTTTACTTTTAGTTCTAGTATTACTTTTTGGCCACAAGATGGCGGCCATGAGTTTGTTTACATGACGTCACTCTAAGCGTAACATACGCTTAGAGAGACGCATGGGGGAGGTAACAGCCAGAAAAGGCGCAGCTTCCGAGAGAAGCTGTCGCTTTTTCAGCGGGGGAGAGGAATCAGTGATCGGGCACCATGGCCCGATTCACTGATTGCCTGGCTAACGAACCGCGGACCGGGAGCGCACGTGCACGCGCATGGTTCCTGGACGTAGTTTTTACGGCCAGGAACTAAAATAGGTTAAACAAAATTAGGCAGGTGCATACATTTGGGCTCCACACAAAAGAAATGAAATCAATATTTAGTAGATCCTCCTTTTGCAGAAATTACAGTCTCTAAACGCTTCCTGTAGGTTCAAATGAAAGTCTGGATTTTGGTTGAAGTTATTTTGGACCATTCCTCTTTACAAAACATGTCCAGTTCATTCAGGTTTGATGCCTTCCAAGCATGGACAGCTCTCTTTAACTCACAACAAAGATTTTAAATTATATTCAGGTCTGGGGACTGAGATGGCCATTCCAGAAAGTTGTACTTGTTCCTCTGCATGAATGCCTTAGTGGATTTTGAGCAGTGTTTAGGGTTATTGTCTTGTTGAAAGATCCAGCCCCGGCGCAGCTTCAGCTTTGTCACTGATTCCTGGACATTGGTCTCCAGAATCTGCTGATACTGAGTGGAATCCATGCGTCCCTCAACTTTGACAATATTCCCAGTCCCTGCACTGGCCACACAGCCCCAAAGCATGATGGAACCACCACCATATTTTACTGTAGGTTGCAGGTGTTTTTCTTGGAATGTTGTGTTCTTTTTCCTCCATGCATAATACCCTTTGTTATGCCCAAATAACTAAATTTTACATAGCACCTTATTTAAAAAATGAAGCTGTTCAAAAAATACAAAATCCAGGCTCCTCGCCTTGAGATAGGACATTTAAACACTTGTAGATTTAATGGGGAGGTGCTGGAAGGGGTGTGGCAAGCAAAACAGCAAAACATCAAAATGAACTTCCGCACACTCGTGCAAATCCTCATGCGAATCCATTTACAAAAATCATGCAGCAATCAATGCTGTCCATACAGCTAAGTTAAAAGCTTGGATCTTCGTTACAAGAATAAAGTTTCTTGCATAGTCACATACACCGCGTAGAGGTAGCCCAGTGTCGTATGTGTCCTAACTCTGGCCCTGTAATATGCATAGCACAAACATGCACGCATTCAGCGCATCAAAAACATTTTTGTAAATGGATTCGCATGAGGATTTGCATGAGTGTGCGGAAGTTCATTTTGATGTTTTGCAAAAATGAAGCTGGCTTGTCCAAATATGCTTTAGCATATCTCAAGCAGCTCTGTTTGTGCTGTGGGTGCATCCCAATTTGCCCAACGTGCGGACGCCCATGATTAGAATTCAATTCATAGTTTTATATACTTACATGAATAAAAAAAAATCTGAATCATTCTCTTGAGCCTCTCTCTGTATTTTATTTATAGTAAGGAAAAGCCAGAAGGATGTAATTTTCTCCCTGACTCCCTGGACACTGCTCCAAAAGTGGGATATTTCACACCTTTTGCCTCTATGCTCTCACTTGCCTAGTGGTTATGGTTAGGCAATTATGACTAACTCAAGAACGTGCAAGTGCAGTCCCTAATCATAGTAAATAAACTTTCAAAATGTAATATGCCATTTACTTGCTCAGATACATTTTATCTAGATTATTTTCTAGGATGTCACCATCCTGTTGCATGTTTTTACAGTTGTCTATTTTCAGTATGATCCCTTTACCACTATACTATACCTAGTTTTTTTTTATTCATGTACACATTTCCTCTCCTAGTCCATGCATCAGGGCCGAGCTGAGGGAGAGGCAAAATAGGCTCCAGCCTCAGGGCGCAGTATAGGAGGGGGTGCACAACTCACTCAGCCATCATTCCCATATTGTGTTTGAAGCAGAGAGAAATAAGAAAAGGGGATACATGGCAGTGACTGAAAGCCAGCTAACTAGAGATTAGGGTGTTGGGGGACCTGGGGCGGAAGCAGGAAATTTGGGCGCATGAGGCAGGTGGACAAAAAGGGCGCCGCTATTCACTCCCATAATAAATATCGTTTAATGGGCGCCCAACAGGAAAAAAGGGCGCCGGAGAAAAATAACGTTTAAAAGTGGCGCCCGGAGACTTTTAATGTTTTATAACTGCTTCTCATGATTACACATTATTTAATGATTTATAATTTTTTACACATTATTTTTAAACGAAAAACAGTACAATCTTTTTTAAAACATTTTTAAACGAAAAATTGTAAAATGTTTCTTTTTTAAAACATTATTTTTAAACGAAAAACCGCACAATATTTTTTAAAATGTTATTAATGCTTATCACAGGGGGTCTTAGGTTTAGGCACCACCAGGAGGGTCTTAGGTTTAGGCACCACCAGGGGGGTCTTAGGTTTAGGCACCACCAGGGGGGTCTTAGGTTTAGGCACCACCAGGAGGGTCTTAGGTTTAGGCACCACCAGGGGGGTCTTAGGTTTAGGCACCACCAGGGGGGTCTTAGGTTTAGGCACCACCAGGGGGGTCTTAGGTTTAGGCACCACCAGGGGGGTCTTAGGTTTAGGCACCACCAGGGGGGTCTAGGGGTTAGGGATAGGTACAGGGAGGGCTCTGTGTGAGAGTCGGGTTAGGTATAGCTTTAGTAACATTCTTATTAATGTTTTATAAAACTTATTATAAATTTCACTTTTTAAACAGGGAAGATTAACGTTTTAACAATTGCTGATTTCATACACATTATTTAATGATTTATAATTTTATAAAACATTATTTTTAAACGAAATATAGCACAATTTTTTTAAAACGTGTTAACGTACGCGACCTGGGGCACCTCTAAAGGTGCCCATACACTCGTCAGATTGGCAGCAGAAAGATAATAAATGCATCTGATGATCTATCTGATGTGTTTTTAGAACATTTTTTACCAGGATAGAATTCCAATAGATTTCAGTTTGAAATCTATTGAAATTCGATCTGATGGCATTTTTTTGCCATCAGATTTCCATTAAGGCCAATGCAAACTGATAAGCAATCTCATCAGATCGCCCCAAATTTTCCACCCTGCTAGTTCGATGGAAATCCATCGAAATCGATCGAAATCGGCCATCGATCGGTCGATTGGCCAATCGATTTGCAAACGATCAATTGATCGATCGATCGGGATCGATCGGTCGGCCAGAAAATCGTGTGAGTGTATGGGCCCCTTTAGTCTAATAGCAATCTGTGTGTGACAGCTGGGGAGGGAGGGATGGATGGGGGCACTTTGGTGTCTCAGCCTTGGGTACTGGAGGAATTTGTCTTGGCTCTCCCCTGCATCCTTACTTTCTGTACCATCCTGGTTGGTGAATAGTGTCAAAAGCAAACTCCAATTCTATTACATCTGTTGCTATTCAAATATCTTAAGCTGAATACTGTAAGCGAAATACTGTATTTTGATTTAACTAGACTATATAAGAATATATAATTGTATAATGTCCCTTAGGATATAAACAAAGCGCTGATGTTAAGCTTACATGTTTTATAGATCTTGACTGAAGAGGCTGTTGATTTGGCCAGCTAGAATATGTATGTGGTGTGTAGTTAACCAGGTTACAGGTATGGCTTCTGAAGAGGAAATATCGGTAGTATATAAGATGATGATTTTGGGCTTTTGTACAACAGAAGCAGAAGACAGGGAGTGCTGGGCTGTGAAAGTGTTATTTAATTAATTGTTATGTTATAAAGGAAACAGGAATCAGTTTCAGTTACAATCAGCCATAGTTCAAAGGACAAGCATCATCATATCTAAAGAGGCCCTGCTTACAAAGACAGAAAGCAGAATTAAAATCACAATCCTTACAAAATTGTATCACCTTACAGTAAGTATAATACATATTTAACTGTTTTAAAGTGAAATCATCAGTAAGGATGTTCTCTGAAAATGTAAAGTTGTAGTGAGAGGGATATGGAGGCTGCCATATTTATTTCCTTTTAAAGGATACCCGAAGTGACATGTGACATGATGAGATAGACATGGGTCTCCATTCCACCTCCTACACTGTACTGTACTGTATCATGGGCACGGAATGGCCGCAAAATATTGCCACCCTATCCAGAGATGCCCTCCTTAGATGGGAACCCCTGGACAGCTCCAAGCCTTCATGGGGCTCCGCCCTGTGGAAGGCTGTCACCGCCCACGCCAATCACCTCGTCTTCAAGCGAGCACCGAACAAACGCTGCCACAGAGGAAGGAGGGCCGGGGCTCAGGTCCGACTCAAAAGAAAAGGTCTACGCTCTCCCGTCCCTGCCATCCTATTAGCAAATGTCTGCTCACTCTCCAACACACTGGACGAGCTGCTCCTCCTACTTGGAAGCAAACCCCATATCAGCAAAAACACCCCTGTTCTCTGTTTTACTGAGACTTGGCTGAGCGAAAGCACCCCCGACGACTTCCTACATGTACCAGGCTATAACCTCCTTAGAGCGGATCGCGATGTTGCCCTCTCTGGGAAAATGAGAGGGGGGGGGGCATCTGCTTTTACATCAACACCTCCTGGTGCTCCAACATCACCACTCTCAACAAAACCTGCACCCCTGATGTCGAGTTGCTGGCCATAAACTGCAGGCCTCAGTACTCCCCCAGGGAGTTTTCTTCCCTTGTCCTCGTCGGGGTCTACATCCCTCCCGATGCATGCTCCAAGACTGCCTTGCAAACCCTCAGGGACTGTATCTCGCGGTGGGAAACTGCCCTCCCGGAGGCCCTGTTCATCATCCTGGGCGACTTTAACAAGGCGAACCTACGACAGGAGATGCCCCGCTACAAGCAGCACATAACCTGCCCTACCAGAAACCTTAACACCATGGACCACTGCTACACGGCCCATAAGAACGCTTACAAGGCCATCCAGGGTGCCCCCCTGGGTAACTCCGACCATAACACAATTCACCTGATCCCCACTTACAGGAGGCTCCTGGAGACCTCTAAGCCCACCATCAAAACCATCAAAAAATGGACAGCCGAGGCAAAACTGGAGCTCCAAGCTTGCTTTGACACCACCGACTGGTCGATCCTGGAGGCACCCTCTCTTGATGAATGGGTCGTGAATGTCACCTCCTATATTAGCTTCTGCGAAGAAGCGTGTATCCCATCCAAGACCTTCAGGATCTTCCCCAACAATAAGCCTTGGTTCAACGACAAGCTCCGCCGACTTCGGAAACGCAAAGAGGAAGCGCACAGGTTGGGCTCCCCCGAAGAATACAGAGAGGCCAGGTATGCCCTGAAAAGAGAACTGCGATCAGCAAAGAGGGCCTACTCCGACAAGCTGGGGCTCTGCCTTCAATCAAACAACACACGGGAGGTATGGAAGGGCCTGAGAGCAGCCACGAACTTCAAACCCGTATCTTAGCCTGTGACCCCGAGCCCTCAGCTGGCGGAGGAGCTCAATGAGTTCTACTGCAGATTCGAGCGACAACCAAACCCGCTTGTGGACCAAACAGCCACGGCCAAGGTGACCCCCTCCTGGGGTGCACTCGGCGCCCTGGCTTCTGTTGCTGTCCATGAATTAGAGGTACTTCGGCACCTCCGTAAGCTGAATCCCAGGAAGTCCTGTGGCCCCGATGGAGTGTCGTCAATCTGCCTGAGAACCTGTGCTGATCAGTTAGCCCCTGTGCTCACCTCCTTATTCGGGCAGTCATTATCGAATGGTACAGTCCCCTCCTGTTTCAAGCGGTCTGCAATTGTACCAGTTCCTAAAAAACCTGGCAGCACTGAGCACAACAACTTCCGACCAGTGGCCCTAACCTCCAACATTATGAAGCTCCTTCAACGGCAGGTCCTTGCCCACTTTAAGAGGTTCACGGACGCCCACCTCGACCAGCTCCAATTTGCTTATAGGGCTAACAGATCCGTGGAGGACGCCATCAATGCCAGCCTGGCATACATCACTGAGCATCTAGACAACCCTTCCTCCTACGCTAGTATCCTGTTTCTGGATTCTAGCTCAGCGTTCAACACTATCTGCCCAGACATCCTGCTCACCAATCTGGCGCAGCTCGGAGTAGATCCCACCCTTCGAGCATGGATCAAGGACTTCCTGACTAACAGAACGCAACAGGTGAAGCTCGGCAACTGCTACTCCAGCGTTAGAACCACTAATACAGGGGCTCCTCAAGGCTGCGTACTGTCACCACTACTGTTCTCCCTCTATACCAACAACTGCATATCATCCGCGGACTCTGTGAAGGTCATTAAGTTTGCAGATGACACCACTATCATCGGCCTTATTGGAAGCAACGGAGGGCAGGAGTACCGCAGCTAAGTCGAGAGAATCTGTAACTGGTGCAGAGACAATAACCTAGTTCTCAATGCCGCAAAGACTGTTGAACTAGTCGTAGACTTCAGGAGGAACCCTCCCCCCCTCCCACCTGTACTCATTGGGGGTACCAAAGTCTCCTGGGTGACATCCGTGCGGTTCCTCGGCATGACTCTCACTAATAACCTGAAGTGGGGGCAGAACACCACCAAAATTCAGAAGAAATCTCAGCAGAGGTTGTTCTTCCTGCGTCAACTAAAGAGATTCGGCATGCCCAGGGAACTGCTGACCAGCTTCTATACTGCCATGATAGAATCCATCCTCTGCTCCTCAGTCATTGTCTGGTACGCGGGCGCAACGGCCAGCGATAAACACAAACTGCAGAGAGTCATAACTGATGCAGAGAGAATCATCGGGTCTCCTCTTCCACCTCTTGATCTCCTCCACTCCGCTAGGACGCTGAAGAGGGCCACGGTGATCTCCCGTGACCCTTCCCATCCAGGCAGTCGCTACTTCAAGCTCCTCCCACTGAGCCGTAGGTACAGGACTATACCATGCAAAACAACCAGACGGAAGAACATCTTCTTCCCCCAAGCTTTTCGGCTGCTAAACTCCAACTTCCCCCTGTCAGGCCCGCCTACTGGCAGGCCCTAGCGGTGGTCTCTCAGTCAGGTCCCGCTGTTGCCCGCCCTTGTCCTTGTTCTTGCCCAGGGACCGTACAGGGGCCACCACCATCATTATCATCATCAACATTATTATTATTATTATCAATATTATTATGGGACTGCTCCTGCACGGCAGGAAGAAAACACTTAAGGACAATCCGGGTCTGTCATGTATACCGTTACTATAGTGTGTATCTTGTCTTCTTATACTATGTCTATGCCATGTGTACCACAAATAATTCCGAATATAGCTCTTGCTGTATTTGGCAAAATAAATATGATTCTGATTCTGATTCTGATGTAGAGTGCCAAGCACACAGATAACTATGTTGTGTTCCTTTTTTTCTTTCTCTGCCTGAAAGAGTTAAATATCGAGTATGTAAGTGGCTGTAAAGTGTAGTGAGAGGGATATGGAGGCTGCCATATTTATTTCCTTTTAAAGGATACCCGAAGTGACATGTGACATGATGAGATAGACATGAGTATGTAGAGTGCCAAGCACACAGATAACTATGTTGTGTTCCTTTTTTTCTTTCTCTGCCTGAAAGAGTTAAATATCGGTTATGTAAGGGGCTGACTCAGTCCTGACACAGACAGGAAGTGACTACAGTGTGACCCACACTGATAAGAAATTCCAACTATAAAACACTTTCCTAGCAGAAAATGGTCTCTGAGAACAAGAAAGAGATAAAAAGGAGAATTTCTGATTAGTGAGGGTCACACTGTAGTCACTTCCCGTCTGAGCCAGGACTGAGTCAGCCACTTACATACCTGATATTTAACTCTTTCAGGCAGAGAAAGAAAAAAAAGGAACACAGCCTAGTTATTTGTGTGCTAGGCACTGTACATACCCATGTCTATCTCATTATGTCACATGTCACTTCGGGTATCCTTTAAATAATACATATTGCCTAGCTGTCCTGCTGGTCCTCTGCCTCTAATATTTTAAGCTATAAACGTGCATTGAGTATGTATATCAGGTGTTCAGATTAAGGTTTGACCTCAGAAGTCACATTTTAAGTGTGTGATTCAGACACTACTGAAGCTGTATAGAACAACAGGACAGCCATGTAACTGTCATTTTATAAAAGTAAATATGGCAGCCTCCATAACCCTCTTACTGCAGGGTCACTTTACCAGGTCGCTGTATTTCACTGTAGTAAAACAATTTTATCACTAAAGAGGTTTTAGAATAGTTTTAATGGTAACAATGAACCTCATTCTCCTCAACCAGGAGAACAAAATACTTTTTCTGGGCGGTGTCAGTTGCACATAACAAATGCAGTAAGTAGGTATATAAGGCATACCAGACAATGGACAAGGGTGTAGTCAACTTACACATGCTAACATTGTACAGGTTACTGCTTTAATGATCCAAAGTAAGTATGCATAATTAGATGCGAGGAGTTACAGCGAGTCACCTGCTGGTAGCCAGTGGAAGTCCATGTAAGGCTTCCTCCAAACCTGGTCGAACATATTCTACTCCAAAAATAAATTCTTACTTAGCTAAGCTACAAGAGCGGATGAATGACAACTGGTTGAAAATGAATGCTGACAAAATTGAGGTCCTTGTTGTCCAAGGCCAGCGCATGGCATCGAAACAGCTCTATTCTAAATCAACACCAATCAGGAAGGGGTATTCAGACATAAACAGCTCCGACCTTGTGCGCTAATAGATGGTGAATTGAGCTTCAGAAACCAAATCTCGGCTGTAGTCAAAACCTCCTACTTTCATCTGAGGAATATGTATACACATGTGACTCATCCAACACCAGACCACTTATACCAGCATAGATATACAATCAATACACATAGATATGACTCAGAGTGACTGGGTTAAGAGAAATAGGAAAAAGGAGAGCAGAACCCATCTGCACCCAAGTCTCACCTCAATGAGTCATAAACACCAGGGGTATATATGATTAAAATAAATATCATTTATTAATACACTTAAATAGTTAATGTCGGACATACAGTTTTAGGTGATCTGAGTGTCTGGGCAGCTGAGGAAAAAAGATGTCGTTATATAGCAGCAGATATACAACACTAGGCCATAATTCAAACCAAGGGATAATAGCATTGCACTCCAAATGTTAGAAAGTAACCCATATGGCTAAAAGGTCCTTGATGTAAGGGTGCTAAGATGCAAAGAAAATTATACAGTAGCAGTGATAAGTTGACATACAGTTCCTGACCATGAGCAGGCAACCGATGGTATCATATAGTTCCTGTCCACAAGCAGGCAACTCGTAGTGCAAAAAAGACTCCTGTCCACAAGCAGGCAGTTGATGGTTTTGGAGGATCAGGGATTGCCTATAGGCCAAGATGGAGCCCAAACTTTCAGGTAAGCAAGTATTGTAACAACAAAGATCCAACTCTAAGTTCCCGTCCAAAAGCAGGCAACTGTGTTTCAAAAGGATCTCGAGATGTAGTGAGGAACCACTGTATCCTGGAAATGCAGTATTGTAGCCAAAAGAAGCAATCCAAAGTTCCTGTCCAGAAGCAGGCAACTGATGTGGATAGTAAGGTTGATGTTTAGTGATTCAGTAGTATCCACCGTTAGCATATAGTAGCACATCACATATTCATTGCATCATACAAACAAGGTGTAGCATCCATAGGATCAACTGGTAGCTCAATATGAGTGATATATAACAGTCCCAATGTGAGGCAATAGAATAGGCCTCAACACATATGGTGAGAGAAGTTTAAGGTGCTGTTGCAGGCTTACATGTCCTTGTATTGATGCCAGGTGTCATCCTCCATGAGGGATCGTAAGTGGTGCTGCTATACAGTATCCTCAAGCCGCCCAGACCTTGTCTACCGGTTTCGCCGAAAGATTCGGCTCATCAGGACACAGACCGGCAAGTGTGTATGTTAGGGACGGTCTCCGAACGCCTTAAATGGCGTTTTACGTCGAGGAGGCCCAAGCCGCGTGACTTCCGTGGGCGCGGCTTCTGCGCTCCAGCGTGGTCCGTCTGGCCGGAACTGACGCACGCACGCACGCCCAATGCGCACTCTGCGCTGTTCCGGCCGGTAGCCTGGCGACAGAATGGGCTGGGCCAGGGGCCGGACAGTGCTCGCCGATCCCGCCACTCCCCCCCGCCAGGCTAAGTGCTGTATGCGAAGGCGAAGAACGGAGCAAGCCCCAAGGAAGGAAGGGAAAAAAGACAAACATACATTTAAGGGAAGAGGAAGGGGAGGAAAAAAGGAGCATGCTCCAAGAAACATCGCCTCCACACAGCACAACGGACTCTTAAGGAAACCGAGCCTGAAACAAAAGATACTATGTTGGATCAAATTGTCATATTCCTCATACAAGAGACACATGAATACATTGTTATTAAAGACATCTAATGTCAATGGGAAAAAATTGTACTATAAGAAAGAATGTATATGAACCATCAAAAGAGAAAGGCTGCAAAATTATAAGGAATGCAGCCCTAAATTTGGGGTGCCGCAAGCGGCCCCCCCCCCGTCCAGCCCGGAAGGCCCCAAGCGGGGGCGGAGGTGCACCAAACCCCCCCACCCATCCCCACCCCCCCGTCATATCCCCCAAACCACCCCAGCCCCCAAACCCGCACATCACCCTCTCAAAAGCTTTATATAACTCAAAGGAAAGGGGCATATTTATGTCGTGATTATGGACAACGAACAATATGAAGAGATGTGCTTGCGCATCTTGAGGAATCGTGAATGGTATTCAAGGGCCTCCGCATCCAATGTGCTGAGGGACCAGGTGGCGCTTTTTTCCATCATTGATCACGCAGCCAGCCAGAATATTATTTCTCCACAGACAGCTGCGTTTCTTAAAATTCAACACCCTACAATACCAACGTTTTATGCGTTGCCCAAGGTGCACAAATCTTTGGTGCACCCTCCGGGAAGACCGATTATATCGGCCTGTGGCTCCTTGACGGAAAATATAAGCAAATACCTGGATTTCCACTTGCAAAAACATGTACAAACACTGCCCTCATATGTACAAGATACCTCTCACATGCTTCGGGTTCTTGATGGGGTGTGTGCGCCACCTGGTGCCCTCTTGGTCGCATTGGATGTTGAGGCCCTCTACTCGAGTATACCCCACGGTGGGGGGCTCCGCACCGTGGCTAGATACTTAGATACCTTACCTTGCACAGAGAAGGATCATTCCTTCTTTCTTCTCCAACTATTGGAATTTTTACTTACACACAATCATTTTGTGTTTGGTACCTCCCACTACCTCCAGGTGCAGGGAACGGCGATGGGGACAACATGTGCCCCGTCGTACGCTAACCTGTACCTGGGGGGGTGGGAGGCTAAAATATTTTCTAATGATGACATTGTCGAGTACCTGTGTCACATTGATGTGTGGCACAGGTACATCGACGATATTTTTATGTTGTGGACCGGAGGGGAAGAACTCCTCCTAGAATTTGTGGACATGCTAAATACTAACACCCTGAATTTAAAGTTGACATGTACTTTTGACAAAATATCATTGCCCTTCCTCGACCTCCAAGTGGGGGTAAAGGAAGACGGGACCATCACTACAAAGCTGTATCGGAAGCCAACTGCCTCTAATGCTATATTGCATGCAGGAAGCTTTCACCCTGCACACCTAATCAATAGCATACCGGTGGGTCAATATTTAAGAGCCAGAAGAAATTGCTCCAGCTTGGAGGATTTCAAGCTGGAAGCAACGGAACTAAATTCTAGATTTAAGGCTAGAGGATACTCGGGGTCATGTATCAAAAAGGCCTATAAAAGAGCAGTGGACTCAGATCGAGACACTTTGATTGTCCAGAGAAAGCCCAAGAGAGGGAACAGTTTCCTTGATACTGTTCCCCTCATTACTAAGTATAATAAACAACAGTACCAATTTTATAGAATTCTAAAGAGACACTGGCATGTCCTCACTGATGATGTGAGGATACGCCAATGTGTTTCAGACAAACCGAAATTGACATTCAGGAAAGCTCCTACTATTTCAAATAAACTCGTTAGAAGCCATTACCAAGGGAATCAACAAGGAGACTCATGTACTGATTGGGGGATATACAGATGTGGCTCCTGCAATCAGTGCCCTTATATTAAGGTGGGTCGACTCAATGTCTTTCCACATGTAAATCGGACTGTAAAAATTAGACATTTTATCAATTGTGCCACAGAGGGTGTCATATATGTACTTTGGTGCGTGTGTGGCGCCTTCTATATAGGCAAAAGGACTAGGAACTTACGTCGCCGAATCTATGAACATGTCAACGACGTGGTGAGCCATAATCTTGGCTCGCCGGTCGCAAGACATGTCATAGCATGTGAATTGAATCCATTCAATAAAATTTCTTTCAGTGCTGTGGATAGGATACATCCACCTCTGAGAGGAGGTGACTTTGATAGGATCCTGACACAGCGTGAGTGTCGTTGGATCTATAACCTCAAGGCAACTAAATCCCCAGGACTTAATGATAGCCTAAAATATGCCCCTTTCCTTTGAGTTATATAAAGCTTTTGAGAGGGTGATGTGCGGGTTTGGGGGCTGGGGTGGTTTGGGGGATGTGACGGGGGGGGGTGGGGATGGGTGGGGGGGGTTTGGTGCACCTCCGCCCCCGCTTGGGGCCTTCCGGGGCTGGACGGGGGGGGGCCGCTTGCGGCACCCCAAATTTAGGGCTGCATTCCCTATAATTTTGCAGCCTTTCTCTTTTGATGGTTCATATACATTCTTTCTTATAGTACAATTTTTTCCCATTGACATTAGATGTCTTTAATAACAATGTATTCATGTGTCTCTTTGTTCTATTTTTGTATGAGGAATATGACAATTTGATCCAACATAGTATCTCTTGTTTCAGGCTCGGTTTCCTTAAGAGTCCGTTGTGCTGTGTGGAGGCGATGTTTCTTGGAGCATGCTCCTTTTTTCCTCCCCTTCCTCTTCCCTTAAATGTATGTGTGTCTTTTTTCCCTTCCTTCCTTGGGGCTTGCTCCGTTCTTCGCCTTCGCATACAGCACTTAGCCTGGCGGGGGGGAGTGGCGGGATCGGCGAGCACTGTCCGGCCCCTGGCCCAGCCCATTCTGTCGCCAGGCTACCGGCCGGAACAGCGCAGAGTGCGCATTGGGCGTGCGTGCGTCAGTTCCGGCCGGACGGACCACGCTGGAGCGCAGAAGCCGCGCCCACGGAAGTCATGCGGCTTGGGCCTCCTCGACGTAAAACGCCATTTAAGGCGTTCGGAGACCGTCCCTAACATACACACTTGCCGGTCTGTGTCCTGATGAGCCGAATCTTTCGGCGAAACCGGTAGACAAGGTCTGGGCGGCTTGAGGATACTGTATAGCAGCACCACTTACGATCCCTCATGGAGGATGACACCTGGCATCAATACAAGGACATGTAAGCCTGCAACAGCACCTTAAACTTCTCTCACCATATGTGTTGAGGCCTATTCTATTGCCTCACATTGGGACTGTTATATATCACTCATATTGAGCTACCAGTTGATCCTATGGATGCTACACCTTGTTTGTATGATGCAATGAATATGTGATGTGCTACTATATGCTAACGGTGGATACTACTGAATCACTAAACATCAACCTTACTATCCACATCAGTTGCCTGCTTCTGGACAGGAACTTTGGATTGCTTCTTTTGGCTACAATACTGCATTTCCAGGATACAGTGGTTCCTCACTACATCTCGAGATCCTTTTGAAACACAGTTGCCTGCTTTTGGACGGGAACTTAGAGTTGGATCTTTGTTGTTACAATACTTGCTTACCTGAAAGTTTGGGCTCCATCTTGGCCTATAGGCAATCCCTGATCCTCCAAAACTATCAACTGCCTGCTTGTGGACAGGAGTCTTTTTTGCACTACGAGTTGCCTGCTTGTGGACAGGAACTATAGGATACCATCGGTTGCCTGCTCATGGTCAGGAACTGTATGTCAACTTATCACTGCTACTGTATAATTTTCTTTGCATCTTAGCACCCTTACATCAAGGACCTTTTAGCCATATGGGTTACTTTCTAACATTTGGAGTGCAATGCTATTATCCCTTGGTTTGAATTATGGCCTAGTGTTGTATATCTGCTGCTATATAACGACATCTTTTTTCCTCAGCTGCCCAGACACTTAGATCACCTAAAACTGTATGTTCGACATTAACTTTTTTAAGTGTATTAATAAATGATATTTATTTTAATCATATATACCCCTGGTGTTTATGACTCATTGAAGTGAGACTTGGGTGCAGATGGGTTCTGCTCTCCTTTTTCCTATTTCATCTGAGGAACATTGCAAAAATTAAACATCTCATTCCCCCAGGGGATCTTCCAGCCCTAGTTCTTGCCTGTATCACATCACGGCTGGACTACTACAATGCTCTCTATGCAGGCCTACCAAATAAGGACCTGTACCACCTGCAGCTTGTACAGAATGCTGCTACCAGATTACTAGCAAACCAGCCTCACCACTGCCACATTATTTTTCTCTCACTGCACTGGCTTCTTGTAAAATGGAGAATACTTTTCAAAATTGCACTGTTGACATTCAAATCCCTTCACAATTTGGGCCCTGGATACATGAAGGACTTGCTGAATTTGCACCACACCCCTCACAACCTCAGGTCAGCAGGATCCATAAACTTGGTCGCTCCCAGAGTGCACCTCAAAACCTATGGAGCCAGAGCTTTCTGTCATACTAAACCTACCCCTTGGAATTCCCTACCACAGTAAAGACAGCCCCATCCCTGGAGCTATTCAAATTCAGACTGCAAAGCCATCTGTTTAGCCTGTCATTTTGTTATGGAGCCTGAATGGAGGGACAGGTGATAACCACAATGTGCAGCGATACAGACACCAAGACCACAACATAAAGTGCACAGTAAGGTGTTATTGTGAACAAACAGTGTATAATATAATACAAATAAGATGCAATCACATGCACAGCAAGCCATGTACAAAACAGCCAGGGAATGCAGTGACAAATATATACAATGATGCAGCCACATGCACAACAAGCTATGTACAGACAACCAGGGAATGCATTGACAATAATGCAAATATGATGCAAACATATGCAAACACAATATATATATATATATATATATATATATATATATATATATATATATATATATATATATATATATATATATATATAATATGTATACAGTGAAACTCCCACAAACCAGACAAACAGTGTGCAGACATAAGACCCCAACCCTGACTATATGACTAACTATTTACAAGCAAATATACACTGGATAGGATAATATATATATTCAATAGAGCTGTATCACAGGGAGCAGGCAAAGACAGATCAAGACGAAATATCAGGGTCAGCAGCGGTAAATCAGATATAAACAAGATACAGAGCAATGAGCAGAGGCAAAGTCAGAACTAGCAGGGTTCAGCAACAGGGAATCAGATCAAGCAAACAAGTTACAAGGATCAGTAATCAGGTAACAGGAGTGACCATGAACTCAAACCTACAAAGAAAAACATTCTGGCAATTACTTGGAGGAAAAGGCAGCCTTAAATAGTCCTTGAAACAGGAAGCAGCTGTTGGTAATTGATCAAAGTCCCACCAGAGGCCTCTGCAGGCCAGACCAAGAATTGCAAGTCCTTTGCACAGGCAGCATACAGCCACCTGCTGGTGGAAGGCAGAACTCCAGGGCTGCTGAATGTCCATAAAGCCCTCTGCTGGTGGCACAGCGAAAGTCCAGGATAGACCTAGTCAATACCACCAGCAGGCAGGAGAAGACAATACATGATTCCTAACACATTTGCAGACATATAGAGTTCGATGAATCATAATTGACAAAATAAACTACTGGCAGTTGAACAGCATATACTGGTAGTGTGCGGTGTTTTTTTCTATAGTTTGATTGACCAGTGCTAGTACCTGCCTATGGTTGCAAAGTTCTAGATATGTGTAGTGGTTTCTGATATAGAATTTGTCCTCTGTACTGCAATTTACCAATCACCCAATTACTGGTCTAACCCCCCCCCCCCCCCCCACGAGCAGCATGCAGGACTTTAATTGTATAAAAAGTTCTATAACAAAATTCTATAACAACTATCTGCAGTTTCCTGGTTTGCTCAAATCTATCCGACTACCATCTACAGCTATTTCAAATCTCAGACTAAAACAAGTATAATGACACTTGTCTAACTTGTGAAGCTTGAAAAGATATAAACTTTTACTTCTAAGCACATCATTCACTAAATGGTTTCATTCCAATGTGTATCAATGAGTTGATGGTTAACCCGAGTCTTTCAAATTGGACAGAAAACATGCTCTGAATAATGTGAATGCTTACTGACTCAGCAGAATGTGTTCTGCCCATGTTCAGTTCACATGTGGCCTCTTTCAAGCATGTCCAGCAAACCAGAGCTAAATTACACAATTAGATAACTGCACTACTACATTTTTTTTAAATAATCCTCTGCTGCTATATTACTTTAAAATGTAAAAACTGCCAATTACAAATAGGCAGCAAGTAAGCCATACAGTTCTCCTCTGTGACAAGCCCAACGCTGACAGCAGTGGCATCAGTATACTAAGGCAAGGGGGGGAGGTAAGCTAATTCTCTCGATAAGATGGTCCCATTCAGCAATCGGTGATCATTGGTTAATAGCCACAGTGACCTCTCAGTCCCCTTAACACCAACAGTGAGGAGGGGACTTTTGGTTCCGGTGCCCGCATGGAAGGAAGCTTCTGAGCAGAGCTCCGATCAGCTGGTCAACAAACAGCAGTAAGGCTTGTTCACACCTAGGGCGTTTCTGGAGTTTTTTTAAGCGCTGGCGATTTCAGAAAACTCCCTAAAAGCGATTGGGCAATGATTCCCTATGAGAGTGTTCACATATGAGCGGTTTGATTCCGATCCGCTCACCAAAACACTGCCTGTACCATTTTCTGGGCGATTTGCCTATAATGGAAGGTATAGGGAAATCGCAAAGCACTTGAAAAAGCGCTTTGTATAGCGATTTCCCAAGCGCTTTCATGAATAAATTCATTGTATTTATTCATTTCTGGGTACAAGAGTTCTCTTCCTGACGTCAGGAAGTGAAAAAAACATCCCTCTGCAAAAGCGCTTAATAAAGTGCTTTATACAGCGCAGGGAAATGCGATTTTTTAAATAAAAAAAAAAATTGCTCAGAGCATGAAAAAGCACGAGCGATTTATGATGTGAACAAGGCCTTAAAGCTGCAATTAGATGCTGATCCTCTGCTAAGTTGGGACAGTGGCACACACATCCAAAGACCTCCTCACCCCAGCACATGGAGTGATACCTGCTCCGCTCAGTGTGCAGTGAACCGAGAACCTCCTCTGCAGACACCGAGACATCAAAGATAGCACCACCTGATAAGCCTGACAAACGTGCACCAAAGTCAGCATGCAAGGAGGCAGGGGGAAGACTTGGGACGCAGACTCTGAGGTGGAAGATGGACCCAGGCTGCAGCTTTGGGGAGCAGATCACAGGCTAATTGCCAGAGAGGTAGCTCTTAAAGCGGTGTAAAACCCTGACATAATTAATAAAAACACTTTTTATATGCCATACGGTTAGCATATTTGCTTTTGTGCATAAGTATTATTCATTTAGAAATTATACATTCCTAAACTACACTTATTTTACTCTGAGAGCTGACTTTGCATTTTATTTATAACTGCTTTATTCATCCTCTAACTTAATCAGAAAGCATTTATGCTTGTCTTACTTTGTTCAGGGGACCTGGCAGTGTGAGAGAAGGCTTTGTTTACATTTCTCACTTGATACAATTAAACACAAGATAACATTATGTAAAGTTCAGAACCAGCCAGCTCTGCTGGAAGGGAAGCTTCTAAAGCCTGTGTTAACCCTTTGAATGCAGTTCTAGTAAAAAAAAATGCTGGTTGTATATAATATGCTGTAAATAATCTATTAGAGCAAAGAAGAAATGCTGGGTTTCATTCCGCATTAAGATTACGCCTGATTTAAAAGCCATAGTGGAAGGGGCAGTAACGAAGTCCCTTGCTAGCGTTAATAAGCAACTGCAGAAGCATACTGAATGGTTAGATGAATCAGAAAATAGAGTGGTTCAGTGTGAGGAGGACATTGTAGTAATGTCTTCAAAACTGGAGAAGACATTGTGTGAAAATAAAAGTATGAGGGACAAATTGGACAACCTGGAAAATCGGTTGAGGCGCAACAATCTTAGAATTGTTGGGCTTCCAGAATCCCATAGTGAAACCACTAGAACCACAACTCCTAGGTATAAACACCTCTGTAGAGGTAAGAGAGAACAAAGGTTCGGTCCCCTAGGAGGTACTAATTCTGATTACCCCAGGCTAGTTATAATGCGCTAACGGGACTATGTAATGACAAGATGAAGATACTTAACACATATAAATCAAGATGGGAGCCCTTACTTTTACAAGACGCCCCTCTGCGATAATTCAATGATTATTCTGCGGAAGTCACTAAGAAGGGACAGCTATTTGGAGCAGTGTGTACAGAGCTCTATAAAAGGCAAGTGAAGTTTGTCCTGCTCTATCCTGCAGTGCTCCGCATAACAGAAAAAGAAGGGGGTACCACGTTTTTCAAAGAACCTAAAGAAGCCAAAAAATATTTCCGAGACCAGTTTCCACGGTCACCAGAACCTGCGACCTGACTATTACCCACAGGTACGGTTATCTGCTGTTTTGAGGAACAGGGCTACTAATTACTGGATGCCCATCAGGGATTGCACATTTAAATGTGGCAGGTTTTTCTTAAATCTTCAGACAGTTATTGATATTATTGGTGAATAAAATGGTGGCAGTACAGTTTGCGCCAAGATGACATGTGGGAAAAAAGAGAAGTCCCAGACAAAGACGTGGAATTTGCTCTCTCCCTAATGTGATACAAGGAAACAGACTGATGGGTAAAAATGCAAATGTCTTTGTCTTGGTGGATATGAGGTGTGATGTGAACCAGGTGATCCTGTATGCAATCATTTTGTGAAAATGGACAACATGGTGTCCCCCCCTCCCAAGCCCCTTTTAACCCCTTGTCACCCATGAAAGCTGGAATAGCCAGAATGTGGAGCCCGGACCACATGGGGCTCCGCACTTTGAGCTATTCTAGCCTGCATGGTATGGGGGGCTCTGGAAGAGAGGGGCAGCCAATGCTCCCCCTCTCACCCAGGGCCCTTGTTCTATCCACAGACAAAGAGCTCTTTCCTACCTCCATTGGAAAAGGTGGGGGAGTCAACTTTCTGGTGGGGGTTCATGGTGGAATATGAGGGTCCCCTTTAACAAGGGGAGCCCCAGATGCCTGCCCGCTCCCTAGGTGACATGAGTACTGATGTACCCTTTACCTATTTTCACAAACAGTTTAACAAATAAGTAAAAACCCAACAACAAAAAAGTCCTTTATTAATCTAAATTAACAATAATTTCTTTTTCATTAACGGTCCAATGCCAGTATCCTCTAAGGGCCCGCACCACCGTTAATCCTGACGAACTCTTGACGCTCAATGGCCATAGACGGGACTTGGAACGTGAAAATTGGCTTCTAAAACAAACATTTTCACCCCATAGTAATGTCAACAAAATGGTTACTGGTGATTCCCTAGTCCCCCGGAGGCTACACTAAAGTGGCAGAATGAGAATTTTTTCACATGAATGGGTGACCAGGGTATCCCCTGCCCTGGTCCCCCGCTACATGTGAATCTCCGTTGGCCATTTTGTTGAGGCCACCATGGCTGAAAATTCTTGTTTTAGAAGCCAATTTTCTTATTCCCAGCCATTTTGTTAATTCATGCTTGCTGAAAATTCTTGTTTCTTGTATCTGAATCAAATGCTTGCATGGCAGAACAAAACACGGTATTCAGAACAGAGCAATTTTTGAGATTTTACTTTGAACAGCCAAATTCCTATGGGAAAATCAGAACTCGGAACTGTTCCGATTCCAATAGTTCATCCCTATTAACCACTAACCAGCAGTGTATGAAAGGACAAATGGGAACAAAAGGGAAAATGCAAAAAAATTTAATATTCAATAAATATAAAACCATGCTAAATGTCCTCCACGAGACAAACTGCCAATAAATAATGCTTTTCTTCTAAATTACCAGTAGTTGAAATGCTATGTTAGCTGCCAATCATAAACAGGATGTGTAATCCTCTAAAAGAGGGTCCCAAAAGTTTTGCTAATGTATTTCTGTGTTGAGGTAACTTTAGCATCTAAGGCTAAGTTTCGCCTTAGATGCTTGCCTGTGGATCCAAATGGCGCATGGGAGAGGAGTGGAGGTGTTGTAATGGTCGAATAGACTGTAGCTAAGCGACCAAAGTACACAGAGCAGTGGAATTTTCCAGAAGCCCCACGCGGCCTGTCGGAAGCTACAGCGCAGACACAAAGGGGCAGAGCTAGAAGGGTGTAGCCGGATGGAACTGGTTAGAGCCAGCCAGAGCGCACAAGAGAGCGAGAGAGAGCGGAACTTGGGAAGACAGGAGGCAGTGGTGAGGAGAGGGAAAAGGAGGCCACGAGAGAGGAGAGCAGCCGCAGCAGTCATCCCAGAGACTAAGAGGGGACCCGGCGGCTACTCAGAGACTACAGTGGAGCAAGTAAGGCAGAGGCAACCCGGCCAGACAGTGACTAGAGACCAGAGGCAGCGTGCAGAGTCCATCCGGACAGAAAGGACCCCGGCAGCCAGATGAGTATTAGGCCTGAGAGCCAACTACAAGTTACAGTGTGTGTTCAGTTAGTAGCCAGTGTTCAGCGGAGGCTTGCTGAGATAGAAAGGTTTTTAAGAGAAACTGTAACCAAGGATTGAACTTCATCTCAATCAGTAGCTGTTACCCCCTTTCCCATGAGAAATATGGCTTATTTTGTGGCGAAACCCCTCCCACAGTGTGATGTCAGCACTAGGGTTTACCTCCCTTAAAAATCCCTAGGGAATGCAACTATAATTGAATCATGAACATGCACATGGGATCATGAACAGCTGAGAAAAAATATCAACAGACATTCATACCATCATAAACGAGGTATTACTGAGCATGAATCATATTCCAAGCCAAAATTGCAAAAATACTAAATCATAATAAAAAAAACAAACAAAACATTTCCATATATCAGAATTTATGATGCTATAATATAATACAAAGCAACAGGGTACTCTGGCATGTCTGTCTATTGTAATGTGCAGCCTGCTTTTAGGCCTCCTTCACAGTGGGACGGTGCGTTTGATGCGAAGTTAAGGTCGCATAATGTGCCCCTAATGCAACGCATTGAAAGACTATAACTTGGACGTTATAGTATATTCTTTAGCCCTGCGTTTGGTGCGCCGTTTTCGTCGCACAGTGATGGAACGAAAAACGGTGCATGCGTTACATTACAATAACAAAACACATTACTGAGCATGTGCAACACACACAACGCAGCAGATTTATTGCTAAACGCACACCATGCAGCACTTTCTAAATATTGCTACACGTTACACACAACGCAACGTGTGCACTGTGATTGTTGCACAGACTTAATATTGCTGTGCGTTAGTCAACATTAAAACATTTTCTAACGTGCGACTTTAACGTCGCACTGTGAAAGAGGCGTTAGGATGGTAAGTAGGTATCATAGGTGATAATACCTACAGGAGGCTTGTCACGCCACCTTGGCTCAACGTATATTTGCAAATATGTGGAACTAATCCTGTTTTAATGGCAATTAGAGGCATTTATTCTTTGCAGGTCTCTGAAAAGCCAACCCTTCATTTTTCCTTGTGTTCTGGATGCACGCTTAGAATATCATCCGTTACTGACAGAGCTATGTTGGGTTAATTTTTAAGTTTAAAAAAATAGATATCAAAGTAGCTGCAGAAAATGGATTAAATTAAATTGTCTTTTTAGAAATGTGTTTCTAAGGGCTGTTTTCCTGTGTGAATCGGCAAAATTGCATTGCAATCGCATCACACCAATGGAAATGTTCTCACCCAATTTCCATGTCTTGCAGGATCTATTGTTTTGCAATGCACAAGCAATCAGAATGCGCCCCACCTCGCCATTTTATGCACCAAGCAAATGTGCCTAACTGTCTCAAATAATGTTTCTTCAATGAGTGGGTATTAGTAATATCAACAATCGATGCCAAAATCTCCAACAAGAGAAAAGTTGACACCAAAGGAAAACAATTTAATGAATCATGGGAAAGCAAATGTAAATCTTAACTATTTGGCTCGCAAATTAAGGTCCCCACTAATTATCCAAACTTTTATGTCCAGTCTATGTAATATAATGGACTGGCCAAAGTATACATTAAATGTACAGTAGACACACAGTTTTCCATTTTACTACATATATTTGGTAAGATTGGACAAAAAAGATTGGATCATTAGTGGCCACTTTTAGACTGTGTGTTAAGGGGCCCATACACTGGTTAATTTTAGCCAATCAATTGATTCTATAGAATCGATCGATCAGAAATCGATTCTTTCAAATCGATCGATTGGCCCATAGAGTTGCATTGAATCTAATGGTGCAATTATGCATTTAGATCGATTTTCAATAGATTTCATTCTTAAATCTATTGGAAATCTGTTCCTAGTGCATGGCCCACATCAGATAGATTCCTGTTAGATTTTTACTTGACAGGCATCTGACAGAAATCTATCTGATGGTAGAATCTGCTGCAAATCTATAAGTGTATGGCCACCTTTAGATTTTGGCTCCTTATGTGATTGCATTTGACAACCCTAATGCTGGGCATACACGAGTCGACCGGCGGCTCGATTAGCCACCAGATCGACTCCCGCCGCATCCACTATCATCCCCACGGCCGCACGGATCGATTCCCGCTCGTCCCCGCGGGCGCTTCCTTATCTTCCGCTCGATTCCCCGCTATTGTCCGCCCGCGGGGATCGAGCGGGGAATCGATCCGGCGGGTCATCGGACCTGTCGGATATTATCAATCGAGCCATCAGCGGCTCGATTGATAAGGAACAATCCATCCGTGTATGCCCAGCATGAGGGCCCATACACTCAGCCGATTTTTGACGATCGATCGATTGGTCGATTGCAAATCGATTGCCCAATCGACCGATTTGTGGCAGATTTCGATCGATTTCAATCGATCAGGCAGGCTGGAATATCTAGGTCGATCTGTTGAGATTGCTTATTTTGCATTGGCCCTAATGGAAATCTGATGGCAAAAAAATGCCTTCAGATCGATTTTCAATAGATTTCAAACTGAAATCTATTGGAAATCTGTTCCTAGTAAAAAATGTTCCTAAACACATCAGATAGATCAGAAATCTGTGGATCTGCTGCTAATCTAACGAGAGTATGGCCACCTTTAATCTGTTTGTTCACATCTATTGTGTGGGAGCTGGTTAGACACTGCTATTTATTGTCCTGCAGCTTCCTCTAAAGGTGGCCATACACTCGTTAGATTAGCAGCAAATAGATCTTCAGTAGATTTTCTGATATATCTGATGTGTTTAAAAACATTTTTTACTAGGAACAGATTTCCAATAGATTTCAATATGAAATCTATTGAAACTCGATCTGATGGCATTTTGTTGCCATTAGATTTCCATTAGGTCCAATGCAAAATGATAAGCCATCTCCAGAGATAAGACAAATTTTTCCAACATGTCAGATCGATTGAAATCGATCAAAATAGATCGGAATCAGCCGCAAATCGTTCGATTGGGCAATCAATTTGTGATCGATTGGTTGATCGATTTTGATCGATCGGCCAAAAATCATCTGAGTGTATGGGCCCATTAAGTGTGGGACTACCCCTAACCCACTTAAAAAAAAGGGATTGTTGGATGAAAGAAATATACAGGGAGCACTGGATTATTAAAATATGAATTTAAATTGTATTTAATTCTATTCTTATTTAAAGAATAGGAAATTTATACCCACATGTCTGTCATAAATTAAATATACACAGTGTATTAACAGTTTTTGACCATCTCCATGCATATTATTTACTCACATTCTTTGGAGCACCCCTTTAAATGCAAAACATATATATATCAGTAGTAAAAAGGGAGACAAATTTGCATATGTATAAAACTTGGTTCAAAGATATCACTTGACGTATTCCTGTTTCAAAAATCCATGTTTCCAACAGTTACACAGTCCTGTAAAAATAATTCCTTATCGTTTCTTAAAATCCTTTTGCTCTTATCTTAATACTATTATTACAGTACTCTACGAGGTTCCTAAACATATAGCAGAAATTCCAGAGGATAGTTGTCGATCGGACATAAATGTCATCTAATATTTAAATTCCACATAATATTCCACCTTGAATGCCCCTCTTGGGGTTAACTTACAGTTCCGCTTCAGCTTTTGCTGGCATTAGTGATGATCTTCAGACAGAGTCCCGGCCAGCGGCTCTGTCCGCAATGACAGGGTCCGCTCGCTACACCGGCTCACGCTGGCTTTGTTTCCGGAAGCTGCGGTCTCCTGCCTGTGATGTCACTTCCCCCGCGTCCTGGTTATCTTTTTGCATGCCTCCTTGCGTTCCAGAAGTCCTTGCATTCCACCTTGTACTTCCTATTGTGGATTATGTAACCACTGTATTCGCTGCTTCTGTAAGAGCTGGATATGCACTACAAGTACCCACAAGTCTTCAGGGCGCTGTGGTATATTCAGATCAACATGTTTCAACAGACATTGGCTGTCTTCTTCAGGATCATTCTATTTTTTCACATCTGATTACATACAAGATATTTTCTAAAAATATATTTAAAAAAATGTACAGGAGTTTAAATGTTTTACTTTTTAACATGTCCTTATTAGTCAGCAGGGCTACTGATTGGGATAGGAGTCCTCTTCTTAACTTGATTTCTTCCATTTAACAAGATTCCAGGATCTATAAAATGCCCCTGCACTATAGATACACCAGGTTTAGTATTTTTTCTCCAGATTTTTGATGTCTAAACCTACCTAGGTGCATCTTATAATCCGGAGCATCTTATATTTTGAAAGATACGGCAGTAAAAAAGGATAATCACTCTCCTCGACCGCAAGTTTTCTAACAGACAAGATGTTAGTTATTGAAAAGTGACATTTCTGAGTATTTTTTAATTTTTCTTACACAAAGTATATTATCAGAATCTTGCAGATTTTACATGAATGACTGCTGGGAAAACAGAGAGTTAAAATGTTTGGTATACTGGTCCTTTAAGTACACTGAAAACTAACATGTTATGATAGAATAGGTTGACTGTGCACCTTTGTCAAAAAATTAAACATCCCGGTGTTTTTCAGTGTATTGACTGAAACATTGTGTGAATCATATGATGAAATTATTCATCACATTGTCTGGGTACATATGCCTGAACTGGTTATTCTGGTTTCTCTTCTGGAGATTTTCCCTCCCTCTTCAGATAATGCTCAATCAAATGCAAAAATGCCAATATTAAGGTTGTCCCCATTCCACTAAAATACCCTTATATATAGTGGGATAAATGGAAGATGACATCTCCCTGGGGCTTGTGTTTGTGACCCTATAAATCACAGTTCTAAGATGGTAAAACAGACCTAACTACAAGCTATCTCTTCCTGAAGTATATATTTATCTCCCTGCCTCTGTCTCTACCTCCTATCACACATACAACACAAGATGGAGTGATAAACCTCTAACTCCACCCCTCCTCCTTTATAACTGTCTGTGGTTGCATCTCTTCTGGTAGGTTGCTGGAGTTTCCCATGCATCCTGAGAGAAAATAATTCCCATTCCACGTGGAAAATTTTGGTAAGCAAGAAAGGCCCAATTTGCAGCAAGATCCAACTTTGTATTCTTGCTTGCTCATCCCTCGCTTGTGCAGATAGTTACTATTTATTGTAAATAAAAATACAGGATACTGTTATCTTTCTATCAAGCTGTAAGAAGTTAATGAAAAAACAAACAAACACATGGGCAAGGACTCAAGATAGGCTTACTGGCTGCTTTCCAGTGTTTTGTGACATTGAAAATCTATTTTTAGCTCCCTAAGAGGCACCTGACTATAAGGTGCACCTAGGTTTAGAGAAGGAAAACCAGAAAAAAATATCATAAACAAGGTGCGTCTCCAAGTTGAAGGGGCCCAGGCAGGGGAGCGGCAGTGGAGCACACTACCCTATCTGGACAGATACACACTATCTGGACAGTACAACTTCTTCCTGTCTGTGTGTTTCTATCCTCTGGCTTGCTGGCACCACCTCTCCGCGATCTGGTGGCATGTGTGCGAGTATGCACATGCCGCCGGGGCTCAAAGAACAAGCGACAGCAAGGATTAGGGCAAGAGGACACAGACAGGTGACGGCACTCTGCTGCCACAATTACGCTACAGGGGCCACAGGGAATCACTATTAGCTAGAGAGGGAGAGACAGCTTGGGGGAGACCTGTTGCCAGCCCAACTGGGAGTGTTCTGTGCCTGCGCAGTAGTACTGCACAAGCGCAAAACGCTCCCAGCCGCGGGAGCATGATGGGAAGCACACCTGGCCAGGCCACACAAGCGCGAGGAAGCGTGACTCTGTCAGGCTTTAAGGCACTATTGCGGGTGACAGGAGCCACCTGGGGAGAAAGCGAGGGGCGAGCGGCCTCAAGGGCGCATAAGGAAGCCCCAGATAAGTATGGTACCTGAGACGCTTCTCATCTCAGGTACACTTAGTATTTTGAATTACTCAAGTGTTTAACCCCTTTATTCCCACTACATTAATCTAGTAACCACTGTCAACATGATCCTGCTGAGTATCACATAACCTTAACTTGCTTTAACATTTCTGTATGAATAGTTTCACCAAAGATGCCTTTTCATACTGTGCATAGGGATGGGAACAGCAGTAAATCTGCCTTAAAGGTGGAACAATTAGATCTTCCTTACAGTAGTATGCAGGATTGGTAAAGGGGACTATCGTGAGCAGCAGGATTCTAATACAGGATTTCTGTGTGGGGATCAGAACTCCAAGGGATTCCATGGTCAAACACCTATTTGCACACTGTTACAAAAAAATAAAAAAAAAACACTGGTCACATTGGTTTTATAATAGCACTAAATAAAGACTCCTGTACAGCAGTGATAGCTGACATAGAGGATCAAGGATTTTCCTGTATGCTGGAAACTGGTGAATACCAATGCTGTGCAATTCATTTCCACGTCAGAAAAACACAAGAACAATGAAGCACTTCAAACATAGGGCTAAAAATAGGGGCACCTTAACTTATCTGTCAAATTGATAACTTATTTGTTATCTAGGAAGTATCACTGTGCAGGAAGAGAGAACTGCAGAGCATCAATGAGGTTTTCTTTAGGTGACTGGAATGGGGAAGGTAAACAGGAAAGGGTATAATCACTGGGGTGAGAGGGTAAGAAAAATGGGGCTATAATAAGGGTGGTGGAAGGTGAGGAGTGGTCAGTGTCTTGGGGGTAAGAGAAAGTAAGATGATGGCACTATGAGCAAGAGTGAATCAAAAAGGAACAAGAAGAGAACACAAAAATGTGTGGTTCAATGAGGAAGTTGGTCAGCACCATATTGGGAATAGAAAAATGAGCAGGGACATACTACTATTTGATCAGTGGAATTAGTAACATTGGGGCCACAGTGACTCAGGAGAAGTGAAATGAACAAGATGGGTGCACAGTAAGTTGATATGAGAGGGGTGAGCATGGTGGCATGAATTCCCAGGGTAGAGGACAAATGATTAAGCTAAGGGCAGCACGGTGGCGTAGTGGTTAGCGCTCTCGCCTTGCAGCGCTGGTTCAATTCCCAGCCAGGTCAACATCTGCAAGGAGCTTGTATGTTCTCCACGTGTCTGCGTGGGTTTCCTCCTGGCACTCCAGTTTCCTCCTACATCTCAAAAAACATACAGATAAGTTAATTGACTTCCCCTAAATTGGCCCTAGACTACAATACATGCACTACACTATACATACATAGACATATGACTATAGTAGGGACTAGATTGTGAGCCTCTCTGAGGGACAGTTAGTGACAAGACAATATATATATACTCTGTACAGCGCTGCGGAAGATGTCGGCGCTATATAAATACTAAATAATAATAATAATAATAAGGGGATAAAACATTTGAGGGGGAGGTGTAAAAAAAGAAATACAATGTCTTGGGGACATGATGACCCGGATAGGCCAAAGGAGGACATAATGACTTAGTGAATAAGCAAGATGGGGGCTAAATAGCTCGGATAGTAGATGACCAAGATAGAAGCAGTGACATGACAGGGAACAGAATGAGTCACATGGGGAGATTGTGACTGGTTGTTGGTTGGAGAGTTAAATGAACAAGATTGATGGGAGACAGAATAAGGAATAAATAAAGAAAAAATAGTTTATAGTGACTTAGGGATGAGGAAGTTGAATACATAGTGAGAACATAAGGAAAGTGTACATAGTGGATATCATACATGGTGTGAATGAAGACATAAAAATTGGAGGAGGGGAAGCAATGACTGGGAAACAAGAGGACAAGGAGGAGCCCAAGAAGAGGTGAAGAAATGGGGAGGGCGCAAATGAGGAAATAAATGGAAGGAAAAGAAGGACAGAATGGCAAAATGACTGAGATGAGGGACACTGGAGGAGGCAGAGAAAGAGTCAAATTAGGTATGGGGGACCCAGCAGCAGGTGATAATGGAAGTTTTTTGCACAGGATTGGTGCATAGGTTGGGGATTAAAAGAGAAAGGACCACAGCAGGAAAGAGAAGAATCTGAACAAATGCAAAATCAGCAGACATGGGAGTGAATTTAAACTTGTTCCATACTTGACAAATTTACTTTCACTTTCTGTTAACCAGACATTACTCATAATTTACTTTCATTTTCTTGCCAGCAGACAAAAAAGTGAAAGTTTGTTGGCAATAAGAGGTACTTTTAGCTTGGAACTACGAAGATCGAAGAGACATCGTCTATAAGCCTGAAACATGTTTATTGGGGTGAGTGGGGGGTACTGAGGAGGAAACTTGTGTGGAGTGTCATCCATATGCAGTGTGTTAAGAGGTGTACACCATAAGTATACAGGTACATTTTGGTGCCTTGAAATTACCAGTGTTACACTATATTAGTGTTTTGTCTGAAGTACTGGTCCGGAACCTGAAGAGGATCATGATCACCATTTTGAGAACTCTTCACTGATATGTGCTATACTGAAGTGGGAACTGATCATCTATCAGGAGATAAAAAAAGGGATATATAACAAGCATGGGAATTAAATTAGGAAGTTATAGTAATTCGTCTATTCTGTATATGCATAACCACACACCTTAAATAAGGTTAAACTGTAACATTTTTTTCTCGCAAATATGAAACACAACATTTAAAGCTTTGAGCGTGGCTGGCTGCCAACATGCGGAGTATGTGATCCTGGTCTCTGGGTATCCCTGTGATCTTTATCTAGTGTGAGGGTGCAGCTGATGTTCTTGTGCTGGATTAGCAATGACATTTATCTCCGTCTCAGTATTACTTACAGTATATACACATTTATTGTTTCAATGCCTTCTCCTGAAGAAATGAACTCTCCTTCACAAAATGCATGGAGTGTTTCAGGAATTGTTACATAGGTACAAAAAAACACGTCTTGTAAAAGTAATACATTTTAATGGCTAACTGATAAAGTTCAATTATGAAAGCTTTCATGAATCTAGTCGCTTTCTTCATGCGTATTTCCAGATGTTAACTGAAGTAAAACACTGATGCAGGTAAATAGTAAACACAAAGATGACAGTTTGTGCTGGTTACTATGTAGCAGTTAGATGTCAGGTGATTAGTAGGCTGGAGCCAGTGAGCTCATGCAGGTATGTATGAAGTCCAACAGGTTTCTAAAGATCATGAAATTAAGTCTATCATTTAAATAAGGTGTCATGAAACCCATTCCACACATTAAATCTTCTGTTAATGTCTTGAACATTTTCATAAATTTGTACTTCTTGATTGATTGTTCATTTTTGAAGTTAAGCCTAAGAATAAGTACTTTTAGATCTTGCATGCTGTGTTCTGGTTCATAGAAGTGTTGGGCCACTGTTGTGTACATTTTACACTCATCAATTTGAAAGCGGTGATGGTTCATTCTTGTGCACAGTTTTTGTCCTGTTTCTCCTGTATAGATTCCTCTTGAGGGGCATTTCATGCAGAGTATCATGTATACAACATTCGACGACTCACAGGAAAATTGGCCTGGTAGTTGATGATATTTCTGTGAGTTTGGTATTTGTATTTGGCTTGTGCATAAGACATAAGGGCAGGTCTCACACCTTCTGTTATTGCAGGGTAATGTGCCTGGAATTTCTGGTGTAGATAATGCAGTCCTGATAATCATTTGTTGCCAGTGGTGTAGCTAAGGAGTTGTGGGCCCCGATGCAAGTTTTACATTGGGGCCCCCCAAGCACTCTATACATAGCAATTGATATGGCGCACCAAAACCTGCCAATGGCAACTACAGTGTCAGAGATGCAAGAAGGGGATGGGTAGCAGTTTGTTAATGATTACCACTATTCAACGTATCTATAGAAGTGATTATTATGAGCACAGGACCAATAGAGAGCTAATACTGTAGTTGAGGGAGGGCTCTTCGGGGCCCCTCTGGCCCAAGGGCCCCGATGCGGTGGCTACCTCTGCAACCCCTATTGCTACGCCCCTGTTTGTTGCAAATTGGGAGGCTGTCTGAAAGCAAGCAGTGGTAAATCGGGACAAATTTCCTTGAGGCCAGTTTCACTAGGGGCCACACTGCCAAAAACAGCCTTCTTGAAAACCACAATATCGGCGAGCACCATCAACCAAACCACCTGAGTCAGGATAATAAAAGGTTGCGCAGAAAGGAACTATGCATGAATCATGCATAAGAACACAGAAAAGTGGTTCCCTCAAAAAAACCGCATCACTCCAAGGGTCACAATACATAATCATCTGGTAAACGGAAGGACGCCATGCCCCACATCTCTCTTTGATCTATTCTTATTGGTAAGCCCCAGCACTTTTGCCTCAGTGTTTTCACACTGTCCTTTGCACGTTCTTGCACTTTCTATTTGCCTCCTTGCACACTCTTTTCGTCCCTGTTTGGGACCTTTACACAGGACCTGCATTGTTTGTTTGTTTGCTCATTTGCACATGACTATTTTTTGCACTTTATTACCTATGCTGCTGGTTCATACCAATCAATACTTTTTATTTTGATGTGGCTGTCTATGAAATATATGTGTTATATAGCCATGAGTGATTGTGTTCCATACAATTGAGTATGTGGTGTGTAAACTCAGCCATTTGGCTGTCATTTATTACAATATCATATTTACATTAATGTATGGGTTTCCTTGCATGCGTTTTTTTGAGGGAATCTCTTTTCTGTGTTCTTATGCAAAAAACAGCCTTCTGAGATTACCGCATTAGTACATGGTAATCCCCGTCTGGCAGCCGGCCAAGCAGGAAGTGACGCTTACTTCCTGCTGGCAAAGCAATGACGTGTGCAGAAGCGTATTGCTAAAATATGCTACCGCGCATGCGTGACACGTAAAACTTGCTGCAGTCGTTTTACAACAGGCGCCCCACCAATGTCTCCACACAGTAACGTAGGTTTGCCCTTGTGTCGGGGATACGGTGAAAACGTCACTTCTGTTGCATCGCGCAGCACTGTGTCAGTATGAAAGGCCCCTTAAGGCCCATACACACGGGGCACAACTGTCGCCACAAACACGTGGCACGCGCATGTCTGAGCGACAGTTGCCCCGTGTGTATGACGCGCGCGCCACGAACTGTTGCCAGATAGTGAAGTTGGCGTACGATTGAATAGTTTAATCGCCGGCAACTTCTGTCTCCGCAACCATCGCTAGTCCGCCACCCGTACGGCGTGTGTATGCAGACTAGCGACAGGAGACAAACGCAAGTGAATGGAGCATCCGGCCGGGGGATGCTCCCTTCACAGACAGCTTCCGCCGCATCTCTGCCTTTCTGGCGAGACGTGTGGATAGCTGTCGCTCCCTGGTCTCTCGGCTGCATGCAACAGAGGACAGTTGTGCCCCGTGTGTATGTAGCTATAGATTGTCATTGCCCAGTTGAGGGGTGCAGTAAAAATACCACGCTGCCCCAGTGTGAAAGGGCCCTCAGGCATTTATTTGTAGGGCTTTTGAAATCTTCTTCAGCGTCTTTACTTTTGGTTGTGGGTGACCACTATTGGGGTGTATTTCAACAGTTCATGTCTAGATTTTAAAGCTGCACTGTGTAATTGATCATGAACGATTTCTTTAGGGACATAAGTTGTCTGTCTTTGTCCTCTGAATTAGTACATATGCGATTATATTTTAGAGCCTGACTTTACGGTATATGAATGTTTGTAAAATTCTATCTTTATATAAATTGTGGTATCTAGGAAACTGACATGGGAGGATGAAAAACTGAGAGTTAACTTGATGTTCTGGTGGTGCTCTGAGTAGTTTTTGTGGAATCTGATTAATTCTTCCTGTGATGCTGTCCAGATTAACAGGATACCGTCTATAAATATGAAGTAACCCCATGGTTTAATTTCACAAGTTGCAAGGAAGTTTTCCTCCACTCTGGCCATAAATACATTTTCATCCTGGGTTGACATCCTACTTCCCATAGCACTGCCCATTGTCTGTAGATATACATCATTCCCAATTGAAAAATAGTTATGAATTAGTATATACCTAATAAGTTGTAATGTGGGCTCTGTTGGTAGACCATTCAGCTAAACGAAATGTTGGCAAGCTGCAATACCATCTTCATGTGGGATGTTAAAGTATTAAGTATAAAGGGATTCAACATCCATTGTAGCCAGGATAGCACCCTCTGGGATCGGATGACAAACTGTTATTTTCGTGTTTATTATTTACCTGCATCAGTGTTTTACTTCAGCTAACATCTGGAAATATGCCCAAAGATGAGGACTACATCCCTGAAAACTTGGTTAACTTTATCAGTTAGCCATTAAAAGGTATTACTTTTACAAGATGTTGTTTTTTCTACCTACATAATTTGTTTGGCTAACACAGTACAGAAACTATTTTGCTACTTGGAATTGTTATACATACTGAAGTTTTGTACAATTTTTTCTAATGTATAAATTACTATAAACCTGGTGGGCGACAGAGTGATGAGTTATTTGCTGCTTCTAAACCCAATTTGTTTTTCAAGATATAACAAGTGATATTGCTCATCAATCTAAATGGTATATATGTTTGTAATTAATGAGGAGACCAATGTTTTTAAATGTCTCTATTTTATATTTGTTAATAAGCATCAAGTTTTAACCTTATGTGTGTATATACAGTATACAGTGGGTTGCAAAAGTAGTCAGCCCCCTTGAAGTTTTCCACATTTTGTCATATTACTCCCACAAACATGAATCAATTTTATTGGAATTCCACATGAAAGACCAACACAAAGTGCTGTACACATGGGAAGTGGAACGAAAATCATACATGATTCCAAACATTTTTTACAAATAAATAACTGCAAAGTGGTGTGTGCATAATTCTTCGGCCCCCTTTGATCTGAGTGCAGTCATTTGCCTGTAGACATTGCCTGATGAGTGCTAATGACTAAATAGAGTGCACCTGTGTGTAATCTAATGTCAGTACAAATACAGCTGCTCTGTGAGGGCCTCAGAGGTTGTCTAAGAGAATATTGGGAGCAACAACACCGTGAAGTCCAAAGAACACACAAGACAGGTCCGGGATCAAGTTATTGAGAAATTTAAAGCAGGCTTAGGCTACAAAAAGATTTGCAAAGCCTTGAACATCCCATGGAGCAGTGTTCAAGCGATAATTCAGAAATGGAAGGAGTATGGCACAACTGTAAACCTACCAAGACAAGGCCATCCACCTAAACTCACAGGCCGAACAAGGAGAGCGCTGATCAGAAATGCAGTCAAGAGGCCCATGGTGACTCTGGACGAGCTGCAGAGATCTACAGCTCAGGTGGGAGACTCTGTCCATAGGACAACTATTAGTCATGCACTGAGACATGGGGCGGAGGTTTACCTTCCAACATGACAACAACCCTAAACATAAAGCCAGGGCAACAATGGAATGGTTTAAAACAAAACATATCTATGTGTTAGAATGGCCCAGTCACAGTCCAGATCTAAATCCAATCGAGAATCTGTGGCAAGATCTGAAAACTGCTGTTCACAAACGCTGTCCATCTAATCTGACTGAGCTGGAGCTGTTTTGCAAAGAAGAATGGGCAAGGATTTCAGTCTCTAGATGTGCAAAGCTGCTAGAGACATACCCTAAAAGACTGGCAGCTGTAATTGCAGCAAAAGGTGGTTCTACAAAGTATTGACTCAGGGGGCCGAATAATAACACACACCCCACTTTGCAGTTATTTATTTGTAAAAAAATGTTTGAAATCATGTATGATTTTCGATCCACTTCTCACATGTACACCACTTTGTATTGGTCTTTCACGTGGAATTCCAATAAAATTGATGCATGTTTGTGGCAGTAATGTGACAAAATGTGGAAAACTTCAAGGGGGCCGAATACTTTTGCAAGCCACTGTATATATATATATATTATATATATATATATATATATATATATATATATATATATATAGCCACCCTTTTTCTATTGAATATACAATGTGGAATTTAGGGATCTATGCTAATTTATTTTATTAATTTCAGTGATGACACTATCAGGGACTGTCTATTTTTGTGATCTTCTATCAAGTAATGTTAAAAATTGTGTGTAAGCATTTCTAAAGAAGGCATTTAGGGGGACTGTAATTTCTATCAACTGTTTAATGCTTTCAGCAGTATTCACCAACACGGAAGAACCCTCTAGAATATGGTATTGCTTATGGTTGTTTATGTTTTTTTATTAATTTTAGGAATTTGAGGGAGATTGGAGGGCTTGCCTATTGAACCTAGGGTTGACCAATCATTTGTATAATGGTAGATTACCACCTTAACAATACTAAAAAGAAATCTATAACATAGTAGCTTACATTTGAACAAAAATACAAAATAAGCATAGCACACTCTCTAAACATCAAATTTACAACTCCCAGTGTAGATTGGCGAACCATTAAGAAGCAGAGGCCAAAACTCTGCACCCAAACTTTCTAGACTGCAGTGGCCAGATCACTGTATGTTAGTAGGGGGTTTCGTCTTTTGACTCACATGGATAACTGTACCTATATGGGAAAGTACAATTATGTTTTATAGTACAGTTTTAGTTTAATAGTCATGTTAGTAGGGGGTTTAGTCTTTTGACTCACATGGATAACTGTACCTATATGGGAAAGTACAATTATGTTTTATAGTACAGTTTTAGTTTAATAGTCATAAAAGTATATAACTTGAAAACACGAGGAGTATAAACAGAGATATATGGGGTAGCTTAAAGAACTCATTTATGATAGTGTACAGTTACATGCCTTTCTCAATTTGGACTTGTAAAGCCCATTTCACAATGATTCAGAACTGCTTTGGGGGTAAACAGAAGACCTTTTGTGTAGGCAGTTAAAAATATCAACACGTGTGTGTGTGTGTGTGTGTGTGTGTGTGTGTGTGTGTGTGTGTGTGTGTGTGTGTAATCTGTGACAAGCGTCTGCTTGCATAATTATACGCAAATGCTTATGCATGGATGGAGCCCTTAAACAGTAATAGTCCATTCATCACACTCACAAACTTGCATGCACTTTAAAGCATTACCTTCTGATTAATGAAATGCCTATCTTCCCATACGTAAGCTTATTTAAAACTTTCCAAACTTTTTGAAAGCATGTATAAAAGCATATAGGTACCAATGTGCTTTAAAGAGAAACCATAACCAAGAATTGAACTTCATCCCAATCAGTAGCTGATACCCCCTTTCCCATGAGAAATATATTCCTTTTCTCAAACGGATCATCAGGTGGCTCAGTATGGCTGATTTTGTGGTGAAACCCCTTCCACAGTGTGATGTCAGCGCCTCACAGCTCTGAGGTCCTGACTCCTGACATCACACTGTGGGAGCCTTGTTGCAATGTGGGAAATAACAGCTGTTTTCAACTGCCCAAAAAAGGCAAGCAGCATCTCCTTCCAGTGACATCACCTGCCAGCAGTAAAAATGTCACCATGTGATAAATGTCAGAATGTAAATCAGGGAGAGTAAAGATTTTACAATAAGCAAACACTGACTAAATCATTTATACATAATTATTGTAAAAATGAAGCACTTTTTTATTGCATTATTTTCACTGGAGTTCCTCTTTAAACTTCTGTCTCCTAAAATAATTCATCAGGACCAATTTAGCTAAGGCAGTCTGTTGTTTATAGCTTTGTGTCCTATGTGAGGTTATGAGAAGCCTTACAATTGGTACTGATTCACTGGCTCATCTTCAGCCACCTTAAGTGGGGATGAAACTGAGCAGACTGGATTCTTTGAGGCTTTTTTTATTACATTATTTTCACAGGAGTTCCTCTTTAAATCTGACTTCACAATCCTGAGGACAACATAGAAGTCTCAAACTAAATTAAAACAACAGAAGTAATACATAGACGATAAACGATACGATAAACAGTTTAGAAGTGATGCATGGATGTTTATCCTACTAATGCAGCAACGGCACATGATTATGCTGGTTAATCAGAGGAAGCTTTGCATGACCTGTTTGCCTTGCCTTGAGTTCATTGACCGGCAGTTACTGCAATCAGTCACAGACGAGAACAGCAGGTCCTGCAGCTACAGACATGTGCACGTCTGCATTCTGGAACTGGGAAAGCCTCAAAGCTAAGCCAACAGGAAAACCACGGGCAAAAACAATGTCACGAACATGTCTGCATCACAGAGGCAAATTTTTGCTGCCTTTTCCATGACTTATACATGGGTACATTTTCCTGGCAGGCCCTTGAATACACTAAAAACATCATGGTAATATTGTCTATTTATATAGCACTAATATCTTCAGCAGTTGTTTACAGGTATATACAGTATATATTGAGGCACTGTCTTTCAGACAGTGCCTCAATAGGAGCACACAACCTGATCCCTACCATATTCACATGTCCTTGTCACAGACTAACACCAATTTTGTAAGGAACCAATTAACTAAAGCATGTTCCTGGGATCTAGGAGGAATCCTACACAAATGCAGGAAAAGCATACAAACTCCTTGCAGATAATGTAGAACTATCCATTTCACCACCATGCAAGCCAATATCTTTCTACATTAAATGGCCAAGCTGGAAATGTTAATATTTTAAACAAAACTATCCCGATTTCATTTTAACTACAATATTAAAAATCAACATTAATAACACAGAACTGGGTGTCATATTTCTATTTTCAAATGCAAAAAAGAACACAGAAAACAGCACTAAATGCAGCAGGGATGGATTAAAACCCCATTGGGCTTACCTGCAGCGTGCTCCAATGTAAGTCCACGAATTCCAGCAAGAAAGGAGAAAAGATGGGCACAGCTGCATAAAATAACCATCAGAGACTGATGAAGCAGTGTTAATCTCTGCGAAAACAGCTGTCAGACACAGGGCTGTATTTAAGGTTTGGGCTCCCCTAGGCACCCCAAACCTATGGCGCCCCCCCCCTCCACCCCCCAAAAATGGGCGTGTCCACATAATGCAGTGGGCGTGTCCATAACATACAGTGGGTGGGACCAATTAAAATTTCAGGGCAGCCCAAAGTCGGTGGGGCCATGTTTTCTCCCCGGGTATGAGTAAAGTGACCCTAAAAAAGCAAGTAGGAAATGTTCCCACCCCCCCAAAAAAACACACATTAGCCAGTGTTCTCTCGCACAAAATAATGGTAGGGTTTTAGATTGTGAGCTCCCCTGGGAAAAGTCAGTAACATGACTATGTTCTCTGCAAAGTGCTGCAGAAGATGCCAGTGCTATAATATATGGTAGGACATAATAATATATATGGTACATAATAATATGGTAGGACATTAGACTATGACTATGGTAGGATTAGAGTGTGAGCTCCTCTGAGGACAGTCAGTGACATGACTATGTACTCTATAATGTGCTGCAGAAGGTGTCAGAGCTATATAAATACACAGAGGCGGGACAAGGTCCTTCAGCACCCAAGGCTGAGACAGCAAAGTGCGCCCCCCCCATCCCTCCCACCCCAGCCATCACACACTGATTGCTCTTAGTCTAATAGGTGCCCCAGGGCCCCCAACCTCCCCAACATCTTAATCTCTAGTTATCTGACTTGCAGTCACTGCCATGTATCCCCTTTTCTTATTTCTTTCTGCTTCAAACACAATTGGGAATCACAGCTGATTTAATTGTGCACTCTGAGGCTGCGCCCTGAGGCTGGAGCCTCTTCAGCCTCTGCCTCGGCCCTGTAAATACATAATAATAATATGGTAGGACATTACACTATGACTATGGTAGGATTAGATTGTGAGCTCCTCTGAGGACAGTCAGTGACATGACTATGTACTCTGTAAAGTGCTGCAGATGATGTCACTGCTATATAAATACATAATAATAATAATAATAATATGGTAGGACATTACACTATGACTATGGTAGAGATTAGATTGTGAGCTCCTCTGAGGACAGTGACATGACTATGTACTCTGTAATGTGCTGCAGAAGATGTCAGTGCTATATAACTACATAATAATATGATGGGACATTAGACTATGGCAGGATTAGATTGTAAGCTCCTCAGAGGATAGTCAGTGACATGACTATGTACTCTGTGAAGTACTGCTGAAGATGGCAGTACAATATAGTACAGTAGTATGGCAGCACGGTGGTGTAGTGGTTAGCGCTCTCGCCTTGCAGCGCTGGGCTCCAATCCCAGCCAGGTCAACATCTGCAAGGAGTTTGTATGTTTTCCCTGTGTCTGTGTGGGCTTCCTTCAGACGCTCCAGTTTCCTCCCACATCCCAAAAACATACAGATAAGTTAATTGGCTTCCCCCTACAAATTGGCCCTAGACTACGATACATACATACACATATGACTATGGTAGGGATTAGATTGTGAGCCCCTCTGAGGGACAGCTTGTGACAAGGCAAAATACTCTGTACAGCGCTGCGTAATATGTTGGCGCTATATAAATAATGAGTATAAGTACAGTATAAGTAGCTAGGTCTATAGGTATCCCCAGTTTAGGTAGTAGTCAGGGGCGTAACTAGAAATCACTGGGCCGCCTTTGCGAAAATTTGGATGGGGCCCCCCCATAGGTCCCAAATAATCATAATGGGGCAGCGTTTCACCATAAAATAATTTCAATGTGGGCAGAATTTCAACATAAAATAATCGCAATGTAGGCATCATTTCACCATCAAATAATCGCAATGTGGGCATCATATCACCATAAAATAATCGCAATGTGGGCAGAATTTCACCATCAAATAATCGCAATGTGGGCATCATTTCACCATCAAATAATCGCAATGTGGGCAGAATTTCACCATCAAATAATCGCAATGTGGGCATCCTTTCACCATCAAATAATCGCAATGTGGGCAGAATTTCACCATCAAATAATCGCAATGTGGGCATCATTTCACCATCAAATAATCGCAATGTGGGCAGAATTTCACCATAAAATAATTGCAATGTGGGCATCATATCACCATAAAATAATCGCAATGTGGGCATCATATCACCATAAAATAATCGCAATGTGGGCATCATATCACCATAAAATATTCGCAATGTGGGCAGAATTTCACCATAAAATAATTGCAATGTGGGCAGAATTTCACCATAAAATAATCGCAATGTGGGCATCATATCACCATAAAATAATCGCAATGTGGGCATCATATCACCATAAAATAATCGCAATGTGGGCATCATTTCACCATAAAATAATCGCAATGTGGGCAGAATTTCACCATCAAATAATCGCAATGTGGACATCATTTCACCATAAAATAATCGCAATGTGGGCAGAATTTCACCGTCAAATAATCGTAATGTGGGCATTATTTCACCCTAAAATAATCGCAATGTGGGCAGAATTTCACCATCAAATAATCGCAATGTGGGCAGAATTTCACCATAAAATAATCGCAATGTGGGCATCATATCACCATAAAATAATCGCAATGTGGGCATCATATCACCATAAAATAATCGCAATGTGGGCATCATATCACCATAAAATAATCGCAATGTGGGCAGCATTTCACCATCAAATAATCGCAATGTGGGCATCATTTCACCATAAAATAATCGCAATGTGGGCAGAATTTCACCATCAAATAATCGCAATGTGGGCATCATTTCACCATAAAATAATCGCAATGTGGGCAGAATTTCACCATCAAATAATCGCAATGTGGGCATCATTTCACCATAAAATAATCGCAATGTGGGCAGAATTTCACCATCAAATAATCGCAATGTGGGCAGAATTTCACCATAAAATAATCGCAATGTGGGCATCATATCACCATAAAATAATCGCAATGTGGGCATCATATCACCATAAAATAATCGCAATGTGGGCATCATTTCACCATAAAATAATCGCAATGTGGGCAGAATTTCACCATCAAATAATCGCAATGTGGACATCATTTCACCATAAAATAATCCCAATGTGGGCAGAATTTCACCGTCAAATAATCGTAATGTGGGCATCATTTCACCATAAAATAATCGCAATGTGGGCAGAATTTCACCATCAAATAATCGCAATGTGGGCAGAATTTCACCATAAAATAATCACAATGTGGGCATCATATCACCATAAAATAATCGCAATGTGGGCATCATATCACCATAAAATAATCGCAATGTGGGCATCATATCACCATAAAATAATCGCAATGTGGGCAGCATTTCACCATCAAATAATCGCAATGTGGGCAGAATTTCACCATAAAATAATCGCAATGTGGGCATCATATCACCATAAAATAATCGCAATGTGGGCGTCATATCACCATAAAATAATCGCAATGTGGGCATCATATCACCATAAAATAATCGCAATTTGGGCAGCATTTCAGCAGAAAATAATAGTTCCCGTTTTTTTTACCTTAGTGAGGCTCAGCCAGCCTCAGGACAGGTCCCCGGGAGCAGCAGTCTTGCTCTCTCCATCCCACACTGCTTCCTCCTAGTACTGGGGTCAGAGAAACTCCAAGGGGCTGCTGTGGGGTGGGTGGGTGAGAAACTCCAAGGGGCTGCTGTGGGGTGGGTGGGTATCTGCAATGGGCTGCTGTGGGGTGGGTACCTGCAATGGGCCGCTGTGGGGTGGGTATCTCCAAGGGGGGGCTGCTGCTGTGGGGTGGTGGGAGAATATCTCCAAGGGAGGGCTGCTGCTGCTACTGTGGGGTGGGTGGGAGGGAAGATATCTCCGGGGGGGGGGGGGCTGCTGCTGTGGGGTGGTAGGAGAATATCTCCAGGGGGGGCTGCTGCTGCTACTGTGGGGTGGGTGAGAGGGAAGGTATTTCCATGGGGGGGGGGGGCTGCTGCTGTGGGGTGTTGGGAGAATATCTCCAAGGGGGGCTGCTGCTGCTACTGTGGGGTGGGTGAGAGGGAAGGTATCTCCAGGGGGGGCTGCTACTGTGGGGTGGGTTGGTGGGAGGGAAGTTATCTCCAGGGGGGGGGCTGCTGCTACTGTGGGATGGGTGGGAAGGTATCTCCAGGGGGGGGGGCTGCTACTGTGGGTTGGGTTGGTGGGAGGGAAGTTATCTCCAGGGGGGGGGGGCTGCTGCTACTGTGGCATGGGTGGGAGGGAAGGTATCTCCAGGGGGGGCTGCTACTGTGGGGTGGGTTGGTGGGAGGGAAGGTATCTCCAGGGGGGGGGGGCTGCTACTGTGGGGTGGGTTGGTGGGAGGGAAGGTATCTCCAGGGGGGGGCTGCTACTGTGGGGTGGGTTGGTGGGAGGGAAGGTATCTCCAGGGCGGGGGCTGCTGCTGTGGGGTGGGTTGGTGGGAGGGAAGGTATCTCCAGGAGGGGGGGGGGCTGCTACTGTGGGGTGGGTTGGTGGGAGGGAAGGTATCTCCAGGGGGGGGCTGCTACTGTGGCAAGGTATCTCCAGGGGGTGGGGCTGCTATGACGCACATCGGGGGTCCCCCTCCTGTCACCCTGATCCTCCATGGCGCTGCTGCTGCATTACAAACAGCTTCACACTCACTTTCCCTGGCTCTGGGCTCCGCTACAGCGTGGTTTCTCATCCACACAGCACAGCACCTATGGAGGGGCATGATGACAGGAGGGGGGGCCCAAGGAGAACAAAAAATAAGTCGTCCCCCTTCTGGTCCTGCTCCCGTTCGTGGCGCCCTGCCCCCACTGCAAATTAACCCTCCTGGCGGTTTGCAAAAAAATCGCCAGGGGGCAGCAAATCTTTTTTTTTAAATTTTTTTTTTTTTTTTTCATGTAGCGAGACAAAGTCTCGCTACATGATAGCCGCTGCTCAGCGGCATCCCCCCAGCCCCTCCGATCGCCGCCGGCGATCGGAGATCCGGAGATCCCGTTCAAAGAACGGGATCTCCTGGAGGGCTTCCCCCGTCGCCATGGCGACGGGCGGGATGACGTCACCGACGTCATCGACGTCGTGACGTCAGAGGGGACTCCGATCTGCCCCATAGCGCTGCCTGGCACTGATTGGCCAGGCAGCGCACGGGGTCTGGGGGGGGGGGCGGCCGCGGCGAGAGGAATTGCGGCGGATCGGCGGGTAGCGGCGGCGATCGGGCACTGCACGCAGCTAGCAAAGTGCTAGCTGCGTGCAGCAAAAAAAAAATTATGCAAATCGGCCCAGCGGGGCCTGAGCGGTGCCTTCCGGCGGCATAGCCCGAACTCAGTTCGGGCTTACCGCCAGGAAGGTTAAGCCTTCAGAGAGGAGAGCCGTTCCCCACACTGTTCAGAGAGTCTCTAACAGGCTGCTCGCTCTGGCTGCTCCCATGAGTCGACTCATGAATCAAAGATTGCTGCCCTAGATTCTAGGCCAGCAATCTTTGACTCATGAGTCGACTCATGAGTCACAGGAGCAGCCTGCTAGAGACTCTCTGGCAGAGACTCGTCTCTAGCTGGATGGGAAGTCCGGCTCACTAAAGAGCCGCAATGAAGAGTCTAATGCGGCTAGGGGATGACGTGCTGGGCTATCCCAATGTAGAAGTAGGCGGGGGGGGGGGGCGAGTTCCCCTCCATGTGGCTGTGCGCTCTGCCGCAGAACCACCCCCCCCCCCCCCCCCCTCCATCCTCCCTCGGCAGGCAACTTTTTTTTTTTTTCTTAATACAATTTTTAAAAGAAAAAAAAATTGATAAAAAAAATACGTAGCTAACAGGTGGGCGCCCCCCCCCCGAGGGGCCGCCCATGGCACCGGCCCATGGGTGCCTCTTAAGAGATACGGCCCTGGTCAGACATCTTCCTTTCCCCACTGCTGTAACCATTGCGTCTACCCAGCCACAATAAAGGGTATTTTATGCAGATGTGCCCATCTTTTCTCCTTTCTTGCTATATTTCTATTTTCAATTTAAGCCAGGGCTACATTTTGTAACTCTGCATTCTAAACAAACAGAAGTAATGGCCCTTTGAACTTTCCTGCACTAAAATCTTATCAGCAGGGTTTTCTCGCTCAGAATAAAAACTGTGTTGACTTCTATTTACTGTTCAAGTTGGGGCTACATTCAACAAGCTGTTTGACCTGCTTATTTTGATAGATTACCACCCTCGGCTTTTCTACGTATGCTCTCCAGGAAAACAGAAAGGTACCTCAGACAATTTCTTAGTAGGACTAGAGCTACAGTGGTGTGAAAAACTATTTGCCCCCTTCCTGATTTCTTATTCTTTTGCATGTTTGTCCCACTTAAATGTTTCTGCTCATCAAAAACCGTTAACTATTAGTCAAAGATAACCTAATTGAACACAAAATGCAGTTTTAAATGATGGTTTTTATTATTTAGTGAGAAAAAAAAACTCCAAATCTACATGGCCCTGTGTGAAAAAGTGATTGCCCCCCCTTGTTAAAAAATAACTTAAAGGTGGTTTATTACACCTGAGTTCAATTTCTGTAGTCACCCCTAGGCCTGATTACTGCCACACCTGTTTCAATCAAGAAATCACTTAAATAGGAGCTATCTGACACAGAGAAGTAGACCAAAAGCACCTCAAAAGCTAGACATCATGCCAAGATCCAAAGAAATTCAGGAAAAAATGAGAACAAAAGTACTGTAATTGAAATCTATCAGTCTGGTAAAGGTTATAAAGCCATTTCTAAAGCTTTGGGACATTATCCACAAATGGCAAACATATGGAACAGTGATGAACCTTCCCAGAAGTGGCCGGCCGACCAAAATTACCCCAAGAGCGCAGAGAAAACTCATCGAGAGGCCACAACAGACCCCAGGACAACATCTAAAGAACTGCAGGCCTCACTTGCCTCAATTAAGGTCAGTGTTCATGACTCCACCATAAGAAAGAGACTGGGCAAAAACGGCCTGCATGGAAGATATCCAAGGCGCAAACCACTTTTAAGCAAAAAGAACATTAAGGCTCATCTCAATTTTGCTAAAAAAACATCTCAATGATTGCCAAGACTTTTGGGAAAATACCTTGTGGACCGACGAGAAAAAAGTTGAACTTTTTGGAAGGTGCGTGTCCCATTACATTTGGCGTAGAAGTAACACAGCATTTCAGCAGAAGAACATCATACCAACAGTAAAATATGGTTGTGGTAGTGTGATGGTCTGGGGTTGTTTTGCTGCTTCAGGACCTGGAAGGCATGCTGTGATAGATGAAACCATGAATTCTACTGTCTGCCAAAAAATCCTGATGGAGAATGTCCGGCCATGTGTTCGTCAACTCAAGCTGAAACGATCTTGGGTGCTGCAGCAGGACAATGACCCAAAACACACCAGCAAATTCACCTCTGAATGGCTGAAGAAAAACAAAATGAAGACTTTGGAGAGGCCTAGTCAAAGTCTTGACCTGAATCCTATTGAGATGTTGTGGCATGACCTTAAAAAAGGCAGTTCATGCTAGAAAACCCTCAAATAAAGCTGAATTACAACAATTCTGCAAAGATGAGTGGGCCAAAATTCCTCCAGAGTGCTGTAAAAGACTCGTTGCAAGTTATCGCAAATGCTTGATTGCAGTTATTGCTGCTAAGGGTGGCCCAACCAGTTATTAAGTTCAGGGGGCAATTTCTTTTTCACACAGGGCCATGTAGGTTTTGAGGTTTTTTTCTCACTAAATAATAAAAAACATCATTTAAAACTGCATTTTGTGTTCAATTATGTTATCTTTGACTAATAGTTAACGGTTTTTGATGAGCAGAAACATTTAAGTGTGACAAACATGCAAAACAATAAGAAATCAGGAAGGGGGCAAATAGTTTTTCACACCACTGTATATGTACTTATGTTTATCACATCATATCACACCACTTCAGGTGCACTTTAAGTTCAGGAAAGGATTAGACTCAAAGTTTCTATAGTTATTTTATTCGTCTGTTATCAGCTGTTATCAGAACAGGAAGCACATGAATAACTTCCAAACTGAGAAAAGGCAAGAACTGTCAGGTTTTTACTGCTGTCTGAGTCTGGGGAGCGCATTACCATTCTGGGGTTTTAGTTATGAAAAACAGCCCTAGATCTCAAAGTGTCTAAGTAAAAGAAAAGTAGTGTACATGTCTCTTTTAAATTTAAAAAAAAATGTTTATCTGAAGACTTTTATAAAACACATTATTAAAATGGCCAGAAGTCTGCTTTAAAGGTGTTACTGAACACAACTGACTGGAGCAAGAAAGAATATACCAGTGAAATGCTACAACATAGTGGTCTCTACACATGCAACACATTTGAATAAATATAAATTTTTATGGTGAATAAAGAGGGGATTGTTACAAAGAGCAGATTAGAGTGTTCATTGGACAAAGATTTAATTACAGATCAAAAGAGGAGAGAGGGGGCTTTAGTAAGTGCTGGCAAGGGCATTTAAATCCGCTCTGTGAACTATTCTCTATAGTAACACACTGAGGGAAAATCTCTGCTTCTAACACAAAAATACAGTCCATGCTGTGTCATGAAATGTCAACTTTTATTTTATGCTGTTTATGCACTATATCCAAACAAATAAAACGTTCTTCAATTTTCCCCTTTCATATATTTTTCCCGCAGGGCAACCGCTTTGCGGTATTAGTATTAGACCCTGCATATTTTGGCATGCGAAAGCAAATGCATATTTGCATGAGCGATGTCTCGTGATTAGCCAATTAGGGCAAATTTGCAAAGCCATATTTATCAGGTTCTACTTGGTTGATGCACACATTTTTTCTTTGTTGAAATCAGTATTGCATTTCTATCCTTTGGAGGCGGGTGGTGACTGGCTTGTTCTAGGAGGTGAGAGCCCTGAAGCAGGCTGTTTGCACCTGTCCTCCCCCCCCCTCTAGAGTGTTGCATGTGAGTCACCCCTGAGCCCTACAAGCTTGGGGGGCCCATGCTTCACTCCTTTCTTATGTGTCGCGCCCAGGTCATGCACATGCAGCAGAACGCAATGGACGTTAAGGTAAGTGCCTGATTTTAATTTTGGGAGGTGGGTGCGGGCGGCCCTTCCCGGCGCTGGCCATGCTGGAGGGTCGCCTACACCTCCTAGCCTCCCCCTCCGGGGTGCCACAGTGTGGGTTCCAGACAGTGAGAGAGCTTGGGGCCCCCGCGGCCCCCCGGTTGTATGGGGGCATTGGGGAGCCTCCCCGTGGCGCTCCTGGATAGTGCTAATGTAGCATGAATTAATCCCGCAGGGCAACCGCTTTGCGGTATTAGTTTTAGACCCTGCATATTTTGGCATGCGAAAGCAAATGCATATTTGCATGAGCCATGTCTCGTGATTAGCCAATTAGGCCAAATTTGCGAAGCCATATTTATCAGGTTCTATTTGGTTGATGCACACATTTTTTCTTTGTCGAAATCAAAATACAGTCCATGCTGCGTCATGGAATGTCAACATTTATTTTATGCTGTTTATGCACTATATACATACAAATAAAACGTTCTTCAATTTTCGACTTTCATATATTTTCAGTGTATATGTATATTATTATTGATGTATATAGCGCCAGCATCTTCCGTGGTGATGTACAACAGTGTATAGAGTATAACAATACAAAATATACAACAGTTAATACAAGACAAGAGTGGATAACAGCTAATGCAATGAACAGATTAACAACATTTGCACAAATAATATATCTATAAACACGTGCTACACACCCCAATGGTTACAAATTTATAAACTTTTAATAGCAATTTAATAAAATTCAGAGTTGCATGCAAGATACCGTTCCTGCTTGTCTCTTACACACAAGCACACCTCACACACTCACAGAAGCAATTTAGTAAAAATGCAGAGTTGCATGCAATTTAAACATGATACCGTTCCTGCTTGTCTCTCACACACAAGCACACCCTATCATAGCCGGCCTTTGACCTGTGCGACCGGCGCGGTCGCTCAGGGCGCCGGCTTCCAAGGGGGCGCCTATAGCTGGTTGCCTATACTGAGGGCACCTACACCTGATTTCCTACACTGGTGGCACATATAGCTGGCTAAATTTACTGAGGGCACCAACACCTGGCTACCTATACTGGAGGCACCTACGCCTGGCTACCTAGGGGGGGATGGAGACTTTCAACTGACTTCCTATACTGGTGGTACCTGTGCTTGGCAACCTATATTGAGGGCACCTACACATGAGATCCTATACTGGGAGTACCTATACCTGGCTACCTACCTATACCGAGTCTGAGGGCGTTTTTGGGGGGGCGCACTGCGGCTATGACGTGTGGCGCAAATTGTCGGTGCTGTGCTATCAATCTAAATGGGGGGGGGGGGGGGGCTAACTGTCCCACTGATTGTTTTTATTAATATTCCCGAAAGGTTCTAGCCTTCATTTTTAAGTGCATTAGGGATAATGCACTCTTTCCATCTATTTGTGGTTTTTAATAGTATTTTTCCTATTATACATATGTGTCGTGTCACGAAGATCTGAGCATTTGGCGTGATGTGTCACAACGTCAAAAAGTTTTGGAACCACTGTCTTAAGAGATATCTCAGGAGAAAAGGTGAATTGCATATGGGCCTGTGTGTGTGCGTGCGTGCGCACGTGGGAAGAGGATGAAGGGGGGCACAAAAATCAGGTTTCGCTCAGGGCGCTGTGAAACCTAAGGCTGGCCCTGCACCATATACACTCACAGAAGGGCCCTTCTGATCTATAATGCTGGGTTTTCTAGAAATTGAATAGTTTCCTGAGAGATATTGTCATTTTTGTATTTGTATTAGTCTTCCCACTGTTGGGGTTTGGCTAATAGAAAATCCCTTGCTGTTATGCAAGTTCTCTGTAATTAATTCAATCAAGCTTGCTTCCACATAGAGATCCTGATGTCAATCAATATCACCATCGAACTCACAGTTAGTATGATCATCTCATGATACTAGAGGACTTTCCAATTCCAGTCTCTTGTTATAAAAGACCAAACACTCACCGCTGGTTCTTTCTAATATAATCCTGCATTGTACAGTTCAGTACTTCTCCGATCCTCGCCCTGCCTCCCTCTGCCGGCAGTTCTCTCACGTGTTTCCCTGGTCCTGTGTTAATCCCAGAGTCCCGCTTCTTAGACTACCGCTCGGCTGGTTCTGGGCTTTGTTCAGGTGGCATCATCACTCACCTGTTTCATCGATTGTTTCCAAGGTTCCAGCCATAGTTTCAGCCTTAGATTCCTCCTTAACTATACTTTCGTCTACCATCATTTTTAAATCATGCACTTAATCTCTCACAAATTTCTTGTGCTTTTTTTGTATTCTCTCTCTCTCTAATGTTTCCAACCTATTTTGTATACTACCCTACAAACTATGGTAGTCTCTTTGTGTTTTATACGGAACCAGAATTTTCTGTCTATCCTTAATTTCTTCTCCTATATTTATATAGTGTGTGCTTTCCTAGCATCCAGGACAAATTGTACAGTTTCCATTGAAAATACATGGAACATATATTCCCATTTGGCCAATGTTTCCTCATCTGTACGGGCACTACCCGTACTGAACCTCTCACCAGAGACAGGGTGTCCCTGGTGAGAGTAGCATGGTCAGACAGATCAGATCGGCAACAGACAAACAGGTCAGGTACAGAATCGACAGACAGAGACAGAATGAGTATCAGGCAAGGTTGGCAACAGGATCAGATGGGCAGAGGTACAAAATCAGGAGACAGAGACAGAACGGTTGTAACGATTGGTGTCAGCAAGAACAGATTTCTGCAGTATCACCAATAATACAGATGCTATACCTGATTATGTGTGATCTGCAGAATCACAAATAATACTGGTATAGCCAGGACCAGGAC